>NC_057361.1:26336270-26639301 GCF_016509475.1 Prionailurus bengalensis | reverse complement strand
GTGCTTCTGGACTCTGCTAGCTGAAATCCCATGTATAGACTATATATTTATGCATGTCTATAAACGTTTCTTTATGTCTGTTTTTATATGTCTGTGTTAGTATTAAGCTGTTAAGCTAAACATGAGTTGCTACTGATGTCTCCAACCTAATCCATTACTACATGGATCGTACTAGTCTTCTCCTGTTGCTTGTCTGTGACCTCCCACTTCTAACAGTAAGACCTGGCTCCCAACGTTCACCATCCATGTTCTTAATTGTTCTCTCCTAGTATACGTGTATAGATGTATATCAGTTTTGTTAACCTCTACCCCCATAAGAAACAACTTTATCAACTAGAGTACAGTGCTTATGTACAGTTCCTCTTGCCTTGACTTTACTCTTAGAGGTGCCACTCATTTCCAACGCTATTTAGGTCAGCACCTTTCCCCTCTACCACCTGCAGTGATATTGTTTCATACATTTGTAATACAATTAGGTTACATCATATGGTCTCTGTTCCTTCCTGCGATCCCTTGACCTGTTTTAAAATTTGCATGCTTTAAGGTTCACTCTTTGTGTTATCAGGTTCTGTGGGTTTTGACAAGTGCATAAATGTCATGTATCTACCATTAGAGTATTATACAGAATAATTTCACCACCCTTAAAATTGTCTCTGCTTCGCTTGTGAACCCTTCCTCCCCACAGACCTCTGGCATTCACTGATCTTTTTATTGACTCTGTAGTTTTGTCTTTTCCAGAATGTTCTTGAGATATTTTTAAAGTCATTTTATGAAGGAAATCTCTGATTTTTCTAACCTAGATACTGGTTTTTTTTTCCTATAACCAACTCAGTATTCCTAAACGAACAAAATATTTCTAATAAGAATCAAGGCTTTCCCATTTCTTTTTTCATATACCACTGCGTAACATCATTTCATTTTAGTTTTTAATATCCTGCTTCTTTGGGGCACTTGGCTGTCTTAGTTGGTGGAGAGTGCGGTTCTTGATTTTGGGATCATGAGTTCAGGCCCCATGTTGGGTATATAGCTTACTTAAAAAAACAAATAATTATACCCTACTCTTTGGTTACCAGACTCAGAATTGGGAGGAGATCCCAAGTACCTTAGTTTGTATTTTTGTTGAGGAGGCTGGTGGGGGAAGGCAGGAGTGACATGTATGATAGATCCTGTACAGGGGACAGCTGGCAAACAGATGTTCACTTGCGAGGAGGTGTTAAGTTCAGTTAAAAGGGAATCTGCTTCTTTTTGTATCTGGGGGACTATATTTAACATGAAAATGCTCTTGATTCTTTTAATATGAATATTACACTGATCCATCATATATATTTTTTGAGAATAGAATATGAGATAGATGCAGTGAAAATGTGACTATTTCAAAACGTTTTTCCCTATAATCAGAATCCTGTGACACGATTATCATATAAGTTATTTGGAAGGCCTCATGTAGGGGAAATACCAACTATCATGTTCCTGTCCCTCCCTTGTTAATTGGTTACACCTTTACATACATGCATGAAAAGTCCTGAAATTGGAACCCTTACCTGTACCAGTAAAAGATGCTTTGTTATGTTTCACTGTTCAGGCCACTTCTTGTTGCTGTTTACCTCAAAGAATTTATCTACTACAAAAAACTCTTCTACTTTATTTTTTTCATTTTATTTTTAATTTTTTAAAATTTACATCCAAATTAGTTAGCATATAGTGCAACAATAATTTCAGGAGGAGATTCCTTCGTGCCCCTGACCCATTTAGCCCATCCCCCCTCCCACAACCCCTCCAGGAACCCTCAGTTTGTTCTCCATATTTATGAGTCTCTTCTGTCTTGTCCCCCTCCCTGTTTTTATATTATTTTTGTCTTCCTTCCGTTATGTTCATCTGAAAAAACTCTTCTTTATAATCAGGTTTTGGTTTGAACTTTAAACTGTCTTGGGGCACCTGGGTAGCTCAGTTGGTTAAGCGGCTGACTTCGGCTCCAGTCATGATCTTGCAGTCTGTAGTTCGAGCCCTACGTTGGGCTCTGTGCTGACAGCTCAGAGCCTGGAGCCTGCTTTGGATTCTGTGTCTGCCCCCCCCCCGCCCCTCCCCTACTCGTGCTCTGTCTCGCTCTGTCTCTCAAAATAAACACATGTTAAAAACAAACAAACAAACAAACTGTAAGAGTTTTGACATCATCAGGGTCGCCTGGGTGGCTCAGTCAGTTGAGCGTCCGACTTCAGCTGAGGTCATGATCTCACTCACACTCCTTGAGTTCAAGCCCCGCGTCGGGCTCTGCGCTGACAGCTCAGAGCCTGGAGCCTGCTTCAGATTCTGTGTCTCCCCCTCTCTCTGCCCCTCCCCTGCTTATGCTCTGTCTCTCTCTCTCTCAAAAAGCAATAAAACATTTTAAAAAACTAAAAAAAAAAAAAGTTTTGACATCATCAGAGTTTTGACATCATTGTCTTAACCACGTACCCGGAAATAAAGGAAATTTTAAGTCCTAATTGACTTGAGGTGGAAGGAAAATGATGTTTAACTTTGTATCCTAGCTTTGCTGCTTATTAACTATGTGACTACAGGCAAATTACTTACCCTCGCTGAACCTCATATTTCCTCGTTTTCAAATTTGTGGGTGATATCATGGCCTCTCCCGTGGGATAAGGGGGATTAAATGAGACAAAGCACTTAGCACAGTGCCTGGTACATACATAGGGCTCAGTAAGTATCATCTAAAGCCAAAACCTCCGAAGCAGCAAGAAATGGATGAAAGTTCCAAAGTCTTATACTAGTATACGTATTTTTGTTCACTGGTTATTAGCTGGGCCAGACTAATCAGAAAAATGAATGATGCCTTTACTTATAAGTCCTCCCGAGACCAGGCTAACTTTTCTTCAATCCTCCGAAGTTGTCATGTCACCAAACTTAACATGCTAGCAGTAGGTGTCAGCCTGAGATGCTTTTGCCTTTCTAAAGAAGCCTGGGGTGTTTCTGGCAATTTCGCAAGAGGGGCCAGGATGCTAACCACCTTATGATACACCAGATAGGCTTGCATGATGAAGAATTCTTGTGCCCCACATTACTGTATCAGCAGCCTACTGTTGAGACACAGTAGGCTTGGACTTGCACAGTACTGGCTTTGTGGCTTTGTACCTTTTATGGAACACATTGCGGGTAACAGCAAAGTCGGGCCTCTGACTTGGGGACGCCCTAGGGAGCGTGCAGAGTAGGCAGGCTGGAAAGTATGTGTCTCTTCCATGCTGCACTTTTAGCCACTTGATACTGTTCCAGCTTCTCATTTTTTCTGAGGAAAGCTGGATAGCCAGATTGTTATGTAAAATTTCTCTATGTGAAAGTGTGTTTGGGGCACCTGGCTGGCTCGGTCGGTGGAACATGACACTCTTGATCTCGGGGTTGTGGGTTTGAGCCCCATGTTGAATGTAGAGATTACTTAAAGAAATAAAACATCTTTTTTTAAAAAATACGACTCAACTTTTTTTTTTTTGCTTTTTTTCTTTAACACTTTTGAGGTCAGACCAGGCAGATCAGCGGGCTGGATTGGCCTACAGACCATTGGTTTGTAACCTCTGCTATAATTATTTTAGGAAGTGAGCTAAAATGTGGCAGAAGTAAACACTCGGACCCGGAACCGCACTACCCTGCGTACTTGCTGATCTCAGAGAAGGCTGTGGACACAAAGCACTAGGTGTGAGCTCATTTTCTAGAGTGTGGAGAACGGCAGCATCAGAGCAGAGCTCTGGGGGAGCTTTCCCGCCGGGAGGAATAATTCCGTTGGGAGAAATCCCAGTAGCTGCTTTTGGAGGAACAGAACCCACTGCGCCTTGGTGCCGACACGTTCCTGAATGCAGGGGGCAGGGTAGCCTCCCCACTGAAGGAAACCTCAGAGTGATTCCACTGCTAAGCATAGCGTCAGAGCCCAGCCCCCGACCCCACCTCCACCCTGCCCTCAGAAATTGGGAGTCCCGGCAAAGCCGACAGACAAGAAAGGCTTCCCGTTGCAGAACCTCTGGGTTTATCTGGCTTTGGAACCCTGGGACGATCGTGGGGTTATGCCTCCAGTGTTTCTTTTTTGATCTAGGGTTACCGCCTACACAGTTCCACAGTCCACAGCTGTGGCCATCTGTGCTTTAGTGGGTGGTGGTGGGGTTTCAATGGTGTCCCAGGAGTTAGGTCACAGCCTCGCCTAGCCAGTACAGTTCACATACTGCCGGAGTCCTCTGGTTGGTTTCAGATCATCACTCACCACTTTCGAATTGTATAAAGAGTAGCAGCCCATTAAAGTGTTGTTAAGAAACAAAGTCCGTATGTATTTTGCATGGTCGTTGCACATGTTGATAATATATGGACAAGAATAGATGGTGTGTTTTGATGAGCGTCATATTGAAATCTATAATATGCTATATGGCAGTGTTTCATTTTAGTTGCGTTCTGTGGGATTAAATGCAAAAATGTAGTGTAGTGCTTCACTTTGTTTTTTAGGAAAAGAGGCTCCTCTTACTGGCTAGAATATTTTCTGTTGGTAAACTATCTGTTTTAGCCTCCCAGTGAGCAGAAAGGAAATTGTTTTTTTTTTTTTAAAGACGTCTTGTAACATTTTCTAATTATCAGGAAATTATTAAGTTTGAGAGTGCTGTATATTAAGAAACGCTTAATGATGATCCGTGTCAGTCAGTGCTTACTAACTGTGAATGAGTGTTTGTATAGGGCAGAGTGTTGTCCAGTGTTCAGATTATGTACATAATCCCTTTAAGCGCAGACGTTTTTTACCAGTTTAGGCTCATCTTTGTGAAAAGCAGGTCTACTGTTAATTATCTTTTCCGGTGGTAGCCGTCTTTGTGGGTATGTAAGTTCTTGGCTTTGATTTGAAAGATGCCTTTCAGTGTTTTTTCCAAGGCGAGTACAGTAATTGTAACCTTTAAAAAAGGGCCAGTTTTTTCCTTTTAGCTCTGCTTCTCATGTGTCCCAAAACAGCTTCTTTATATCAGGATTCTTTCCTCCCCTCCCAACCGTACCCCCCACACCGATAACCACCTCATTGGTTGATAAGCTGGTGGGGTTTCTTGTTTTTTGTTTTCCCGGTCAAAGGCGCTCATCCTCACCCTGCTGGCAGTGTCCTTGATACCTGCCCCTGGGGAGGACACAGCCTTTGGAGAAGGCAGGCTTGGATTTGAGTCGTGATTCTGCCATAGGCCCGTCCTTTGAGTTTGTTTTCTTACTTGTAGACTCCAGATCATCAGAGCTGCCTTTTAGGGCACACGGGTTCCGTCTTTGGTGTCCGGCAGCAGTAGCGGTGAAATGAACGGGAACTTTGGCTTCCGTAGCGCCTGAGGTTCTAAAGGCGGACGGAGCCGGTGGGGAGCGGACGGAGCCGGTGGGGAGCCGGTGGCCCCAGAGACGAGAAGAGGAGCGAACCCAAGCCCTTCCCACCCGGAGCCTCTTTGTTTTGGGGGACCCTTGGCTTCTTTTTCACAAAAAGTCAGCTGTAGTATCCTTACATTTTAAACCCTTGAAATTAGGGTTGAGAAGTGAGTAAAACTGGTTTTTGGAGCCACTGGGACAGCTTGAGTTAAGCTTTTGGGTGCTTCAAGAGAAAGCTCTTTAGCGATGACAGTTAAGTAGCCATCAGGTGTTCAGAATGTGGTTAGCCCCTCGAGTATCGAAGTATCATTTCCTGTGGGAAAGTTGTCATTATCTCTGTAAATCAAAGCGGATCTGATTACTAAAGTCATTCCTACCTTTAAATTCAATGAATTCTACTTTTCTTTTCTATTTACAGAGACTCATTGAACACCTAGTCTCTGCCAGGCCCTGTCCCTAATTGATTGATTGTCTACCGTCAGAGGAGATACTGAATTCTAGAATCAAAGAGTTGTACCTGGTAGCCTTTTATTTATTTATTTTAGAAAGAGAACATAAGCAGGGGGAGGGGCAGAGGGGGAGAGAGGCCGGGGGTGGGGGGGGGTGCAGTGGGGGGAGAATCTTAAGCAGCTTCCATGCTCATTGCAGAGCCCCACACGGGGCTCAATCCCATGACCCTGGGATCGTGACCCGAGGTGAAATCAAGAGTCAGATGCTTAGCCGACTGAGCCCCACAGGCGCTTCCATGTTAGTCTTTTAATCGAATGAAAATCGCAAAGCCTTAGAGGTGTGCTGTCTAGTAAGGTAGCCGCCGGTAACTGGCGGTAACTGCTGAGCACCTGAAATGCGGCCGTTCCGAACTGTGATATGCTGTTAGTATAAATTACACACTGGAGTTCAAGGACTTAGTTTGAGAGAAATAAGTAAAATAGCTCATCAGTGATTTCTATATTGATCATATGTAAAAACAGTACTATTTCTAGTGTATCCAGTTTAATAAAATCTATTAAAATGTCACCTGTTTGTTTTCCTTCACATGGCTACTAGAACACTTAACTTGCATTATATTTTTATTAGACACTGCTGTCTTACAGCCTCAGTGATTGGGCAGAGTTAACTCATCTAGTTAGGACTCCTGTGGCTAGTGCAAATTACAGATTATCTTACTGTGAAAAAGGCAAATAATGTTTGTTTTGATCACAATGGTAGGTAATTCAAACAGGTTTGAATTAACACCCAGGACTTTGAAGTGTTTATTTTAAATTAAGCCTAGGTTGTTAATCTGGGGGAATAGCTTAGCATTTCAAATTTGAGATATTTTAAAAGTGAAAAGCTAGAAATACATACCCACTGATGGAGTGACTTAACCTATTTTTCCTTTTTCCTAAGCATTGACAGATTGTTCTACATCAGTGGTCCCTGAGGGCCCCAGTATTTTATTGGGGGTGTGTGCAGGAGGTAGGGGGCAAGAGTCATCTCTATGTGTAGATTGGTTTGCTACATACAGTAAGAGTGACTCTTCATTATTTAACAGACATTTGAGCAAGTACTCCGTCAGGCTGTGGGAGTGCGTGGGCGAACAAGGCACAGCCCCTGAATACAACTACAGACTTTCTGTCTGTTGTTCTGTTTTGTTTTGACTTTTTATTTGGAAATGATTCCAAAAGTACAGCGGTTACAAGAATAAAAATTAAGCAAAGAAGACTTTATATCCTTTGTCCATATTCACCTATCATTAACATTCGTCCCCTTTTGCTTTATTTGTTCCCTCTCTCTGTGCGTGTGTGTTTGTGTACATGCGTGTGTGTACACATACATGGTGTATGGATTCTTCCTGAATCGTTTGAGAGTAGGTTGTCATGCCCTTTACCCCTAAATATTTCATTGCCTAATTCCTAAAACTCATCATCTGTCATCTCCATTTCAATTTTGTCAACAGATTGTTTTCTAACACTTTCCCCACCTCATAGGGGATCCAGTGTAGGATCAGTTATTAGGTCTAGTTGTCATGTACTCTGTCTCCTTTAATCTGTGATACTTGTCTTGCCTTTTTCTTTTATGACATTGAAATTTTTCAGATGACATCCTCACCCTGTCCCCACCCCTCTTTTTTTTTTTTTTTTTAAATAATAGAACATGTGTCATTCTGTGTTTGTCTATTTCTTCATAACTAGTTTCAGGTTCTGCATTCCCGACGGGAATAGTATAGCATAGAAACCATATTACTCTGTTTTCTCAGGGTCACATCTGGAAGTGCCCACTGTCTGTCTTTCCCTCATTGATGTTAATTTTGACCACCCAGGCATGACATTGTTTGATTTGTCTACCACATAATTTTCACCCCTTGAAACTAATAAGCAGGTCTTTGGGGGAGATATTTTAAGACCATTCATGCATCCTACTCTTCATCCAAATTTCCTCCAAGATGTAGCATCCATTGATGATTTTTGCTTGAAGCGGTCTCTAGTGTGTTGTCTGCAAAATGATTTTTTAGGTCTTACCACTCCTTGCGTGTTTACCAGTTGGATTCTACTGTAAACAAAAGCCCTCCCTTCTCCACTTATGTATGTGTGTATTTAATACTGATAGCGACTCATGGGTTTCTCTTTTCTACGGGCCTGTAATTCATTACTGTCCTTAATTATTTGGGTACTCCGATTGTCACAGGTTTGGCCAATGGGTGCCTCTTCAAGCTGGCTCCCAGGTCCTTATGACAAGCTCCCATCATTTTCTGAGTACTTCCCCACTTTGGCATAACAACACGTTCCAGGTAGAGCTCCAGTTTTATATGAGAGTCCTTTAGATACACAGGCAGCTTCAGTATAATGTGTTTGGTGTGTCCATGAAGATAAGCCCAACCTGCTGTGGCAGCATAATGGAGGGTCCTCTAGCACAGCGTAGGGGAGGAGAGGCCTGGCAGCAGGACTCGGGAGGAGGTTGTCCGTAGAAGCCTCCTTAGAAGGAGCACCATCAGTACCAATATGGACAGGATCATTGTGGCTCCGAGAAACCGTGCGTGTGTGTGGTAGGGGGAGGACGATACGAAAACATCTAGGGCAGGTGGATGATCATAGTCGAATGCCTGAAGAGAAGGTGGCACAGGATCACACCCGGCTCTGCTCTGTTGGGACTCAGAGTGGAGGCGACATGCTCAGTGCGGCATCTTGTAAAACCAATATTCTGGCCATGATATGGAGGGACGAAGGCAGGATCACAGGTGAGGGCACAGCAGGAAGTTGCAGCTATAATGCCGATGACCACAATATTCAGAAATACCTTGAAAAATAGTAACTAATGCCTTCTGACTTATTAATGTTTGACGTAGGAATTTGATGACAGCTCTACCGTTCTTTCCGTTTTATAGGTGAAGTTTCCAAGGCATACGAGTTGAGTATATTTCGTAGAGACTAACAAATTGCAGAACTGGGGTAGAAACCCTGACCGCTTCATTTCACACTCTAGTTGGTCGTACAAGAATGGGAAGTCAGGGATCGCAGTCGGGTTTCTAGTATCGTTAACTGACTCCATGGTGGTGACATTCATGGACAGAACAGAGAGCATTTGAGGAAGGGTTGTGGTGAGGGTTTCCCTTTTGAACATATTGACAATTATCTTTGGGCATATCCAGATGGTGCTCTGGAGTAGGCACTTGGCTGTATGCGTCTGGAGTCTCAGAGAGAGCATGATGTTCAAGATCCCAGTTTGGAAATGATCAGCCTTTAAATGTTATTGAAAGCTTACTAGTAGATGTGATCGCTGTTTAAAAGGATGTAGGGGCGTCTGGGTGGCTTAGTCGGTTAAGCGTGTGACTCTTTATCGCTGCTCAGCTCATGATCTCACAGTTCGTGGGTTCGAGCCCCTCTTTGGGCTCTGTGTTGATGGCACGGAGCCTGCTTGGCGTTCTGTTTCTCCTTCTCTCTGCCCGCCCCCCCCCCCCCCCCCGCTTGTGCTTGTGTTCTCTCTCTTTCTCTCCCAAAATAAATAAACTTAAAAAAAAAAAAAAAAGAATGTAGAATGAAAAGAGGAAGCAGCTTAGGACAAAAACCTAGGAACCTTAATGGGACAAAAGAGGTGGGAAGAAACCAGGCTAGGATATTGTCACAGAGGCTTAAAAAAAAGCAGCAGCAATCAGTACTGTCAGATGCTACAGAGGTCAAGGGTGCATAGGGACCAGAAAGTGTATCCTCTGGATTTAGCATCAGGGAGATGATGGCATGTCAGTGGAACAGTGATAAGAGCTAGATAAAAGCAGACTAAGCAATGAATTGCAGGGAGCAAAAGAGTGCAGGGTTGACATGAAGCCCATCTGGGTACCTATTGTAATCCCCAACTTGTCAGTATTTCTTCATGTTAATTAGACCTCTTCCATGTGGTGGCTGGGAGTTATTAAAACAGTAACTAATAACTCTTTTTTCACCTGTGGTTAGGCAGAGTCTGATATATAGGGGCTCTGTGGCCACTTTGTAGACAAAAAGAACGTACGTAACTCTTGACAGCCTTGGCTTGGAAGGAAGAAGAGAGCAAGCTAGATGTCCAGTAGAAGCCGACAGATTGCAAGCAAAATGAAATACCCTGCCTGTAATTAACATCAAGTTTGAGATTACAGGATGGTTGTTTTTCGGGTATCTACTTAGTTATAAACGAGCAAAAGTAATTGAGTAGTTGCCTTAAACATTTGTATCTCTTCATTTGTTTTTCAAAGATTCATTCACTTCTTTAAAAACATTTCTTTCACTGAAGACTTACCATGTCACATTACTTCAGGTGTACAACAGTGATAGAACAATTACATACATTAGGAGTGTTTACTACGATAAGTGTAGCTACCATTTGTCACGATACAACGTTACTGCAGTATTACCGACTGTATTTCCTATGCTGGACTTTTTATCCCCGTGGCTTACTTACTTTATTTATTTTTTAAGTTTGTTTATTGTGAGAGAAAGAATGAGAGAGCACATGCACGTGAGCACGGGAGGGGCAGACAGAGAGGGAGAGCGAATCCCAAACAGGTCCCACCCACGCTGTTATCACAGAGTCCACCATGGGGCTCAGTCCCAGAAACCCTGAGATCATGACCTGAGCCAAAATGAAGAAGAGTTGGACGCGTAACCAACTGAGCCACCCAAGCTGCCCTGACTTAGTTATTTTGTAACGGGATGTTGGTACCTCTTAATCCCCTTCATGTGTTTTGCCCATCCCCTTCCCCCTCTGGCAGCTACCAGTTTGTTCTGTTGTGTTTCGGAGTCTGTTTCTGTTTTCTTGCTTGCTTATTCATTTGTTTTGGGTTTTTTTTAATTCCACATGTAAGTGAAATCATATGGTATAGGTCTTTCTCAGAATGGTTTATTTCACTTAGCATAATGCCTTCTAGGTCCATGTTGTTGTAAATGACGAGATTTTACTATTTTTTTATGGCTGAGTCATATTCCACTGTGTACATACACCACATGTTCTTGAGCGTTCAGCTGTCAGTGGACACTTGGGTTGTTTCTGTACCTTGGCTATTGTAGATAATGCTGCACTAAGAATAGGGGTGCATATAACTTTTCAAATCAGGGTTTTCATTTTCTTCAGGTAAATACCCAGCAGTGGAATCACTGGATTGGATGGTATTTATATTTTGAGTTTTTTGAGGAATCTCCATAGTGTTTTCCAGAGTGGCCGCACCAGTTTACATTCTCATCAGTAGTGTACGAGGGCTTCTTTTTCTCCGCGTCCTTGCCAATACTTATTTGCCTTTTTGATATTAGACATTTGACTAGAGTGAGGTGATAATTCATTCCGATTTTGATTTGCATTTTCCTGACAACCATTGACATTGAGCGTCTTTCCACGTGTCGGTTGGCCATTCATATGTCTCTGCAAAAATGCCTATTCGGGTCTTCTGCCCGTGTCTTAATCAGAATGTTTGGGTTTGTTTGTTTGTTTGTTTGTTTGTTTTGGTGTTGTATGAGTTCTTTATATATTTTAGATATTAGCCCCTTACGAGATACATCATTGGCAAATATTTTTTTCCCCTTCAGTGGGTTGTCTTTGTTTTGTTGATGGTTTATTTTGCTGTGTACAGGCTTTTTACTTTGATGTGGTCCCCATAGTTCATTTTCTCTTTTGTTTCTCTTGTCTAAGGAGACATATCAAGAAAAGTGTTGCTAAGGCCAAAGTATAAGGCATAACTGCCTATGTTTTTTCTTTTAGAAGTTTTATACTTTCAGCTCTCACATTGAGGTCTTCAATCTATTTTGAGTTTATTTTTGCATGTGATGTAAGAAAGTGGTCCAGTTTCATTCTTATGCTTGTAGTTCTCCAGTTTTGTTTTTTTAGCACTGTTTATTGAAGAGACTTTTTCCCCATGGTATATGCTTGCTTCCTTTATTGTAGATTAATCTGTTTCATTGATCTCTGTGTCTGTTCTTGTGCCAGTACCGTACTGTTTTGATTACTAGACCTTTGTAGTATAGCTTGAAATCTGCGATTGTGATAGCTCCAGCTTTGTTTTTCTTTCTCATGAGCCTTTCGTGGTTCCATACAAATTTAACGATTATTTGTTTAGTTGTGTGAAAAATGTTGTGGGTATTTATGTATTTATTTTTTTTTATTTTAGAGACAGCACAAGTGAGAAGGGCAGAGAGGCAGAGAATCAGAGAGGGAGAGAATCCCACGAGGCGGGGGAGAGAGAGAGAGAAGTGGGTCTCACTCGAAGCACGGTTCCTGTCTTTACCCGAAATGGGGCTCGAGCTCACGTGAAGTGGGGCACAAGCTCCCATAAACTGTGAGATCGTGACCTGAGCCAAAGTCAGATGCTTAAGAGTGAGCCAGCCGGGTGCCTTGCTGTGGGTATTTTGATAGAGTTTGCAGTGAGCCTGTAGATTGCTTGGGGGTAGTGTGGACATTTTAACAGTATTTGTTGTATAACTTCATGAGCATGGTGTTATCTTTCCATTCGTTGGCATCATCTTCATTTTATTTCATTAATGTCTTACAGTTTTCCGAGTTACAGGTCTTTCATCTCCTTGGTTAAGTTTATTTCTAGGTATTTCCTTCTTTTTTGAGGCACTTGTAAATGGGCTTTTCTTTCTCTGCTTTTTTATTAGTATATTGAAGTGCAACAGATTTCTGTATATTTTATATCCTGTAACGTGACTGAATTCATTTATTCTAATAATTTTTTGGTGTCCTGTGTGCGGTTTTTTTTTTTAATTTTTTTTTTTAACGTTTATTTATTTCTGAGACAGAGAGAGACAGAGCATGAACAGGGGAGGGTCGGAGAGAGGGAGGAAGACACAGAATCTGAAACAGGCTCCAGGCTCTGAGCTGTCAGCACAGAGCCCGACGCGGGGCTCCAACTCACGAACCGCAGGATCATGACCTGAGCCGAAGTCAGACGCTCAACCGACTGAGCCACCCAGGCGCCCCAGTGTGCATTTTTTCTATATGGCATCATGTCATCTGTGAATAGTGACAGTTTTATTTCTTCCTTACCACTTTGGATGCTTCTTATTTGTACTGTCTAATTGCTGCAACCAGGACTTCCAGTCTGTGTTGAGTAAAAGTGGTGAGAGTGGACATCCTTGTCTTGTTCTTGATCTTCGTGGAAAAATTCTCACTTTTTCACCATTGAGTGTGCTGTTAGCTGTGGGTTTTTCATAGATGGCCTTTATTATGTTGAGTTACGCTCCCTCTGAGCCCACTTTGTTGAGAGTTTTTATCATGAGTGTCTATTGAATTTTGTCATCTATTTTTTTCTGCAGCTATTAGGATGATCGTATACTTTTTTGTTTTTTTTTAACGTTTATTTATTTTTGAGAGAGAGAGACAGAGTGCAATCAGGGGAAGGGCAGAGAGAGGGAGACACAGAATCCGAAGCAGGCTCCAGGCTGAGCTGTCAGCACAGAGCCTGACGTGGGGCTTGAACTCATGGACTGTGAGATGATGACCTGAGCTGAAGTCAGGTGCTTAACCAACTGAGCCACCCAGGCGCCCCATAGGATGATCATATACTTTTTATCTTTCATTCTGTTAATGTGTGTCACGTTCATTTGTTGTTGGATCTTGAACCATCGTCACATCCCTGGAATAGACCCCCATTGATTGTGGTAAATGACTTTTTCAATGTATAGAATTTGGTTTGCTCATATTTTGTTCAGTTCTGTGTCTATATTTATCAGGGATACTGCTCTGTAATTTTCTTTTTTAAATTTTAATTTAAAAGAATCTTTTATATTCGTATTCGAACGAGAGAGAGAGTGAGACATAATGTGAGCAGAGGAGGGGCAGAGAGAGAGGGAGACAAAGAATCTGAGGCAGGCCCCTGGCTCTGAGCTGTCAGCACAGAGCCCGACACAGGGCTCGAACCCACAAGCCATGAGATCATGACCTGAGCCAAAGTCAGTTGTTCAACCAACTGAGCCACTCAGGCGCCCCTTAATTTTTTTTTTTTTTTTAATACAGTTGATTCATTTATTATTTCTGAGAGAGAGAAAGAGAGCACAAGCTGGGAAGGGGCAGAGAGGGAAAAGGAGACACAGAATCCAAAGCGGTCCAGGCTCTGAGCTGTCAGCACAGAGTCCAACGTGGGGCTCAACCTCATGAACCGCGAGATCATGACCCGAGCTGAAGTAGGACGCTTAACCAACTGAGCCACCCCGGTGCCCCTTCTTTTCCTTTTTTTTCAAGCTTATTTATTTAGTGTGTGTGTATGTGTGTGTGTGTGAGAGAGAGAGAGACAGACAGAGCGAGCGAGAATGCGAGCGAGTGGGACAGGGGCAGAGAGAGAAGGAGAGAGAGTAGCTCAAGCAGGCTCTGCACTGTCAGGGCAGTGCCCAATGCCGGGCTCGAACTCAAGAACTGTGAGATCATGACCTGAGCCAAGGTTGGACGCTTCACTGACTGAGCCACCCAGGCGCCCCTGTAATTTTATTATAGTGTCTTCATCTGGTTTTGATATCACATTAATGCTTCTTTCATAGAATGAATGTGGAAGTTTTCCTTCTTCTTTTTTTTTTTTTTTTTTTGCATACTTTGAGGTTAGGTATTAAGTTTTTTGTTTTCAATTATCTATTTTTTTTTTTTAATTTTATTTAAGTCCAAGTAGTTAACATATAGGTATTCAGTCTTTAAATGTTTGGTAGAATTTACCTTTGCAGCCATATGGTGGTGGACTTTTGTTTTGGGAGAGTTTTTTGATTATTGATTTAGTTTTGTTACTAGTAATCACTCTGTTCAAATGTTCTATTCTTCCTGATCCATTCTTGGAAGCTTTTTGGTTTGGGGAATTTATCCATCTCTCCTGGGATGTCCTGTTCCTTGGCATATCATTTATGGTAGTAGTTTCTCACAAGCCTTTGTATTTTTGTGGTGTCTGTTATTTCTCCTCTTTGATTTCTGATTTTATGTACTTGTGTCCTTTTTTTTTTTTTAACGAGTCTGGCTAAATGTCTATCGGTTTTGTTTTTTTCTTTTCAAAGAACCAGCTCTTGGTTTTACTGATTCTTTCCTATTGAGTTTTAGCCTCTACTTCCTTTATTTCCACTCTGTTTCTTACTGTGTTTACCTTCTAGTAACTCTGGGCTTTGTTCTTATTTTTTCTAGTTCCTTTAGGTGTAGAGATTTTTCTTGTTCGTTGAGGTAGGCCTGTTTCACTATGAACTTCTCTCTTAGAAGAAGTGCTTTTGCTGCGTCACAAGGATTTTGAACTGTTGTGTTTTCATTTTCATTAGTCTCTAGGTATTTTTAAATTTCCTCTTTCATGTCCTTGTTGATGCATTGATTATTAGCATATTTTTTTTAGCTTCTGTATGGTCATGTTTCTCTATTTTTTGTTGTTGCTGTTGTTACTGATTTCTAGTTCCATATCATCGTCATTAGAAAATATGTTTGAGGGGCGCCTGGGTGGCTTAGTCAGTTGAGCATCTGACTTCGGCTCCCATCATGACCTCACGGTTCATGAGTTCGAGCCCCACGGCGGGCTCTGTGCTAACAGCCCGGAGCCTGCTTGGGATTCTGTGTCTCCCTGTCTCTCTGCCCCTCACTTGATTGTGCTCTGTCTCTCTCTCTCAAAAATAAACAAACACTAAAAAATTTTTTAAAAAAGGAAAAGAAAATATGTTGGATATAACTTCAGGCTTCTTAGCTTTATTGAGAATTGATTTGTGGCCTAAAATGTGATGTCTTAGAGAATGTTCCATGTGCACTTGAGATGAATTACGTATTCTTCTGTTTTGGGATAGAATGTTCTGTATATGTTTGCTCCATCTGGTCTAATGTGTCATGCAAAGCCAGTGTATCTTCATTGATTTTCTGTGTCAGTGATCTATGCATTGATGTAAGCGGGATGTTAAAATGTCCTACCGTTATTGTAGTACTCACAGTTTCTCCCTTTTTGTTTGTTTTGTGTATTTAGGTGCCCTAATGTTGGGTGTATATTTACAATTGTAATAATCTCTTGTTGGATTGATCCCTCTATTATTACATGATGTCCTTCTTTTCCTTTTGTTTCAGTCTTTGTTTTAACGTCTGTTATGTCCAATAGAAGTATTAGAAGTATTGCTACCCAAGCTTTTTCTTTTTCTCTCTCTCATCTGTATGGAATGTTTTCCATCTCTTCACTTTCAGTCTGTATGTGTCTTCTTGTCTGAAGTTAAGTCTCTTATAGGCAGCATAGAGATGGGTGTCAATTTTAATGGATTCAATCACCTTGTGGCTTTTGATCAGAATATTTAGACCATTCATATTTAAAGTAGTTATTGATAGGTATGTATTTATTGTCATTTTGTTAATTTTTTTGATTGCTTTTGTAGTTCTCTTGTTTATTCTCTTGCTCTCTTCCCTTGTGATTGGTAACTTTAATACTATGCTTGGATTCCTTTCTTTTTAGTTTTTTTTTTTGTGTGTATCTATTACAGGTTTTTGTGTTGTGGTTACCAAAAGGTTCATATAGAACAGGAATCCTAAGTATATAGCAGTCTATGTGAAGTTGATGGTTGCTTAAGTTCTAATACTTCCTAAAAGCACTGCATTTTACTTTCCTATCTATCTTTTCTGTACATTTTATATCTTTTTATTTTGTGAATCCCTTAATTTTTTAGATACAAATAATTTTACTCCTGTTAGCTTTTAACCTCCATACTAGCATTGTAAGTCGTTGATGTACTATATGTTTGCCTTTACCCTTGAAAGTTTTTCCTTTCATAATTTTCTTAACTCTGGGTCTTGGCTAAGACCCTTTAACATTTCTTGTAAGGCTGGTTCACTCGTGGTAAGAGAGGTCAAAGTGGTAAACTCCTTTAACTTGTTTGGGAAATTCTGTCTCTCCTTTTATTTTGAGTGATAACCTTGTATTGTAGACTGTTGGTTGTAAGTTTTTTCCTTTCAGCAGTTTGAATATATCTTGTCCCTGTCTTTTGATCTGCAAAGTTTCTGCTGAAAAAATCAGCTGATATCCTCACGGGTTTTTTGTTGTTGTACCTAATTGGTACGTTCATAATTGGTTTCCTCGTTGCTTTTACGGTTTTTCTCTGTTTAATCTTTGACATTTTATGTTTTAAAATGTTTTTCGTGTTTATTTTTGAGAGAGAGAGTGTGAGCAGGAGAAGAGCAGAGAGAGAGGGAGACACAGAATCCGAAGTAGGCTCCAGGCTCTGAGCTGTGATCACAGAGCTGGATGTGGGGCTCGAACTCACGGCATGATCGTGACCTGAGCTGAAGTCAGACACTCAACCGACTGAGCCACCCAGGCACCCCTAATCTTTGACATTTTAATTATTATGTGTTTTGGTATGGACCTTTTTGGGTTTATCTTGTTTGGGGCCCTCTGATTCCTGGACCCGGATGTCTATTTCCTTCCCTGGGTTAGAGAAGTGTTCAGCTATTGTTTCTTTATGTAAGTTTTATGCCCCTTTCTCTCTTAGCTCCTTCTGAGAATCCCTATAATGCAAATGTTAATATGCTTGATTTTGTCACAGAGGTCCCTTAACCGTCTTCATTTTTGAAAATTCCTTTTTTTTTTTTTTTTTTTTTTTTGATCCTCAGTTTTGAATGTTTTCTCTTACCCTGTTTTCTGGATTGCTGATCTCTTCTTCTGCATCCTCTAATCTCCTGTTGATTACCTGTAGTGTATTTTTTGTTTCAGTTATTCAGTCTTTCAGGTTTTTAAAAATATTTTTCTTGAAGTTCTTAGTTCATCTACTCTCTCAAGTCTGGTGAGCAACTTTATGATCGTTACTTTGAAATTTCTGTCAGGTAGATTGCTTATCTCATTTTGATTTAGTTATTTTCTTGAAACTTTGTCTTAATTTTGTTTGTGTATATTCCTCTGCTCCCTTTTTTCTTGGATTTTCTGTGCTTATTTCTTATGAATTAGGTGGAACAGCTCCCTCTGCCGGTCTTGAAGGAGTGGCCCTGTGTAGGTACATCCCCTGTGCAGACTGTGTGTTCCACGCACGTTTGGCTGGCTGGCTGGCTGGAGCGGTAGTGCGCGTGGTCTGTGGGTCCCGGGGCGCTCTGCATCAGGGCTGCCCCTGTGGGCGATGCTGGTGTGGAGGGAGAGGCGTCAGGCTGCTTTGCAATTAGCCCCCTTGGTGAGATGACTGGAGCCGTAGCGGAAAAAGGCCTGGCGTGCCCCGGTGTGCGCCCCACGGGGGCTGCCCTGTTTGGATGGCTGGGGCTGGTATGTGCTTGGGGGCCGGGACTAGCCAAAGTGGCAGGGCAGCGAGAACACCCGGACCTTGCTCTTGGGTGGACTCCCAAGGTGGAGAGGGGAGGTAAACAGCAGAGATCACCAGCATTTCCAACCCCTGGGAGAGTTCCAGTAGTTACCCCACTGTTGGGTGGACGTTCTGGAGTTAATAAGTGGTTTTTCTTCACTTCTCGTCTAGTTATCTTTTAAACTGCAGCTTATTTTCTGTGCCCCAGGCAGGTGAATCTATGCATCAGTCTATCAGTGATGTCACTACCGCATCCTGTAACATCGGGGTGGAGTTGCCCTTGGTAGCGTGCCATCTGTCTCTCTCGCCGTTCTGATTGAGGTTTCTCTAGCCTTTATTGTGCGTAAGGTGTTCAGTCAGCCTTCGGTTCTTGTGGAGGAATTGATCTATATGTAGGTGTAAATGTAGTGTGTCAATGGGAGGAGATGAGTTCAGGGTCTGCCTGTGGTGCTTTGGATCTTGGACCGATCCAAACATTTTTAATTTTTAAAACATTGATTGTAGTTGTCTACATTGCCCCCAAGTAATGCTATAATTTAAAGTTTTGGGGCTTATTTGCAAGAAATAGAAGATTTGGTGTGGAATGACCCTCCCTTATGTGTGTGGTTTAGATACATATCTTATAATCATGGTTTCCATGGCTCTTATGAAAATGCAAGTGTTTACTTCTTATACTTAAAAATATTTGACTACGTAGTGAGTGAACACAGCAGAAATATTATGAGATTGTATGGTGTATTCTTCATTGTTCCTGTTAAAAAAATGGGAGATATGTACAGTTTAACCTTGAACAACACAGGTTAAAACTGTATGGGTCCACTTATATGCAGATTTTTAAAAATTTTTTATTTATTTTTTTATTTAAAGATTTTAAGTAATCTCCACACCCAACATGGGGCTTGAACTCAAAGCCCCGCCATCCAGGAGTTGCATGCTCTACCAACTGAGCCAGCCAGGTGCCCCTGTATGCGGATTTTAAAAAATAAATATAGTCCAGGGGTGCCTGGGTGGCTCAAGCAGTTTAGCGTCCAACTTCGGCTCAGGTTATGATCTCACAGTTTGTGGGTTCGGGCCCCGCGTCGTGCTGTCTCCTGACAGCTCAGAGCCTGGAGCCTGCTTCGGATTCCCTGTCTCCCTCTCTCTCTGCCGCTTACCCGCTCTCTCTCTCGCTCGCTCTCTCTCAAAAGTAAATAAACATTAAAAGAAAATTTTTTAAAAATACAGTACAGTGCTGTAAATGTATTTTTTCTTCCTTGTGATTTTCTTAAAAAAAATTTTTTTTTAATGATTATTTATTTTTTGAGACAGAGACAGAGCATGAATGGGGGAGGGTCAGAGAGAGAGGGAGACACAGAATCCGAAACAGGCTCCAGGCTCTGAGCTGTCAGCACAGAGCCCGACGCGGGGCTTGAACTCACTGACCGTGAGATCATGACCTGAGCCGAAGTCAGCCGCTTAACCGACCGAGCCACCCGGGCGCCCCAGTTCCTTGTGATTTTCTTAACATTTTTTTCTTGAATTTACTTTTGTAAGAATACCGTATATAATACATCATTTAACATGCAAAATTTGTGTTAATCAACTGTGTACATTATCAGTAAGGTCAGTAGGAGGCTATTAGTAGTTAAGTTATTGGCGAGTCAAAAGTTATATGTGGATTTTCGACTACACGGGTTGGTGCCCCTGATCCCCCTGTCACTCAACGGTCAGCTGTATTAAAAAGTGTACTGGCTTATTGATCCTTGACTGTGCCAGTTAATTTATGATTTCATTATTATTTCACTCCTTGCCTTGTTTATATGAGTGCTTAATTTGAGTAGTGCCAGTGAGATTAGATGTTAATTTTCTACACTCAAATTGTAATCTCAAATCCTTCCATTTTAGCCTTTCTGCTGGTGGCATCAGAAGTAGGTGAAAGCCTACCTAGTTAGGTCTGGCTCATGCTGGGCCACTAGCATCATCTTTAAAAACAAAGGAGTCTACATTTTCATTTTTGTTTGCTAAGTTACTTCCTTTAGACATTGGGTTTCCTTTACTCACACTTGAAATTCAAACCTTTTGGCCTCAAAATACAAGCAGAATGTAAGGCAGACAGGAGACAAGTAAGCTTTGTGGTGTTATCAAGTCCTTGTTTTGAGACATTTGAAATGATTACTCTGCTTTAGAGGAGTGATGTAATAGCCCTTGGTAAAACATAAGTGATTATATTGAAGTAGCATTTCTCAAGGCTAGAAAAACTTGGTTGCCAACTAATAATCTGTAGTTTCAACTAGCTGCTGCAGTTTTTTTTTTTAAGCATTAAAATGAAACTGAAGTTTGGGGATGCAGTTTGGCTTTTTTTGTTTCGAAACCGGTGATTGGCTATATTACATCAGAAAAGTCTGGCTGAGTTGAACTCAATTTTATAACTTTGGAATCAAATGTGCTCATGTTGGGTCTTTCCATTTTAACATATTGGTCATTTCTTTTTGAGTAAAGTGAAATACGTACTTAAATGCAACCATAGTTTCATTTCTTTTACCTTTTTATCGAAGTATTGTTGACACACAATGTTACATGAGTTTTAGGTGTATAGCACAGTGATTAACTTTGATTTCTTTCAATAGAAAATGACTGCGGTGTTGGAAGATCATTACCATCGGAAGGCCGGTTAGCATCAATTTCCTAACAGATACTTGACCACCATTTGTTCTGGCATGGCGCAAGGCAGTCCACAGCTTGATATGCAGGTTCTCCATGACCTCCGACAACGTTTCCCGGAGATTCCAGAGGGTGTTGTGTCTCAATGCATGTTACAGGTAGATTACCCAGCAACGATAGTGATGTTAAGCTACGTTTCTCCTTATCAGGGCTGGCTTTGTGTTGTAGTGACTAGAAGTCAGTTCACCCTTCTTGTGTGCGTGGAGGAGGGCAGTGGGAAGCATTCAGAGCAGGATTTCTCAACCTTGGTGCTATCGACATTTTGGGTGGGTAGTCTTTGTTGTGGGGCCCTGCCTTGTACTTCATAGGCCGTTGAGCAGCATTCTTGGTCTCTACCGCTAGATGATGATAGTATTCCTGCAGTTGTGACATCTCAAAATGTCTCCACACATTGAAAAAGGCCTCATGGGAGGCAAAACCTACCCCATTAAGAACCCGTTAAGAAAAGAGTAAAGGCATGTAGCAAAAGGAAAAATGATTCGGTTTACCATTTGCCTTCTTACATATTGGAGTTTGTTTTATCAGTCCCCAAATTCTTATATTTGAATTTTGAATCTCAGAGTAATCATTTTAACTTTGAGCCAATGTTTAAAGGTCTATGGAGAGTCCTGTCCCTTTCTTAGTGTTTTTCTCGTTAATAAATGCTTACTAAGATGCAGTTTTAAGTATAAGGCCACTTTCTCTAGTTTAACCATAGTCCTTTGGTTTTGTTGTCTTATATTAAAATAAATCTTTCATATTGGATAAACTATGTTTTCCCATTCAAGGGACAGCAGAGAAACAGGCCTGATACTCTCTCCCTGTTGAATTTTGCGTCATCCTCCACAGGATCTTGGTGTGTTTTGGGTTATAGAATTTCCCTTTTTGGTTTACGTTTGGGTCTACACTACTATCCTGCTGCCCACTGGTCTTTGTCACACGCAGTCAGTTCAAATCGTACCTTACTGCGTAATATGCCAACACTACCTAATTGCAGTGTGAATGGCTCAGGATATCACCTAAGCCTATATACAGTTGAGGTTAATTGCCAGTAGGGACTCACAGAATCATTGTGGCAAAAGTGGTGCTTCATAGCCCTTTTACTGGGTCTAGACCTTTGGGTTGTGATTTTTGTATTATAGCTTGCCTTTGTTTTTTCTAGCACACATTCCCAGTCTGTCTTTCTGTTGTCTATTTTAGCCCCATTTTGGTCTCTGGTAGAGTAAAGGTGCTTCCCACTGGAATGAAATCAAGCAAGAGTGAGGCTTCTAGTTAAAACCGTTTCCAAGTAATCACCTTCCTTACCTGTCGTAACCAGCTCCCCCCAGCTCTGACTTTGTTTTTTCAAATTTAATTTTTCCCATTATCACCTGTATTTTTTCATGGCTTAGTGTCTTTATCACGCTTTCTAAACTGAAGGAATGGACTTTAAATTCAAGTTAATGATCATTTGTTATTACTTTACATTGACCCAAGTCTTTCTCTTCTTTGTTCCTTTGGGATTAATATAGTTTATTGGTAGAGAGACTTACCAGTTACTGGCTCTGAAAAGTTTTTCTGTTTACATTTAAAGACTCAGTAGTTTACAGTTAATATACAAGTCTTAAAGTCTCTCTGAGCTGTCCTCTCAATTTACAATCACTTTAGGAATATGCTTTTTTGCCTGTCTTTTCAAAACCTTTTATGTGTTTTCTTAATTATTTTTATGTCTTTATCCAACTAAATAATTTTGATTTATTCTTCATATTGACTGGTATATTTTATATCCATGTTTTTCTTTGAAGGTAGTCAGCAGGTTAAATATGACATTTCATTCTGGTGGTTTTAGTTTAAAAATGCTTTCATAAAAATAATACTTAAATATCTGTATTTTTGGTTTACATTTTTTCTTGATAAGAAAATTGACTTACCTTGTCACTGTAGACACACGTTTGAATAGGCTAGCAAGTCAGCCTTGTATCATTTTGAATTTGGGTCCTCTTGTGAGGATACTATTTTACTTAGGCTGCCTAATTCACTGTAGAAAACACGAAATTTCAACAGTATTAAGACAAATGTCAAATAGTGAAGTACCCACGACTGCTTTAGGTTTCATATAAAACTGTCTAGTTTTTGTTCTCCTTTTAATCCAATTGCAGAGATACTTTATTTTCACTTTTCATATTCTTTTCTCTCAGATATCGGTCAGTGACATTTTCTAGTTGGCAATCGATTTGAATCCTTTGGATCCAAATTTGCTAAATATCTAGCTTTTCTTCCTTGATCAGATCAGAGTGATTTTCAAGCAGGATAAGAAAAAGGCCAGACTGTGAGTTTTAATAATTTTCTTCTTAAATTTCAACAATTACTTTTTTCTCTGGCTCAGAATTTTAGTATCAGAAGCTTTATGTAAGGAAAAAGATACCAGTTGTGTATGGAGTTTTGATAAACCCAATTCTTCACATTTCTGAGATTTCATTTTATGAAGGTTTGCTTAACTGAATCTGCGTTTACTTCCTCTGAAGCCTTAGAACAATTTGCTTTTGGCCCAACATCCTCTCCCTTGAAATGACTGTGTTACAGTGGAAGCAGCCGTGGGAGGCAAGAAAGCAAGAATCTCAAACTGGCTCCCCGTGATTTAGTCGAGTGCTTGTTGTCAAGCCGTGTAACTCCGCAGGCATTTCTTTCCTCATGTGGAAATGAGTTGAAATAGATGAACCCAGACGTTATTCCAGTGGCAAAATTATAGCACTCAATGTTCTGTTTTGGGTTTAACCTTATGTGCTTCTTAGCAGAAGTCAAAGTGTTTCCTTTCATTTTTCTATAAAATGTGCTTTTTCCTAAAATTGGTAGTAGTACACACATATGTATGTGCATATCTGTGTGTGTATTTCTGAACTACAAAGTCCCAGTAATTGACAAACTTTATTATTGTGAAGGCAATAAATAACACGGTGCTTGAGGCTAATAAAATAGTTGAGATTTTTGTATTTTAACGGAAAACTACCTTATAGTATTTTAAATCAAAAAAGGAATCCTTCATTAGAATGACGATTGTTGAGTGGAGTGTCTAAAATGTCACTTTGCTATTATCATCTGTGAGTATGTGCCTAACTCAAAAAAATTGAAACCCTCCAGAGATGTTGAAGGTTTACCAAGCAACCAACCTTTCAGTGGGTAAAAAATTTTGAGACTCTGGGAGTGTGAGTGAATTTCATTAAGGCAGTTGAGACCTGGTTTCCTGTTAAAATTTACCCTAACTTTGGCAAAGTCGTGGAACCATAGTTCACAAAGTGTATTTGTTTTTACTGATTTGTTTAGCTTACTCTTTCATAATGATAACTGAAGTGATGTAGGGATAAATTTGGTTTAAAAAGACTGCTTTAGAGTTTTATTGTTTTGACTCCAGGAATTTATTATAATTTTTCTCCTTCTGTAGTTTCAGTGCTTTTTGAAAACTAAAGCATGGTTGTTTTCATGTTTTTCAGTTTAAATAGTAATGACGAGTATTACTTTAACTTGTATTTCAGAGCGGTTGTGCTGAGTCCAAGATTAGCCCAACATTTTAGTTTGTTGAGATGCAACAAACATAAAATGAGCCCTGGACTTGGAGTCAGAAACCTGGGAGTTGAGTCACAAAGTTCATTGGCGGGTTCCTGACATTTCTGTAGCAGTCGTGGTAGTAATAGTCCTGTGAGCTTCCGGTCTGTGGAACCGGATGAATTGTTTGGGATCTCCTGGTCAGAAAAGATGACCACGAAGCTTTGTCTGCTGAAAGTACCATTCTCTAGGACAGTTGTATTTGCGTAACCGGCAAAGTTTCACTTCCGCTATTAAGATTTGTCAATTTTGCCAATGTTCCTGTCTTTTTCCCCTAGAACAACAACAATCTTGAAGCCTGTTGCCGAGCCCTTTCCCAGGAGAGTAGCAAATACTTATATATGGAATACCATAGTCCAGAGGACACCAGGATGAATCGAAATCGCCTTTTGCATATTAATCTGGGTATCCATTCTCCTAGTAGCTACCACCCAGCAGATGGAGCCCAACTTAACGGTGGTCGAACACTGGTACACAGCTCAAGCGATGGACATATTGACCCACAGCATGCGGCGAGTAAACAGCTGATCTGCTTAGTTCAGGAACCACACTCGGCTCCAGCCGTTGTGGCTGCTGCTCCGAACTACAATCCCTTTTTTATGAATGAACAGAACAGAAGTGCAGCTACTCCTCCTTCACAGCCACCTCAACAGCCATCTTCCATGCAAACAGGAATGAATCCATCTGCTATGCAAGGGCCTTCACCGCCACCCCCTCCTCCTCCTTCGTACATGCACATACCTCGGTATAGTACCAATCCGATTACTGTTACGGTATCCCAGAACCTCCCTTCCGGACAGACCGTACCAAGAGCTTTACAAATCCTGCCACAGATTCCAAGCAATCTCTATGGGCCTCCTGGTTCTATTTATATTAGACAGACATCTCAGAGTTCATCAGGGAGACAAACTCCTCAGAGTACGCCGTGGCAGTCCTCCCCCCAGGGCCCGGTGCCTCATTACAGCCAGCGTCCTTTACCCGTTTATCCCCATCAACAGAACTATCAGCCTTCTCAGTATTCTCCCAAACAGCAGCAGATTCCTCAACCTGCTTACCATTCACCGCCTCCTTCTCAGTGTCCTTCACCCTTCAGCTCTCCGCAACATCAAGTGCAGCCTTCCCAGTTGGGCCATCCAGGTTCCCATGTCTTTATGCCACCTAGTCCTTCCACCACTCCACCCCATCCGTATCAACAAGGACCTCCTAGCTATCAGAAACAGGGGAGCCATTCGGTCGCCTATCTCCCATACACACCGTCCAGCTTACCCAAAGGATCCATGAAGAAGATAGAAATCACAGTTGAACCCTCTCAGAGACCTGGGACAGCCATGAACAGGAGTCCTTCACCTATCAGTAATCAGCCGTCTCCACGGAATCAGCACTCGCTGTACACAGCCACCACGCCACCTTCAAGTTCCCCTTCACGAGGCATATCCGGGCAGCCAAAACCTCCATTTAGTGTTAATCCTGTGTATATTACGTATACACAGCCAACTGGACCTTCATGTGTCCCATCACCATCTCCTCGAATGATACCAAACCCAACTACAGTTTTTAAAATTACCGTAGGTCGAGCAACGACTGAAAATCTTTTAAATTTAGTGGACCAAGAAGAACGTTCTGCAGCCCCAGAACCGATTCAGCCCATTTCAGTGATACCTGGTTCTGGGGGAGAAAAGGGAAGCCATAAATACCAGAGGAGTTCTAGTTCTGGATCAGATGACTATGCCTATACACAAGGTAATTTCATTTAGCCCTACTATGAAATTTCATCTTTGTGGTGAGGTGGCAGTCTCCTGTTGAAAAAAAAAAACACATTTCTTGGCTGTTTAATGTTTTTAATGTTTTCATTTATTTTTTGAGAGAGAAAGAGCACCAGTGGGGGAGGGGCAGAGAGAGGGGGAGACCCAGAATCCAAAGCAGGCTCCAGGCTCCCAGCTGTCAGCACAGAGCCCGATGCGGGGCTTGACCTCATGAACCTCACAAACCACGAGATGACCTGAGCTGAAGTCGGATGCTGAACCGACTGATCCACCCAGGCGCCCCCGTATTAGCTGTTTAGTTTTATTTAAATGTTTAGTGTTGATTAAATATCGGGCAGTAGCATAGCTGTCAAGCATAGGGTTATTGCTTTCAGAGTTCTCTGTTTTAAAATATGAACACGTAGGCATGATAATGGTGACCTCATAAGGCTGTTTTTTAGGAAGAACGTGCATTGGGACAAAAATACAGACAAGCGAAATTGATATTGTCAGAAAACAAACTACAGAGTAGGAAAGAGAGGGTGGGCTGTAGTTGATCAAAGTCAAAGAATTTGTGTCTGTTTTAGAGAAAGGCCTGGAGCGTGTAATATTTATAAGCACTGTCTACTTACAAGTGGGACTGGTGATGAAGAACGTTGTTGGATTAGTTAATAGCCTAACTAAAGAAAAAGACGACAGGATTTTTTAAGTCTATTCAGATTTCAAGCTAGCTGAGAATTTATTCTTTCAGTATGTGAGGCGGATAGTAATTACGATTGTAATTAAATATGCCTGGTAGTGAACCTGTTTAAAACCCACGCAGGCGTAGTTAAAAACACAGTCTTAGGGAAATGAAGGACAGCAGAGCCAGCGGGACTCAAGAGGGTGTCATTTTGGTACGAGAGCCAAATTCAAGCAGACCTGGGAAAGGTAAGACAGCATGAGCAAGACACAAGAGTAAGTGCCCGCTCAGGTTGAGGACAGGGTTCCTTTGGAGTATTTTACGCGTTGGCAGTGCATGGAGAACTTTCCCAGTCACTGGTTCACTGTTCCTCTCTGCGATGACTCTGTCTGTAACACTGTAGCCTTGCTGTTACATCAGCGAGCAAGGATGGAGAGGTTAGCAAAGCAGTTGAAACTCGAGAAAGAGGAGCTCGAGCGCTTGAAGGCCGAAGTTAACGGTATGGAGCATGACCTGATGCAGAGACGGCTCCGAAGGGTCAGCTGTACCACGGCGATTCCCACGGTAAGTCCTCGGTGGCCGTGTGTGGATGGGAAGGTGGGGATGGTGGCTGTCCAGGTCACTCGTTTCTCTTGCAGGTTCTCTTCCCTGCAGGGGCTTTGTGCTTTTTAAACGATGGACAAGGGACTGTGGCCTTCAGTAGCTCTCATCAAACTAATGCGATGCTTGTATTTTTTTTTCCACCTGTATGAATTCCATAGATTCATCCGTATTTTCAAATAACTGACATTTCTAATCAAGGTATGGCATCTCATTAACCGTAAGTTTTTGTCAAAGTAGGAAAGTGCACCCTACTAAGTATTTTGTCATTTGTTCTCACGTGTCCATTTTTTCTTTGAAGCATGTAATATACATATAAATTGCAAAGGTTTAGAAGTTACTTATTTAAGCACATTGATTCAAATGACTTAGAACGCTATCGATATGAATCTGGGAAAGTGTTGACTATAGAGTATTTCCAGGCAGAGAAGTGTTGTTAAGTGTAAATAGTTGTAGCAACTAAGATAGCAGTATTGACCGCAGTCCTAACGGTCACTGCTCTCACGCAAAGAGTTAGACGGTATGTTTTTAACATGTTTAGCACTGCTGATGAGTTCTAAAAAATGTTAAGCAACCTGGAAAGTTTTGAAACCAGCCTCCTAAAATCTTGTGACAACACAAGCTTGCTGTGATCCGATCTGTCACTTCACCTTTGAACATTCATCTGTGCAGCAGGCCGTTTTTAGTTGATGAATGTGGTCCTGTGCTGGGTGCTTAGCGCATACCCGCCAGCGAGACAAGTAGATCTGTCAACAGATAATTCTAACCCAGTGGGGTCAGTGCTGTTTACGCTCGCGGGTGATGAGACAACTCCCCCGGCCCCTCGTCTGTGTGTGTACTCTGTGCACTTCTGCCTTCCCGTATCCTCTTCTGGAGCTCTAAATGGGTAAGTCCTGCGTCTTCTTCAGGGCTTCACCTTAAACTTGGCTTCTTTCCATAGGGACGTTCCTTCTTTTCCCAACGTGTCAAAACTCAGGGAGGTTTCTGAGCATTTCCAAGTTTAGAGAAGTAGCCGGCGTGTCGGGCCTCTTGCAGACAGCATGCGGCTCTGCCTTTGTAGACAAGTTTTTAATGGAGAATTGTGGCTTCTCAGGAAATCTGGGAACTCTGGAAATTATATGCAGTTTCATAACGTGTTTTTATATGGAAGCAGGTCCCTGGTTTCCATCTGATTTTCCTACGGTGAATAGAGGGAAGGGGAAAAGGCCAAAGACCCACTCCTCAGGGAGGGCATTTGCTAAGGGAAGAGAGCACTGAGCTAACAAAGGGGTGAAGTTAAGACACGCAGACTTTCAGGAGGTAGCACATCCAGGTCTCACTCGTAAGGTGAGGTTGCTGGAGTGTTCACAGGTTAATGTGCATCGGTCTGGTGGGGCATAGATGTTGAGGCTGAGGTGTTTGAAGATTATTCTGCTGGTCCTGGGGAAACCGGTGGAATTTGCCAGAAAGAAATTATTGATAAACAGGTATATTTAGTAATTGAAAGGAATTTAGTGAGTATTAGAAAGAATTTCAAAGAATAGTGTTATAAGTAAGAAGGGAGGATTTTACTTCAAATGCTTAGAAAATTATAAAGCTGTCTTTAAATAAAAGGTGATAAATTCTTCATTTTTTTCCTCCACTCAAAATCTTCATTGAATTCTGTGACTAGGGAGGTATTGAAGAATATAACCCACATGAGAATCTACCCTGGTGGTTGGGCACTTGGCAGTCTTTTAGGTACTTCTGGAGCATAAACAGATTTTCTTAGCATAAAAGGCATTTTCCCTAACCTAACCGTGGGCCCTGTGTTTACTGACCTATGGCTGTTGGATAATTCCTGCTAAGTAATTGACAGTATTTGCGAGACGAGAAATTTAAGCGTGTGATCCCCTTCCGTGTGTGCTGCCGGCCCTAGAGTAAAAGGAGGGACTATTAACAACGCATGGGCGAGGGACAGTTCTAGCTGGATGTTCAGACAGTGGCTCTCTCTTCACTGTGAACTTTCTTATCTGTGATACCTGTGAATACCTATCTCTTGGGATTTTTGTTAGGATTAAATAATACATGGTAATGAATTTATGTAGTACCCAGCAAGTAGTGAGTAGTCTTATAAGTGTTGGTTGGACAACACTGGAAAAACACACAGATGAGAACCATTTTGCAAAACTGTAGCTTTAGGAACATGTATAACATAAGGGTATGTTACAGCGGAAATCAATCCAGAAATAAAGCATTTAGTCAGAATTCCCTGTTGTTGGTGGAGGCTCACTTGAGGCACCAGGACATAGTTCACAGAGTGTGCACGTAGGCTCTGGAGGCAGAATAGTTTTGGCAACCACTGGCTCTTCCGTGCATTTGGTTTTCCCTATCTGTAAAAGGGAATTACATTTTAATATTGTCAAGACAAAGAGACAATATATGTAGAAGTGTTTGGCATGGAGTGAAGTGCTCAGTAAATGGCTGTCTTTGTCCCACTCACATGTGGGATTATAGAAGAGAGAATCGTTCTGCGGGGTTTTTGTGTGTGTGTGTGCTACTAAGCTCCTATCTCTACCTTCAAGTTTGCGAATCAACTTCTTAACAAGCAGTGCGTTAAAAAAAAAAACGGGTGTACCTCGGGAGCCTGAAATGTGCATTGGTTACCAGCTACAGGTTGCAGTTGTAGAATTTAGAGAAAGAGTGAAATGATCTAAGGAGGGCACAAGTGCAAGATGGCCTCAATCTGTTCTTTGCAAAGCATTGTGTTTTTGTGTGAGAGAAAAGAGAATCGGAAGGGTCGGCCAGCTAAATGGTAGGGATATTAAGTACTTTGAGAGTTTTGCGATAGAAATGTTAGCTTTTTGCTGTTAGGGTTCAAAGATGAGACAGTTTCATGGTGGAGGGGAAAATGCAAGTTAAACCTTGAAGGATAAATAAGGTTTCATTAAGCAGAGAGCTGCCAGTTCCCCCTCACCCAAGTTTTCCCTCTCCTTCATCTTGTTCTAAGCGGGTTTTTGGACTAACTGACATTTTACAGCCCCAGATGCATAATGAGGGCCAAGCCACCCAACAACAGTGGTCGTCAGCCTTGCTCTCTGTGATAACAACTGCTTCAAGTGCTCAGTTGACTTAAGCTATTTCTGCCACCTTCTGAAAAAAAGCTTAGAATTTTTGACTTTGTCAGATCTTTTCCAACAACTCTAAATTACACACAGCCAATCTTGAAAGTCCTCCTCGACAGTACAGTGCACTTGTTTACAAATGGTACTGACTTTTCAGAAATAGCTCCCCCACCCCTTGGTTTCATCAGGAGCTATGAAAAAGGACCTAAGAATCTTACAGGGAAGTTATTTCTTTAGGGAATTCTGGTGGTTCTCCTGTCTTTGGAAATGATCCCGTGGACCGGAGCTGCTGGTATTCTTACAAGGAAATGTGCTCGTGGCCTCTGGACTATCAAGTGTATTCTAGTATTTCCATACTTACTTATGTAGCTTCACTATTTAGGACCATTGTGTCTGAAACACCCCCCCCTTCCTCCTGCACCTTCATAGGAAGATTCAACTCGTTTAGGTACTTGACTTTCCGGGTAAGATTCTACAAAGAATGAGTTTTTTTTTTTACATACTCCGAGCACTGATCCAAGGGCTTTATCTTTAGTGAAAATGCCCACGTCTATTTTAAACTCTTGATATTGCCTGGTAGACAAGGTGTAAGCATTTTATGTGGTAAGGTCCCGTGTTTTGCAGATAGGAAAGAGGCAGTCGTTAATAAGTATTTCTGAATGACTTTCGTGTTCCCATAGCAGTGTAAGGCATTGTAGCTCTTATTATATTGTGTTCTATCCCTTATTTTAAAGGTTTCATACTCGCGAATTTACGGGGCAGTCCCAGTTATTCCGAGAACACCTCCAGTGTGAGAGCTTGTATTATTGTAAATGGAGAGCCTTTTTGCTCATTTTTCTTGACTCTTCCATTAACATGGTGTGTAGAAAAATACAGGTTTTTAGCAACTTCTGTCCTAACAGATATTCATCTTTTACCGTATAGAGCTCAAAGCACATTAGTAACTGAGTTAATATCTGGGCTGTGGTGAACGCTTTAGTCCCTATGCCTCTGGAATTTAAAACCTCAATTATTTTTTTCCTGTATATGTGTAAAGAACCTTAGAAGGTCAGAGGAAGTCAAGTCTTCCAGAAAACTTGAACTGAAGAAGAGAGCATTCTTTACACTTGTCTCATGTATGCCCCTGAAACGCCTAAGGGGGGGAGTCGGTTGGGCTGGAAGTCAACGAAGAAGGAAAGGAAGTTGGAGGCAGAGCGGAGCCCACTTGTTTGATGTAGGAGAAAAAGTGTGTTTAAATCCTGGTTCTACCACTTCCTTTCTTTGATAACCTTGGAAAAGTTTTAGGTCTTCTTGGGGCATCGCCTTCCTCATTTATAAACTGGCCATGCTTGCCCTGGAAGATGGTGGTGAGGAACGAGCAAGAAACCCCTGGTGAACAGTGTCTGACACGCCACAGTAATTTAACTTAGTACTGTTGTCATTTCTACAAGCCTGGACGAGACCACAATCGTGGACACTGCTTGTTTTACAGATCGGTCCTCATAGCTTCCCTTACCATGCTCTGTGATTACAATGCACGTTTTGTGTTGATGTGGCCATACTGATGTCCCCATTTTACCTGACTGTTCCTTTCCGCGTTTAGGACTTCTTCAGCGTGCCCTCTTTTGGACTAAGGCCATATTCTTGGTAATAACCGGTCAGAACGATTAACGTGAATAGCAGTTCTTAAATGTTGGGCTTGATAATGACTTTCCCACAATTGCTATTTTGGGTCCTTTCTTACTAGCCTGAGGAAATGACAAGATTGAGAAGCATGAACAGACAACTCCAGATAAATGTTGACTGTACACTGAAAGAAGTTGACCTCCTTCAATCTAGAGGTATAGACTTGATTATTTGGTAAACCATAAGTAATAGTGTGGTGTGTTAAGCTGCTTAAATAGCCATCATTTTGGTTTTACAGATGTAAGAGACAGTTTTTATCCATTATAATCCTGGTGAAGAGATCCCTCTGCTCCATGGCCATACCTTTGGGGGATCCAAGATAGTTTTACTTGGGCAGTTTCATCATTAAGTTCTGATCGTTTAGACTGTTCCGTGTTGTTACTCTGCGTTTCTCCTGTTTGAGTCCTTTACTGTGAATATTTTCTATTGATGGGTCTTAATTATAAAACTTACTAGATTGACGTGTTACTCATCGAAAGTATCTGTAAAAATCGGGAATCATGTATCCGACTATCTGATTCCTCAGTTTTAAAAGAAATTCCATGTCCTTTTTGTGTATCCATCACATGAAAACATCCAGCTACGTTTTATACTTTCTGGATTTTGAGGTTCTTTTCTGGTTTGGCTCTTTGATAGAATTGTATTATGGTAGAAGCTCTCTTAACTGACTCTCGTGTACCCAGCTCCCCGGGCCGGAGGTGTTCATTCCCCCCACGAGATACCTGCTCCGAGTCCGCAGCCGCTGCGCACTCCCGAGCGGGAGGCCACACACCGGCCTGTGCCTGTCCTGTTGCTTGTAGCAGTTGAACGGTCTGCTCCGCGGGAGTCAGTCGTGCCCTTTCCCTCGCCTGTATATGCCATTTCCTGTATTTCTCTATTCTTTCTTGAGCTCACATGAACGCAGGAGGATCTGCTCTTCCTATAAAAAAACCAAAGGCAGATCACTAAAAAAAGAAAAAAGGCAGGAGGAGGTCTGCGAGCTAGTTACGGGTGAAAACTGCCCAGGGTTAAGGGGATAAGTCATAAAAACCTCAGAGGATTCTCCTCCGTTACTCAGAATAAGACAAAATTGTAGATTCAGCGTTCGGCGCCGTAGCCTGCCGCCTCTTTTGGTGGTTCTGGTGGCACACGGTCACACTCTGTTGTTGACATGGTGTTTGGGGCTGCTTTTGTGCTTCTGCAGCACAGGCGAGGGCTGCCTCCAGACTGTCACAGGTCTGCAAAGCCTGACACGTTTATTCCCCGGACCGTACACGAGAAAGAGTTGGCCCATTCCCCTGGGGGACCTTAGAGGTGTACAGTTTATGTAAGAAGGACCATAGAAAACTTTTTAGTCCACACACACTAAAGTCTTGTGCCAACATGGAAGGTGACAAGTCATTTTTCTTACGACGTCTGATTCAGCCCGTCCCCTTTTACCACCACTTCCTTTTCCTAACGATGGCAGCTAAGAGAGCTTCTACTATATTTTAAGAGTATTATAATAACGTACCCTGTTGCCGTGTTTAGGCAAGATGTAAAAGATAGGGAACAGTCTGAATAGAAGCAAATTTGAATGTGAAAGGTGCACAGTCTGGTCCCCTACCCTTCACTTTTCCCCCAAAGGTAATCCTAGAGACTCCTTGCTTTAAGCACTGGAAGAATTGCTGTGCGTGGGGTGGGGGGTGGATACTAAGTATTGTCACTGTTTTGAAAGACTACGTCCATGTTTTTTGCTTGGGTGTTTGAAGCAGAACAAGGAACGCTCAAGCGGTTGGTTGGGACATTTGTAGTAAGCCTTATGAGACCTCGAAATTAAAACATCAGCTGCAACTTAATTGAGGAAATACATAGGCAGCATCTTACAGCATGGTGGCTTTCATTTGTCTTCCAAATGCAAAAACGCATTTGTGATAAAACCTGCAAGGGAAAGCACTATTAAGGTTTTAGAAGCAGAGAGCTGGGTTTTTGGTCTTCATTGGGCCACACACAGCTCTTTTTGGTGCTGAAGTGTTTCTAAATCCCCTTTCATAAGGGGTCCAAATATATCCATTTTATACTGAATGCTACTCTTCCATACTCCGGAAAAACTTGAATGTTGGAAAACTTTTGTGGGGGCAAAATAATGTGTAGACATCAAGACATCCAGCATATTTGAATTGTCAGTACCCTACAGCATTCTCTGTACCTCATAAGCGGGAGTAGTTTTGAACCTTCATTGGAATTGCGCAGAACGAGCAGATTACGGTGATAGGTTTGCAGAAGTCGCAGCGGGACCCAAAGCTGACAGTGGATCACAACCCACCTTGGAGGACTCATGGCAGGAGGTGGGGCTGAAATAGACACTAGGCCAGGGAGTGAACATCCTGAGAGAGTTGAAAATTTTGTAGCAAGACAAAATTCTCAGGGATTGTCGTCTTTATTACTCTGAAATTGGCACCTTATTATCTTGGATAAATCTGTAGGCACCATTCAGTATTCTCCTTTTCTTCAAGATAAGAAAACTGTGAGCCGCTGCTACGGTAACTCGATTCCTCTTTGTAAATTTCTGTTTCACTTCTTCCACAGTTTACTTTATCATGGGTAACTTGTTAAGGTAAACCATGAATGGCATGAAAGATACCTTCTTTCTCACGGGTTGTTCATTAAAATCAAGAGTAACGCAAAATAGTTCAGCCAGCCTTTTTCCTCATTGACCTCCCCTACGTGTGTCACATACATAATCCTCCTGCAAGAGAGTAGCTTTGCAGTTAGAAAAATATCCCTTCAGGTGATGGTTTGTTGATCAACACTGATGGGGTAGTTTGCTTGGGTCTTTTCTCACAGTGATCAGGAAAACATTTTCAGTGGAAAGAGGATAGGAGTTTTGAACCCTGGAAAAGTTTCCCTTCTTACATATTTTATTTCTATATATTCTTTAACAAAAAAGCCAAATAGGAACAAGAGCCCTAAATGCATATGGTGATTTTATTTTCTTTATAGGAAACTTTGATCCAAAAGCCATGAATAATTTTTATGACAACATAGAACCTGGCCCAGTTGTACCACCCAAGCCATCTAAAAAAGGTGAGTAGGGAAATGCCACAAACAGAGAAATAAGTATCAGAATGTTTAGCTGAAGAAATTTCCGTTAGCGAGATTAACTTTTCAGCACAAAAAAAGTTACCATGGTGATACTCCTGTGCCACGTGGTCCCCATCTTTTAATTTCTCAAAGGCACTACAAATTAGTGACTCCTGGAATTGTTGTCAACGGTAATTAAGTGGGTATACCATTTAATTTTTTTAAGTGAAACAATATATAGCTAACATTGTAAAATGACTTAACCTCTGTCATAACTGTAATCCTAAACTCTAGGATCCTAGTTTAGATCCTAACTGTAATCCTTCTTCTAAAATAATGAGAACTTGAAAGGTCTTACCTGAGAATGCAAAGTTTGAGTTGTAGATCTAAGCCTCTGAAGTCAGGGATGAGGTGTTTTATTTATTTATTTTTTAATGTTTCTTTTTTGAGAGAGCTCGAGTGAGGAAGGGGCAGAAAGAGGAGCTGAAGCAGACTCCACACGGACAGGCTTGAGGCCACAGATCACAAGACCATGACCTCAGCTGAAGTCGGATGCTTAAGCTACTGAGCCAAGCAGGCGCCCCTAATTTTTTTTTTTTCCATATTTACTTTTGAGAGAGGGAGATAGCCAGTCCGAAGCAGGCTCTGTGCTGTTAGTGCAGAGCCCGACCTGGGGCTTGCACCCACAAACTGTCAGATCATGACCTGGCCCAGAATCCGGCGCTCAACTGACTGAGCCCCCCCCCGGCACCCTGAGAATGCCTTTTTTTAAATGACCAGTAGAATATTTACAAATCTTGTTAGACTTCCTACTCAGGAGGTAATGTATAAATTCTGTGCTAAATAACGTTACCTTGATTTTAGTTGAATAGCTTTCTATGTATGTATGTAGTGGATGACTACCAAGTATCAGGTTTGGCACTGTGACAACATTCTATACGGTTTCAAGTTGAAAGTCACTGAGTTACATTTTTAATCTAAATGGATAAAGTCATCAATGATATATATGGGTCTCTTTAAACTCGGTGTTGCCTGAGTATCTACTCAAGAAGTCTTACCTATTGGTAATCCAACAGACTTCAGTTAATTGATTCAAGGGCTGTTACCAAAGAATCACCCTATGTAACAGAATGCATTGACAAGTTGTTAATCTGGAAATAGCGACCAAGTTGGTGAGCAGTGTGTCCTCCACGAGCCATCTCCGGTATGGTCTGAAGGGCCCACCGTAAATAACAGAGACACTCCTTATCTCTTGGGGAAATTTCAAGATTTTAGTGGTTATCTCCTGGGAGCTGGGCATTAAAGCTCTACCTCTCTTTAAAAAAAAAAAACAAGAAGAAGTTGGCCTTCCCTAATTAATTATGTATGTATGTTGATTCATTTTTGAAAGAGAGAGAGCACAAGCCGGGGTGGGCGGACACAGAATCGGGAGCAGGCTCCCAGCTGTCAGCACAGAGCCCGACGCGCGGCTGGAACTCATAAACCGTGATGTCATGAGCGGAGCCGAAGTTGGATGCTCAACCGACTGAGCCACCCGGGCGCCCCTACCTTCCTTAATTTACTTTTTCATGTGGATTTATTTTTAAGAAAGAGACAGACGAGGGGCAGAGGGAGACACAGAATCAAAGCAGGCTCTGAGCTGTCAGCACAGATCCAGATGTGGGGCTCAAACCACGAACTGTGAGATCATGACCTAAGCCAAAATCGGATGCTTAACCCACTGAGCCACCCATGCATGCCAGGGAAGGCCAAATTCTTTGAGCAGTGTTTAGAAGGAAATTTGTGGAGACACACTCAAGCCATGAAGATTAATGATCAGTTACCTAAAATTCCACCTTTAGGAAAGAATAAAGTCAAGGAGATTGAAAGGTAAATATAGAAAGAACACAAATTATCAAAATAGTAAGAGAAATAATGGTTATCCATTAACATAATAAGGGAATGTGATCAACATCTTTATGCCAGTAAACTCAGAACTTGATATGAAATGGACACATCTACCAAAACTGACAACAAGATGATACAGGATATATTAATAGCTGTCTATTATAGAATTTGAATCCATTAACTCTATACCCAGATGGTTTCATTGGTACTTGAATTCTGTCAAACATTTAAGGAAAAGATACTACCAACCTTATGCAAATTTTTTGAGAAAATAGATGAGGAAAGATAGCTTCTCAGTTTTTTGTTTGTTTTGGGTGTCATCAGCAGAGCCTTGATTCCAAAACCTGATAAAGGTATTATCTACTCACCACCCCCCACACCCCTAGAAAAAAACCAGAATTACACATCAATACCCCCTCCAGAATTTAAAGCAAAAAAAAAAAAAAAAAAAAAAAAAAATCGTAATTTTCACAATAGGTAGAAAGGATAATGGATCATGACCAAGTTTCTTTTAGCTCAGGAATGTGCTGTCAGTAAAGGAGAAAAAGTTCATGCTCCTTTTTACTAGATATAGGAAAAGCATCTGACAAAAGTCGGCCCCTATTCCAGCTATAAGGAGACTAAAACACAACTATTAGAACTAATAAGTGCCTTTAACAAGGTCTTGGGATGGAAGGTGAATCTACAAGAACCCTATTTTTATGTACCAGCAAACAAGTCAAAAATGAGAAATAAATTCAACACCAGTGATAGATGTTGACAACTACAAAACATTGCCAGAAGAAATTAGGGTAATAACACCATGTCTGCAGTTAAATCACAAGTGGGAAACTTACTCTTCCCCTAGTCATTTGTACTTATACCCATTTTAACTGTACTGGGCAAAAGTAACAAACTGATTCTGAAATTCATACCTTATTGCCTAAGACATAGAATACTCAATCTCTAAAAAGAATGTAATTGGAAGTCTTAGCCCTAACTAATTTCAGGACTTAATATAAAGCTACAGTCATCGTAGTATGTTAATGGCATAGGGATAAAAAGTAGATAGAGAATAATGGAGAGCCCAGATAGAGACCCTCACTTACACTGCCAGATTTTGACAAAAGCACCAAAGCAGTGAAGGGAGAAAGGGCAGTCTTTCCAGCAACTAATTCAAGAACCTGGTTAACCATATGGAAAAATAACCCAGTTTTGATCCTTACCTCTTACTATACACAGAAATCTACAATGGGTCATACATAATGTAAGTGTCAGTGCTAAATTACAGAGATTCCAGAACAAAACCTAACATATACTTGCAACTTGGGTTTAGCTAAGAATTTTGAGCAACACAGCAAGAATAGTTGGTACACTGGCCTTCGTTCAAGTTGAACATTTCTGCTTGTCAAGACGCACTGTGAAGAAAGTGAAAAGGCAAGCCATGGACTGGGAGGAAATATTGAAAACATACCTGGTTAAAAAAAAAAAACTGGTATCTAGAATGTATCGAGAACCTCTATAGCACAGTAATAACAAGACAAGCCATGGGCATCTATCTGGGTGGTGGCTCAGTTGCTTAAGCGTCTGATTTTGGCTCAGGTCATGATCTCACAGTTTGTGAGTTCAAGCCCTGCATCCGGCTCTCTGCTGTCAGCATAGAGCCTGCTTGGGATCCTCTGTCTCTCTCCTCCTCCCCCACGTGCTCAGGCACACGCGCACATACTCTCTCTCAAAAATAAACGTTGGGAAAAAAAACTTCAAAGGCAATCCAGTTTTATGAAGATCAAAACATTTGAGTCAACACTTCACAAACATATATAAATGGCCTAGTAAACACATGAAAACGCTCAACTTGAATAGACATTAAGAAAATGCAAATTCAAATCCTTAGATTCCTAAAGAACCAGGTCTAAAACATTAATGAGAATGTAGAGCGATCAGAATTCTGACATTTCTGGTAAAAGTTAAAGATGGGGTGACCATTTCTTGTAAAAGCACACCTTGATTCACCTGCCCTGTAGCCCATCAACTCTACTTCTAAAAATTCATCCAACGGAATTTAAAACCATGTCCACAAAGTGGCTGGTAGTAGAAGAATCATAGCGAATGTGTTCAAATTGAGCAAACACTGGGAACAGCCCAAGTGGCCCTCAGCAGGTGAGTGGATAAACCGACTGTGCTGTATTCACATGAGGGAATACTAGTCAGCAACACAAATCAACTCTTTTCACACACGACGTGCAGGAACCTAAGCAACATAATGCTGAAAGAAAGAAAGCAAATCCAAAAGAATACATACTGTATGATTCTGTTTACATGCTGCAATTCATACACTAAATTCGTTTATATTAAACAACAGAACAGCTTTGGTCTCTGGGAGTGGAGGTTGGGGATTACCTGGGAAAAGGCATGGGAGGATTTTATGGGCTAATGGTAATGTCTTGATAGGGATTCGGATTATTGAGGTGTATATGCAATTTTCAAAAGTACTCAGATGGCACGCTTACGGTATGTGTATTGCACCAAGTTTTACCTTAAACACTTACAAATGAGGAAAATGTCTTGACGTCACGTGGTAGGTCAGCTGCCAGGAGCCCGAAGAGTGTTCTAGCAGTGGGCGTATCGGTGTTGCAGACAGGTCATTGTGCCTCTGCCTTGGAGACCAACAGCATATACTTGAGGTGGGAAGCTCCTGTTTTGCTGGACTACTCAGCTAGGAATATCGTTAGGATGCCGTAATATCCAGCCTCATGTGACTCTAAGTACCTTTACTAAGGCGGCTGTATTCCTTGCAGCTTTGAGTAGTCCTCACAGTGAGCTGTAATTAAATTCCAACTGCAGTCAACTTCTAAAGTATGTATCCAATAGTCAGTAGGTATATGGGTCATTTAGATAGATGCTTGATGCTCCCTGACGCTTACCCCAAGTGGCTTATCCTAGTCTACATACGTTTGTTTTTTCTGTTAACGTTTATTTATTTTTGAGACAGAGAGGGACAGAGTGCGAATAGGGGAGGGGCAGAGAGAGAGAGGGAGACACAGAATCCAAAACAGGTTCCAGACTCTGAGCTGTCAGCAGAGCCCGACACGGGGCTCGAACTCACGGACCGCGAGATCATGACCCGAGCCGAAGTCGGACGCTTAAATCCAGGCGCCCGTACATACAGTTTTAATACAAAGTAGACTAGAAAACTAACATCCTCGCTAGAAATGAATTTCTACTTGAGAAATCCGATTGAGCTTTCATTAGATATACTGTTGGTGAGAACATACAATGGCACTAGTATAATAGTGTCCTGTTATGTACCCTACCTTGTAGTTTTTAAACTTACTAAAAAAAACAAAAGGTGAACCGTGTGTTTATTTTGAGAGAGAGAGAGCACACACACGCACACCTGGGGGAGAGGCAGAGAGAGGAGACAGTTGTAATGAAATGTGATGGATAGCACGGAGCCTGACTCAGGGCTCCATCTCAGGAACCATGAGATCATGACCTAAGCTGAAATCAAAAGCTGTTTGGTTTTCTCTATGAAGTCGGGTGTGTTGTCTGACTTCGTTCACATTTCACAAGCATTCACATTTCAAAAACGGCCTCTTCTCAAAAACATTTATGTACTTGAAGGTAGATTTTCTTGCAGTGCCAGTTAAGATAAACTATAAATAACTGACAGAATTGGTTTATTGGCTAAAATAAATGTCTTGGCATTCTTACACGTATAAATCCAAGTGGAATATGGATGTTTATCTGAATAGTAAGTATGAGAATAAAAAGAGAATGAGGGGCGCCTGGGTGTCTCAGTCTGTTAAGCATCCGACTTCTGCTCAGGTCATGAGTTTGCGGTTCGTGGCTTCGAGCCCAGCATCGGGCTCTGTGCTGACAGCTCGGGGCCTGGAGCCTGCCTTTGGATTCTGTGTCTCCCTCTCTCTGCCCCTGCCCTGGTCACAGTCTGTCTCTCTCGGGGGGCCAGGAGGGGGGGGGGGCGGGAAGGGAAGGAAGAAAAAGAAACCTAAGGAAAAAGAAGGAGACCAAGAACCCTTTTTGGACTGAACTTTGTAGTGAAGCAATTCCATGTACATGTAAGCTTCTCAGCTGCCTTAGAAAGTCCTCCCCAACCTTTCATTGGTAACACAGCGGTGAGAGCACTGACCTTGTCATCCCATGATTTGAGCCCTGGTCCTGCTTATTGCGGCCACCTGACCTTGTTCAGGTCTAGTCTGTGCACCGGAGAGGCGATCAGTCCAAATCCTCATTAGTTTATGTATTTTACATGGCTGTCCTAAGAGTCTATGAGAGTAGTAAGCATAGGACACTATAAAAGTGCTTTAGAAGCTTAAGAAATAGAAGTTTATAGTATTCTTTGGAGCCTAAGGAGACCATTTAGTCTGCTTTTGTTTACGCTGATAGTGGAGTAAATACCTAGGCACCAGGCTTAGGATTCAGGGGCAGTAATTTCCAAAGGTGGATCGTATTGGGGGATTGCCTGTGGGCTCAGAACTAATCAGAAAATGCCAAGATCCTTCTTTGGTTTCTAAGGGCAGATAACACAAAGGACTGCTTCCGAATAAGGTGTGCATTCACAGAAACAGTGTTCTAGCAAGGGATGCCTGCAGTCCGTACTGCTCTCAGTTGGTGCTGATTTTTCAATCACTGCTCTTCTTAATTATGAAGTACTGTAGCTTACTGTTATTACTGTAATGGATTCTTCGGCTAGCCTTACAGATCATGTGCTTTCAACCCATGATTTTCTAAGAACTGTTGCTTAATCAGGCTGTTGGCTCAAGTATCACCTCCCAAATTTTGCCTTCACGTTGACCTTTAATTACTCTCACCGAGTCTACACCAGGAAAGTGGCAAAGTGGTGAAATGAGACATTTACTCCAAGTAATTGTAGAGGCTGGAAAAGCTCGAAAGAGCCACGGTTCTACATAGGTTGTCGAAGCAGTATGAAATCGGGCACGCACCCTGACCTGAGCGCGGACGCTGACATGAAGTCATAGGGTAACTATTCAAGTGTGCGTGTCCCATGACAGATCCTTGGGAGCCTGTCCACTCTTCTCATGAACGGCTTTAATCCCTTTCCTACTGGCTTTGCTTCTTTTCATGCAGACTCATCAGACCCTTGCACAATTGAGAGGAAAGCCCGGAGAATTAGCGTGACCTCCAAAGTACAGGCAGACGTCCATGACACCCAGGCAGCAGCTGCAGATGGTTTGTACCTGTGTGTCCAGAGTTTGTGCACAACGTCCAAACACACGTGTTCACCCACGTAGAGTTACCACAAGGAAAGGCCTTTTTTTTTCCTTTTAGAAAATTATTCTCTCCGAGTGCCTGGCTGGCTCAGGCCATGGAGCATGTGACTCTTGACCTCAGGGTTGGCAGCGTGACCCCCACATTGCATGTAGAGATTCTTAATAAAAAAATTAAAACTCATCTTCTCTGCTGAGTTTCTAAGGCTGCGCTGCCCAATAAAAATACAACACAAGCTAGATATATTAAATTTCCTACGTTAAAAAGTGAAATTAGATTATTTAGTATGTACAACATAATATTTCAGTATCAAGTCCACATAAATTATGAAATATTTCATGTTATTTCAAACAGTCTTTGTAATCTGGGGGGTTTGTTTGTTTTTTTATTGATTTTGAGACCGTGCACGAGTGGGGGAGGGGCAGAGAGAGAGGATCCCAAGCAGGTCTCCACACCGTCATTGCGGAGCTTGGAGCCTGAGCCCGTCACGGGGCTTGAACTGACCAACTGTGACTTCGTGACCTGAGCCAAAATCCAGAGTCGGATGCTTAACCGACTGAGCCACCCAGGTGCTGCCGTCTGGTGTACGTTTGGCAGTAAGAGCACATCGAAGTGGCCGCTTTTTAAGTGGCTAGTAGTCCACCACATTGGATGGATTGCTTGAATAGCATCTACAAAGCAAGGCCAAGTAATTAATTTAAAAAATGACTTCTTGGGGCTGCTGGGTGACTCACAGTTGGCTAAGCATCTGACTTCTACTCGGGTCATGGTCTCACCGTTCGTGAGTTCGAGCCCCACGTCGGGCTCTGTGCTGACAGCTCGGAGCCTGGAGCCTGCTTCGGGTTCCGTGTCTCCCTGTCTCGGCCCCTTCCCACCTCTCATTCTGTCTCTCTCTCAAAAATAAAGGTTAAAAAGATTTTTTTAAAAATAACTTTTTGAGGGCCGCTGAGTGGCTCTGTCGGTTACGTGTCTGACTTTGTCTCAGGTCATGTCGTCACAGTTTTGGAGTTAGAGCCCCTTATGGGGCTTTCTGCTGTCAGTGTGGAGCTTGCTTTGGATCCTCTGCCCCTCCCCCAGTTGCTCACATGCATGTGCTCTCCCTCTCTCATAAATATTTTTTTTTTCAACGTTTATTTATTTTTGGGACAGAGAGAGACAGAGCACGAATGGGGGAGGGGCGGAGAGAGAGGGAGACACAGAATCGGAAACAGGCTCCAGGCTCTGAGCCATCAGCCCAGAGCCCGACGCGGGGCTCGAACTCCCGGACCGCGAGATCGTGACCTGGCTGAAGTCGGACGCTTAACCGACTGCGCCACCCAGGCGCCCCATCTCATAAATATTTAAAAAAGCTTTTTTAAATTATTTTTTATAACCCCTCACTGCAGTTTTCTCCTGCTTCTTGAATTTTACCTTGGGATTCCGTTGAAATAAGGGTTCTAAAAGTATTGTATATATATGAGTTTATGCAAGTATTTTACTTGACTATTACAGAAGTAGGGGAAAAATCCCAGCCTAAGAACCAACCAAACATGAAACTACCTTGTACTTTATTTTAGTTAAAAAAAAAAAAAAAAAATCCTCTTTTACCATTGGCTTATTTCCCATTAGGGAAAAATGAGTTTTTCTCTTTGGGTAGAAGTAATTTACCAATTTTGAAGTTTTTACTAGCATCCTTTTAGGCAATTTGTTTTCTATATTCTAATGAGTATATTATAAACATTGATTTGATTTGTGAAGATGGTTATTTGTATGGAAGTTTGGCCTCTTCAAATTAAACTTTAAAAAAAAACCTTCTGGGCTGATGGCTCAGAGCCTGGAGCCTGTTTCCGATTCTGTGTCTCCCTCTCTCTCTGCCCCTCCCCCGTTCATGCTCCGTCTCTCTCTGTCCCAAAAATAAATAAACGTTGAAAAAAAAACCCTGCTTATTTCTAAATGGGTTAATCTCTACGTGCAATGTGGGGCTTGAACTCAGGACCCCGAGATCAAGAGTCACATGCTCTTCTGACAGAGCCAGCCAGGCACCCCTAAAAATAATTAGTCTTACAGGAAAAGCCTATGTACTTCAGTTCTCTTTTTAAGTTTTTATTTTCTAGGAGGCTTGAAAGATTTTGCTTCTTACACAGGCCATAGAAAGAAACGATTTCACAACTGTAAATCAAATGAAAACAGACATCTAAAATGTCTTTTGGGTTTTAGATGCTTCTATTTCAGTACTTCCTCGGGATGAAATGCACAGTGTCTTACCAATAGTAATTCTAAATTAGGTGCCTTTTAACTATTTTGGTAAGTCAGTTGAGAGGGATTTATTCCAAATTCAGTCATGGTGGTCCTGAAGGGGAGACTATGGCACCATAAAATAGGCCATTTTTGGCGTCAAGATTTATTGTAAGAAACTGCAAAGGCAGGAGAAACTCTGACGACAGAATAGAAGTTACCCTTTTGTCAGGAACAGTTCCGTGTACACTTACCACTCCCCCTCACTCGTTCGTTCATTCATTCCATTCATTGATTCATTCTCAAGTTAGTTGACATTCTCAAGTTAGTTTTGGCTTTGGTAGAGCCTAGTGTTTCATCTCTTACATACAACACCCACTGCTCGTCTCGAAGAGTGCCCCCCCCCCCCCCCGCAACCCTCAGCTTGTTCTCTGTATTTAAGTCTCTTAACCATTGGCCTCCTCTCTGTTTTTATCTTATTTTTCTTTTCCTTCCCCTTTGTTGGTCTGTTTTTTCTCAAATTCCACACATGCATGAGGGTGACCTTTATAAAGGCAGTCTCCACTTAGAGGAGTCTCCTTGTCTGTACCAGAGAGAGCCTTATGACTGAATCGAAAGAATGGTTATCAGTGGAGAAAGGACGGGACTTAGGCCTAGGGAGTAGACCCCTATTTCCCGTGCTTGTCAGATAACCTCCTCTAACAGGCTTCCCCTGCCCTCCCTCTACCATTTTGCTTGGTCTTCAGCTGAAGATGATATTTAAGCGGCCGCTTGGCCCCCTTTGGGGAGTTAGTTTTCCTAGGTCTCTGCCCTGGTATGTGAGGTACACACGATGATGAACTTCGTTTTTTCGCTGGTCTTTTTTTCCCTGGGGTGGAGGGGTCTCCGTCAAGAACTCAGAAAGATCAAGGGAAAGTTATTTTTTCTTTTCCTATAGCATTCAACAAGAGAAGCCCCAAGTAGGTTGACGAACCCAGTGGTTTTCTGTTCTCTTGTCAAGCTAACAGCTCCTTCTTGGGTGAACCTGAGCCCTACTATGACCATTGGAAGGTTCGGGTCTGAAACTCAGTCCTCTCTACCTGTTGGGGAATGAATGTTCACTGCAGCCATTTGTCAGGAAAGGCACATTGCTACCACCAAGTCAGGTCATTAATTTCCAAAAGAATATACACTTAACCCCAAATGGTGGCTGATTAAAGCCTTTCATCTTAGTTTGTTACCTGCTTAGGAAGGCTGCTGACTTTAGATCTTCACCTCCTTTCCAGTTCACAGTGAGGATTTGGACTGTTTTACAGGTAGATTTTTCCCAGCCTCCTGAGTTGCTCCGGATTCCAGGGTCAGTTCCATCTAGAGGTCTCTAGCCTCCTGCTCCCAGATACCACGTTCAGTAGGGCTGTTCCTCAAAAAGCAGAATTTCCAGAGTAACTGTAGAAGACAAAAGCCGTTTTGAACACAAGGCCAGAGGGAGTGAGGCCCTAAGAGGAATCTAACTTTCAAGTGTTTATAAAGAAAATCCTGAGGACCAACCAAGGGTTGCCAGCATTTTATATGGCCAGATAGACTGCCGCCCCCCCCTTTTTTTTTTTTTTGAGAAAGCAAGCACTCGCACCAGTGGGAGAGGGGCAGAGAGAAAGGGGGGGCGGGGAGAGAGAGAGAGAATCCCAAGCAGGCTCTACACTGTCAGCACAGAGCCCGGGGGGGGGGGGGGGGCGGTGGCGCTTGAACTCAAGAATCGTGAGCTCATGACCTGAGCCGAAATAAGAGTCTCACGCTTAACTGAGCGAGCCACCCAGGCACCCTCAGATATGTCCATTTTGAAAAACTATATCTGAAGGAAATTATAATACCAAAGAGGTAGGAAAGAAGCTAAGGATCAAAAATCTTATTTTGAATGAGTTTAGCTTTTATGAAAACCTGTGGAGTCTCTCTTTTTACCATGCTGATTAAAACTCTGCATGCATACTGTGAGGCTGAAGGTCTCATGGGAGGAGGCCAGCCTAGCAGAGGTTGATGACAGTTTGGCTAGTACTGGGGGACGTCAGGGCAAACCGAAGGAGATGGTAAGAATCTCCCATGTTCTGTGAGATTTCTCGTTTGGTTCATTTGGCTGCCACGTAGCGTAACTGCTGTTAGGATCATGAATGAGGAAGGTCATATGTACTGGGCTTCTGTTTATCTTCTTCTGAAAGCAGAAAAGTCAGTTATGTTGAACAAAGTAGAATTTGTCTCATAAACCCGTTGAGCTGCCTGTGTCTAGTTGCTGCGTATACCAGCTGGCTGTCACAGGAGGTCAAGTAGCAAACTGCGCCCCGCCCCCCTTGTTTTCTCGTAGTGTTTCAGCTGGGATTATACCTGGCAATGTTCAGTCTGTTTTCTCTCTTCATCCTGACTTCCCTCAGAGCATCCGTCCGGCTGCAAGCAGAGTCCTCGGACACAGCCCCGAGACGAGGACTACGAAGGGGCTCCGTGGAATTGTGACAGCTGCACCTTCCTGAACCACCCCGCCCTCAACCGCTGCGAGCAGTGCGAGATGCCGCGGTACACTTGAACTCCGATGGGTCCGCGTCAGTTTGAGAGTGCGACTTGGAGCCCCCACTCGAAGAAAAGAAAACCTCGGGAAGCTGTTCATCTGCCCAGCCTTTCCATGGCAGATTCCACGGGGGGAGGAGGAAGGACCCTGGAGCTGGTTGTGCTCACTAAAGGAACAATGGGGAGTTCTCTTTGGTGGGGTTTTTTTGGGTGGGGTTTTTTTTCCTTTTTTCTTTTCTTTTTTCTTTTCTTTTTTTTTTCTTTTTTTTTTTTTTTTTTTTTTCCTTTCTTAACTCATTGCAGAGTGAGAGAGAAAGGGATACTTGAAACCGGGAAAGGATTCACTCCTGAAAGAATGTACACAGAGAGGGCAAGCGCTCTTCTGTGGAATCCCAATTGTTAAAGTTACTGCTGAGTAGCCCTTACTGTATGAACTAGAACTTTCAGGCATGGTGTGACCTGTTACAGTTTATCAGACAAACTGTGAATTCCCAGAGCGGACTCACCTGGTCACAGCTCTCTGGAAAACCCAGGTTCCCCATGCTTCTTCCCGGTGTTTCCTAGTAAAGAGAACAGGAAAAAGCACCCACAATTTTTTTTGGGGGGTGGGGGGGGCGAAGTACTAAGGGTATTTTTAATTGCTGCTTTTTTCAGAGGTAATTTCAAACACAACGATAGTTCAAAATGTGATTTGTAACTGTCAGGAATGAGGCACATCATGCCCTTTGTTCCAGAGTACAATCAGAGGTGAGAAGATCCCTGTTGCTTGTACAGTAATTCATCAAGCTAAATCAACACTGGTAACTAAGACCTAATTATGCCACGATAGATACAATTTTTATGTTACTGCATGCTTTTATTAGGCCATTGGCTTTAAAAATAACAAGTCCTTACCAAGAACAATTTTATGAATGACCTTCTCATAAAACTGCGCTTTGCCAATAGCACAGTGAATGTATGCCAAATGTAAATCCATTCCAGAATCCATTTGGAAATCTTGAGCTCAGCTGCGGTTCTGTAAGAAATGTGTGCAGTCCATAGGGCCTTTTTTTTTCCTCCTTCCAATTTTGTGATGAATTCATGATGTTTACAGCACAGTGTTTTGTGCCACAATCCTAACTTAGCTGAAAAAAAAAATCACTATTCGCTGTTCAGTACAGATTTATTTGCACATGTTAATAAACCAGCGTGAGGGAAATTACAGTTGGCCGATGTCATCAAGTTGCATACTGTGTTACTTGGGAGGAGGAGAAGGCTGGTGAAGAAATGAGATTAGAGAGAGGTGAGCGCAAAGGACTTGACAACTCAGAGCTGTTTAAAGTTAACAGGGTGTATTCAGAGGTAATAATGAGTTTGTTCGGGTAGCTCAGGTGATACTAAAGCACTCCTTATTTGTGAAGCCAAAACTTTAGGGGATGAGTAACTGAAGAGAGAGAAAACCATGTGGCCCCCCAGGGTGCACCACTGGAAGACTGTTCATAGGACGTTTCTTTAAGGTCTCCGTCATTGAATTTCCTTCCTAGCTTAGAATTGGATTTTGGAATCTTCCCATCATTTGGGTGAATGTAAACGGCAATACGAGCAGTAGGGCTTTGAATCCCGAAGGATGTGACCTGAGGCTCAGATTTTAGGAGTAGCCACCCTCGCATGCCACGTGCCCCCCTGTACACACGCGCGTGCACGCGCACACACACCCACACTCTTGAAGCTGTCGTTGTATCGTAAGGTACCAGGGGTGTCGGGCAGACCTGGAAACACCAGCTGTCCCTAAATGCACAATGAAACCAAAGGCGTCATAACCCATCGCCATTCTCCTTCAAAATCATCGTTTCACCTTCTACCCACCGCTTTGCCAACGTCTCGTATGTGGAAAATTCCCAAAATATCCACTCGTCTCGCCAAGTACGCGTGGCTCTGTGATTACGCCGCTAAGACATCCCTCACTCGACTGCGGCAAGACTGTGAAAAGAACAGAGAGAAAGCAGATGGGCTTAAAAGCATCGACCTGAAAATCGCCTTCTTTAAAAGCTTCTGTGACACTGGTGTCTGTCCGTCTCCAGCAGCCGTCTCTCAGTCCTACTCTTGTGTAATATGCCAATGCCTTTGCCTTTGTATGGTTTCCTATCTCTTCAGTGACGATCCACCCCGCTTGGTATTAAATAACAATTTAGGGGGAAAATCTATATCCTGCTTGGTGTTCTAGCTCGAGGTTTACCAGTATTCTTTTCTTAGATACGCCCAAGTGGCAGCAGTTAACTGGGCGCCTGTCCGTTCAGAATGAAAGTAGCATGTCTGGAAACAGTCGGATGCCGTATTAAAACCACGTAGGTGACTTTACAACTATTGCATGAACACACATCCGGGTTAATAAGCTGTCGTCATACGGTAGATGCATGGTTCCAGTCCTTTGGTGATCTATCTAGTCGATCGTTGTTTGCCCCTGCCAGGAAAAAGGAGAAGAAACCAGTCTCTGGGATAGCTGTAGACGGTGGGGTAGGAGGCATCAGAGATGGCTTTTCAAGAGGTTCCGTATGTGTTCATTTCTGGTTGGGCCCGAGTTTCGTAGGCCAAGTTAGGCTGCATTCAGTTTTTAAAGGAAGCAAAATTGTTTTCCACGGACACGTTTGAGCTCTTTAACTGTGTCCGCTCTCTAGACTTCTTGCCTCTGACCACTTTGAAGGAGGACTCGGTCAACTTCAAGGTGCCTTTTGGAAAGGCCGTCCCGGTCAGACTGAAGCGCGTGCCCAGTCGGCCGGCGGCAGGAGGGCGGCAGGACGGCGGACGCCGGGCCGCACCTGCCCGCCTCGGCCCGCCGCTCTTCGCGTAGGCCGGGGCGCGGCTGGTTGCTAGCGAAACGTCTTTGTTCTTAAAACGTGTCTAGTTTGATGTATCTGGTAACACATAGACCTGACTATACGTTTTACACTATTTCATGGTTTTGTAAACTGGGTTTTTAGAAAGCACACGTGCTGTTTTGTTCCAAGTACATTGTCCCTTAACGTGTGGAGTAGGTCTTAAGAGTTTAAAGTGGTAATAGAGGAGCCAGAAACTTCCTAAGCATTGTAAAATGTTTGCATTGATAATGACCTCGTATGGGAGAGCAAAGAGGCAGGGGGTTTTAAACAGAAGAACTGCGTCGTAGGAAAGGTAGTTTTAGACGAGGAAAAGGAGGGGGGCAAAGTGTTGCTCATTTGTTTATTTCCCTGAATGAAGTGGGAAGTGTGATAGGCAGTTTAATTTTTAAGGAGCTGGTCTCAGTTTTAGTACTTTTTAATTATTAAAAAAATATCGTTTCCTTCAATTTTGTCATCGTCTTGTCCCGATGATCTAGGGTTCATATCCAACTTTCTGTGGCAACTCAGTTTTCTATAGTATTTTAAAAGGTAACTGTAATGTCTTTGACAGTATAAACAAAAAAGCAAGAATATAAGGCATAAAAAAATTGTCCTTGGAAAACATCAGTCATGTATCCTGGAATGTGAAGATGTCCCTTCGTAGTTCAAGGGTATATTGGTATATCAGTCGAGCAAGAACCATGACCACTGAAATGTTACTATAAAAAAAAAAATAATAAATTGGGCACTGTCTGTTGCACCACTACTGTATCTTTTTGAAAGAATTGACAGAATTTTCTTAGTGTGAAAGTTAATTCTGATGATGTTTTCACATTCACTAGACCTGCCTTTTTTTTCTTTATTATTTGCATCCCCAAATATTTAATACAAGTAGAATTTTGCATGGCTTGGGCATTCAGAGATTAATAAGATGACGACTCGATTTTAGTTTCTAAAGCCATGAAAAGTTGCTTTGAGACTGAACAATTCTGAATTCTTATTTATAATGAGACCCAATGTCCATGGTTCCCTACTGTAAAAGAATTGATCAGTTTCTTCATTGAAACAGCAAGAACCTATGAAAACTTGTAAATACCATGTTTCTTTTAGGTTTCCGTGTATGCTGTGAATCATTATTTTGAGGTGAAATTGTACAAAGGCATTTTAAAAGGCTATGCATGCATCGTACTTCCAAACAGTACATATTCGGAAAGTCAAAGATTCCTGCAAAATAAATTAATAAACTAAAAGCCAACACTACGTTCTGCTTCTTTTCTGTGTAGTTAGAAATGATTTACAGTATACAGTATCACACTCGACTGAAATAGGCTGTTGCAAAACCGCCTCTTCCGATTCCTCCGTTAATACCTGCAGTAATGTTAGATTTCGTTAATTTTAGAAATTGGGCAGAAGTCTATAAAAACCAACTTTATTTTAATAAAGTGGACTATGTTAGGAACTTACATTTTGCATTCTACTTCAATGTATTACTTGCAAGATCCAGATTAAACAAACTTACTTATCATTCCATAGCTACAGTGGACCCTTGAACGTTAGGGGTTTGATCTGCACAGGTCCTCTTACATGTGGGTTTGTGTCCTACGTCCAGCATAGTACTGCCCATGTGTTTTGTCTTCCTTATGATTTTCCTGTTTTTTCCTTTAGTCTAGCTTACTTTAACAATATAGTATATAATATATAGGCAAAGGATGCAGTCAATGACTTACCATCTGTAAGGTTTCCAGTCAACAATCCACTATTAGTTTAAGTTTCGGGAGCCTCCAAAGTTACCCACAAGATTTACAACCGTGCAGGGCATCCATGCCCCCATGTTGTGCAACGGTCAGCGATAGCTTTTCAGAGGTCAGCAGTCACAGAGGACGTGACCCTCCTCGTGCTAGAGTCTGTAGTCAACCTTCCAACGTCTACACAGAAATCACGGATCAATTCTCATCTTTTCAGTAAGCATATCTGAAAAAGTTTCTACTACGTTCTTTCAATATATGAAAATGTGTAAACCTACCCAAATACAGAAGAACTGTAGAATCAGCCTTCATTTTGCTCATTACCCAGCTTCCAAAATTATCCCTATAAAAAGCAATTTTATTTCATCTGTATTCTTATCCCTCTAACCCCAGATTATTTTGAATCATATCCCAGGCATCGTAGCAATTTGTCTGTAAATACACATTATTTTTTTTAAGTTTATTGATTTTGAGAAAGACATTGGGGGCGGGTCAGAGAGCAAGGAACGGAGAAAATCCCAAGCAGGCTGCACGCCGTCAGCGAGGAGCCTGACCCAGGGCTCAATCCCACCAACTCCGAGATCGTAACCCGAGCAGAATGCCAGGAGTCGGATGCTTAATCGACTTAGCCACCCAGGCACCCCTGTAAATCAACTTTTTTTTTTTTTTAACAGAAGCACCATATACTCCTATCATGTCTGACAAAATATTATCAAATATCCAGTGTTAAGTTTTCCAAGGAGCCTCACAATGGTTTTTTCAACAAGCATATTTAAATTAGGGCTTGTGTAGAATACTTGAAATTGGCTTTTACATCTTGAGTCTGCATACGTGTTTTGTCTGCGTATCTGAAATCGCAAGGAAACTTTCTCTCAACTATATAGTTACCTTCCCACCCCATCTTCCAGTCCAGTAATGCATAGAAAGAACAACAAAGTTAACTTTAAAAGCAGCATATAAACTATTTTTTTTATCCCCCTTTCTCATGATTTCCCACAGCACAGGTTGTCCCTTTTAAATAATGGATTTAGTGGGGTGCCTAGGTGGCTCAGTTACGTGTCCGATTTCGGCTCAGGTCATGATCTCGAGGTTTGTGAGTTCGAGCCCCACATCGGGCTGTCAACACGGAGCCCGCTTCAGCTCTTCTGTCCCCCCCCCACCTTCTCTCTACCCCTCCCCCACTGGTTCGTTCTCTTTCCTCTTTCTCTCAAGCTTTAATAAATAATGGATTTGTTTTGAAAGAGAAAATTACTTCAAATCTGTTAACAACACTGATTCCTTACAGTGCTCGTTTTTGGAATGAAGAGGCATCTGTGAGAATTACACTGTAATCCCACTCTTGGTGCAAGCCTCTCCGGGTATGGGGGAGCTTGGTTTCCCACACAGAAGGGACGCGGGGCACCTGGTGTCGGTCTCCCCTCTGCATTCCTCCAAGAACTTCTACTTAACCTTGGTCTTTTGGCCATTTCCTAGGACACTGCCCCGGTCACGTTTTGTGATAGGGGTTTCGTAGGGTTTAATAAAGGTATATAAATACGTGGATGATATTCTGATTCACCAGTTCCAGGGTCTCCCATCAGGCAGACCACCTCCCCTTTTTCTGCCTCTTAAAGGGTGACGGCTCGCCTTTGACCGCCTTTTCCTGACCTTCTGCTGGTTCAGAAATACAGCATGTTGGGGGGAAATCGGGTCATTTTTCCACAGCCTCGCTTCCTCCAGTTTTGCATTGTGGTTTGCCAACCAAGTGTTCATTATTCTCTATTACTGTGCTCGGTGTTCACTGACCTGTGTGTGCATGTACCCTCCTGGGGACACAGGTTGTTTTAGGTAGTACGGTGCCTCTGTTCAAGAACCACGAACACAGCCTTTTTAAAAGCCCATCCTCCAATTTTGATTTCTTTTAAATCGCTAAGAATGGCCTGCCACCTTGCATTTGTTTATTCGAAAAAAGACCTTTATTTGAACGGCGTTTCGGGTTGGGAGGGGAAAATTGGGGGAAGCATACCGAAATCGCTTCCATTCCCTGTACGCTTTGACAAGGAATCAAATGGTCACACGGGGCAGGGGAACGACCTTAAGATGACAATTTGAGTGGTTCTTCCCACCTTCTAAAGTAGGTAAGGAAAACGTCTTGAATGGCTGAAGAACGGGGAAGGGTTGTCGGGGTCAGAAATGACAGGCACAGATGGGGGCACGCTGAAGGTGGTAAGCCATGAGTATGAGCCAGCCCACAATTCTGGTCACGGATGAAAGCCATCGAGGAAAAGTGGCAAAGCAGGGCCGGGGGATTCCCCAGTAGAGCCTGTGCAGACCCCCAAACCCTGGGCAGCACACAAATGGGAGAATGCTTGTGCTGGACAGGAAGCACGGAGAGAGCAGCTTTTGTCTTTCCCTCACTTGCGGCATGGCTCATTCGAGAAGCCAAGGCCCCTGAGTGGCTCAGTCGGTTAAGCGTCCGGCTCTTGGCATCGGCTCAGGTGATGATCTGGTGCTGGTGAGATCAAGCCCCTTGTCAGGCTCTGTGCTGACAGCATAGAGACTGCTTGGGATTCTCTCTCCCCCTCTCTGCCTTTCCCGGGCTCACATGCTCGCTCTCAAAATAAACATTAAAAAAAAAAAAAAGCAGCAAGGCCCATAAAGGCGTGGTTTGGTCCCTGAGATAAGGGGCAGGACGCATTGAGTGACTTCAAGGTCCCACGACGAACGTGGGGGAAAACCTGGTATGGCCTCGCTAAGGATTCCAGCGAACAATTTTCAACCCCCCAGTAAACACCTAACGCGGTACCCGTGCTGCTTGCCTACTGAGTGGCTAGAAACAAGTGCCTAGGAGAACAGGAAACTTCCTGATCTTTCCTATACTCTGTAACCAAGCACCTTCTCATCAAGGACAATCCCCAGGAACAAAGGAGAAAGCTCTGAGCTTCGTTTTTCACCAAGGATTAAGAGGTTAGAACAGTGTGAGCCACATAATCTTTTCTAAAACTCCTTACAAATGAGTAACCGTATGCAAAGATACAGCCCTCTGAAAGAAGAAGTTCATCCTCCAGAATCGCAGCCCAAGAGGCAACCTGAACTTCCCATGTCAATCCCAAACACAAGCGACAGCAATGAAGAGCTGACCCACAACAAATGTGAAATCCAGACCTCGGAGAAGTTGTTAAAAACGCAAGACGGAATGAACAGCAAACCAAGAAGCAATACATAAAAACAGGGGGGGTGGGGCAGTGAAACAAACACTTCCCTCCAGAGATGAACGCACGTGGTATCAGAATCATCCCACATTTCGGTACAACTTGAACAGGACATTTCGGTACAACTTGAACGGGACAAAGTTTGACGTGAAAAACAGACAAAACGACGTATGGGAGTCAGCTTAGTTCCATCTCCATACGATAAAATTATCTAGCTCACGTGAACCAAATGTTCTTTCCAATGTTTGCCGATTCTTTTCAATCGAGAGAACCCCAATCTTTCAAACACTCAGGCCCCATGGTTCTGACTGCAAGACACGGTGTCTGAAAACCAATCAAGCCACCAGAAAGAAAACGAAAAATTCTTCTACCCAGCTCTTGATGAAGAGCTGGAATTAAACCAGATTTAGAGGAGGCAAATCCTCAACAAGGGGCGTGAGGCCGGACGGTGTCTCCGACTGACAAGGCGGCCTTCAGGTCCCAGAAAACGGGGCAGAATGAAAGATGACACCGTCTCTGTTTCAGAGAACGCACCTGTTGAAGATCTACATGCAAATCAACTGTCCACACCCGTAGCAGAACCAGTCGCACCAAGACACGATCATTCCGAACTCAGTGAAAGACATTTGCGGCACAAGGCATCTGGGTGGCGACTCTTAACAGCGAAGGAGACGTGCGGCAAGTCGCAGCTCGACTGCGCTCTGAAAGAACGCGCTGCATCTAATGTGACCAGTGTCGGGAATCCTGAGGAAAAGCCGGATCAGAGTCCAGTTTTCCTACGAAAACCTTTGCAAGCCAAGATGGCAGAGAGCAAAGAAGCGGCATTTCTAGGCAACAGTTTTTGAGCCCTCCCAGACCCCCCCGCCCCCACCGTCTCCCAAATAACATCTTTTAAGGTTCTTCTGATACCTTTCGGACACATCTTGCTAACAGACGCACAAAATAAATCGGGATCGAGCACAGGGGCTCCCACTTTAAAGCTATGGTTGGCTCGACGCTGAGCTGCTGAGTGTGGTTCCCAGGAAGGGGGCTTGGTGGGGCCCCTCTCACCACTTGGGTTGCATGCCAAACACTTGGTGCTGCCTTTTTTTTTTTTTTTTTTTTTGATCAGAGTTCAAGTCCTCTTCCCGATTCTTTCGGTCAGCAAAAACCTGTATGAATTTTTTAAAACCGAAGTGGGATATTGCACAAAAGCCAGCGATCCCCATATTCCAAGGCCAGGCTGATGCATAACATATGGCAAAGTGTTTATACAAGCCCAGAGCTTGAGAAGGTATGTGAATAAATACAAACGAGTCACATTCTATGGCTGCCACGTGTGTGGAAAGATAGTCACCCATGTAACCAGCTCAAAAGCCATGTCACGAGCCAGCCATACACTTGAGAAACCATACGAAAGTGAATGATGTGATCAAGTCTTTACTAAAAAAAGCTGGTTTTGGGGCGCCTGGGTGGCGCAGTCGGTTAAGCGTCCGGCTTCAGCCAGGTCACGATCTCGCGGTCCGTGAGTTCGAGCCCCGCATCGGGCTCTGGGTTGATGGCTCAGAGCCTGGAGCCTGTTTCGGATTCTGTGTCTCCCTCTCTCTCTGCCCCTCCCCCGTTCATGCTCTGTCTCTCTCTGTCCCCAAAATAAATAAACGTTAAAAAAAAAAAAATTAAAAAAAAAAAAAAAGCTGGTTTTTCGGGGCGCCTGGGTGGCTCGGTCGGTTAAGCGATCGACTTCAGCTCAGGTCATGATCTCGAGGTCTGTGGGTTTGAGCCCCGCGTCGGGCTCTGTGCTGCCAGCTCAGAACCTGAAGGCTGTTTCAGATTCTGTGTCTCCCTCTCTCTCTGACCTTCCCCCCCGTTCATGCTGTCTAAAAAATAAAGAAACTTTAAAAAAAATTTAAAAAAAAAACAGCTGGTTTTTCATCCAGAATCCAAGCATTGGGGTGAAAAAAAAAAACCCATAAATATGATGTATGTTATCTACAACTTACAACTTCTGCTAATCTCAAAATTCATGCAGGGACACATGGCAGTAAGAAGCCATAGGTCTATGACAAAGGTATGCCCACGCCAGCACACTGGCCTATCAGGTCATAGGAATACTAGACGGAAGCCCTTCGTGTGTCATACCCACAGACAGGCATGCGTTGTCTCTAGTTTTCCTCTCACACACATATAGGAAAAAACCATAAATAGGTGATTATCTGTGGAAGAACTTCAGTTCCACCAAAACCACTGATCCCATCGCCAAGAAAGGCTCGGGGCCCCGTGGGTTAAGCATCCGACTCTTGGTTTCACCGAGGGCGTCGTCACAGCCTGATACCCTGCATTGGGCTGTGCTGGGTGTGGAGCCTGCTCGAGATTCTCTCTCTCTCCTTGCCCCCCGCACCCCAGCATGTGCTCACTTGCAGCGCGTCCTCTTTCTCTTTCTAAAAAGAAAAAAAAAAAACAGAGAAAGAAAGAAAAAGAAGAAAAAGGAAAAAGAAGAAAGGCTAGGGGCGCCTGGGTGGCGCAGTCGGTTAAGCGTCCGACTTCAGCCAGGTCACGATCTCGCGGTCCGTGAGTTCAAGCCCCACGTCGGGCTCTGGGCTGATGGCTCGGAGCCTGGAGCCTGTTTCCGATTCTGTGTCTCCCTCTCTCTCTGCCCCTCCCCCGTTCATGCTCTGTCTCTCTCTGTCTCAAAAATAAATAAACGTTAAAAAAAAATTAAAAAAAATAAAAAAAAAGAAAGGCTAGACTGCGGGGGAAGATGGCTGAGTAGGAGGATCCTCAGCTCACTGCCTCCTATGGACACAAGGAGACACATCCATGTATGCGCCTAACTCTGCAAATGACCTGGAGACTGGTGGATCTTCCAGTTAATCGTAGAGAAGAGGCCACATCAAAAAACACAGGAAGGCGGAGACGCAGCTGGGAACCCAATCCACGGTGAGACCAGCCACCAACAGGAGAGACACCACAAGCCCACACCACCAAGAGCAGACCCCACACCTGGGGTGCCCCCGCCACTGGGGACCCACACTGGGAAGATGACTCCCCTTAACATCTGGCTTTGAAAAACAGTTGTTTTTTTTTTTTTTAAAACATTAATTTATTTTTGAAAGAGAGAGAGAGAGAGAGCACGAGCAGGGGAGGAGCAGAGACAGAGAGGGGGACACAGAATCCGAAGCGGGCTCCGGGCTCCGAGCTGTCAGCACAGAGCCCGACGCGCGGGCTCGAACCCACAAAAGCCAGATCACGGCCTGAGCCAGACAGAGTCGGACGCTCAACGGACTGAGCCACCCAGGCACCCCCCCCCTTTTTTTTAATTATTTGTTTTTGAGAGAGAGAGAGAGAGAGGGAGGAAAACCAGTTTGGTTTAATTTTGAGAGCTTTAAAAATCAGAGGGCTTACCTCCAGCACAACAGGAGGGCTCTAAGAAACGGAGTCCCTGCCTTTCAAGAGTCAAATAACTGCCCCCGGGACACAGCACAGAAGCGGCAGTTTGAAAAGCGCGTGGGGCTTATGTGAAGGAGAGGTGGTGACTAATCCTAGAACATGCTGGAGGGGCAGGGATCTTCGGGAAGTATCTCCAGGAAGACAAGTGCTAGTGGGCCCCATTTTCCTTCTCCTCCCCCAGCCTAGATAGCTGGAAGCCCAGGGTCCCCCAGGGACTCATCCCATCCGGCCCACGTGCCAGAGTAAGTGTCCCCTCCAAAGCAGCTCCTGCCCTGCCACAACCTCAGGCAGCCCTAGCAGGGACCAGTGCCACTCCCAAGTGACTCCTGCCCTCGGGAGAGGTGGTACAACCCCACACGCCAGCAGTTTCCGCAGCCTTGCTTCTTAGCTGGCTGCCCAGGGAGCAAACCCTGATGGTTGGTGCATCTGTAACTGGGGCCTAGAGGCTAATTACAGACGCCGGGGCGGACTGCCAGCCTTGTCCACCGAAGAGCTCACGGTGGCCTCAGACCTGTCGACAACGCGGGGACCAAAGCCAGGGCAGTGCACCCATAGCCGTCGAAGGAGCTCACTGCGGCTGGCTCAGCTGAAGAGGATCAGGGCCCAGCTACCACAGCGTTGTCTGTGTAGCCCACAGAACGGATACCCCACGGAGCACCTGATTCTGCCGACTGGGGGGCGGGGGATGGTAGGCCACAAGAAACAACAAGGCCACTGCCTTCAAGAGACCAACACGGAAAGAAAGACCACACAGAGACGGAGGAGTATTTCCACAACAAAAGAACAAGACAAAACCAGAGTAAAAGAGCGAAACGGAACGGAGATCACCGATGTGCCTGGTCCAATTCAGAGTAACGGTCAATGGTCATCAAGATACTCACTGGACTGGAGAAAAGGTTGGGAGATCCCAGCGACAACTTCAGCCACGAGATGGAAATGTAAAGAGCCAGATGAAGAATTCAACAAATGCAATTAAAAAACAATACACGAGGAGGACTTGACAGCCAATCAGACGATACAGAAACAACCGGGCGGCCATCTGGAAGACGGGAATGCAAAGCAACCGAGCTCAAGAGCAAAGGCCAGGCCAAGAGTGCACAACGGGAACGCGGCGAGTGAAGTCGGCAACGTCATCCAGCACAGCCACGTCTGCGTCACAGAGGTCCCAAAAAGAGGAGCGAGAAGGAGACTTGCTTCAAGAAGTGATACCTGAAAACTTTCCAAATTACCGCGGAAGGAAAAAGACCACCAGATCCAAGGGGGAGAGAGAGCCCTCGATGAAATCAATCCCAGGAGGTCCACACCAAGACGCGTAACAATGAAAATGGCAAAAAGCCATGATCGAGAAAAAACTTGACAAGGGGTAAGAGGAAAGCACAATTCCATCACATACAAGGGAAGGCCCCTAAGGCCGTCAACTGCTTTTTTTCAGCGCTTTGCTGGCCAGAAAGGAGCGGCAAGATATATCCTCCGTGCTGACAGGGAAATACCTACAACCAAGAACACTCTTCCGGGCAAGGTTATCACTCAAACTAAAAGCAGAGAGAAAAACTTTCCCCAACAAAAAGATGAAGAGTTCATCAGCACTAAACGAGCCTTGTAAGAAATATTAAAGGAGATTTTTTTTTTAAAAAAATTTTTTTTTCAACATTTATTTATTTTTGGGACAGAGAGAGACAGAGCATGAACGGGGGTGGGGCAGAGAGAGAGGGAGACGCAGAATCGGAAACAGGCTCCGGGCTCCGAGCCATCAGCCCAGAGCCCGACGCGGGGCTCGAACTCCCGGACCGCGAGATGGTGACCTGGCTGAAGTCGGACGCTTAACCGACCGCGCCACCCAGGCGCCCCTAAAGGAGATTCTTTAAGAGAAAAACCCCAAGTAGAAAATTATGCAAGGAAAAAAATTGCACACGTAAAAGCAAACATAAAAGGTAGGCGATTAATCACTTATAAAGCCGACAGGGAGCATCAAACACAAAAGTAGCAAAATCAAGAAGCCCTACAAAACGTAGTCAAGGAATACACACAAGAAAAGATGTAAAACGTGACATCAGACGGGTAAAATTCAGAGGGGGGAGTAAAAACGCAGTGCTTTTCGGGGCAACTGGGTGGCTGACAGGTCTACTTGAAGAAACCAGAAAAACCTCCAACAAGCTAACCTTACACCTGAAGGACCTGGAAAAAGAAGAAGAACGCCCAGAGCTAGTGTAAGGAAGGAAATAGTGAAGATCGAGCGGAAATCAATACAGACTAAAAAAAACAATACAGAAGAGCAATGAAACCAAGAGCTAGTTCTTTTGATAAATGAATGATTGATAAACCTTTAGCCAGGCTCATCAAGAAAGCAAGAGAGAGGACTGAAATAAACGAAATGAAGGTGGAGAGGGGCGCCTGGGTGGCTCAGTTGTTTGGGTGTCTGACTCCTGATTCTGGCTCAGGTCATGATCTCATGGTTTATGAGGTCGAGCCCCAAGTCAGGCTCTGTACTGACAATGCAAAGCCTGCTTGGGATTCTCCCTGCATCTCTGTAGGGGCACCTGGGTGGCTCATTGGGTTAACCGTCCAATGTTGGCTTAGGTCAAGATCTCACAGCTTGTGGGTTCTCCCTCTCTCTCTGCTCCTCCCCGACTCAAGCTCTTTCTCTCTCTTCTCTCTCAAAAATAAATAAACGTTAAAAAAAAAAAACAAACATTAAAAAAATTTTAAAAAGATAGGCGTTGAAAAAAACGAAATAAATGTGGAGAAATAAATAACAATGGCTACCAAGAAATACAAAGAATTGTAAGAGGATGTTATGAAAAATTATATGCAAACAGATTGGACAGCCTAGAAGAAGTGGATAAGTTCCTAGGAATGTACAATCCTTTAAAAGTGAATCAGGGAGCAATAGAAAATTTCAACAGACCAATTGCTAGTAATGAAATTGAACGGGAATAAAAAAACTGCCAACAGACAGAAGTTTAGGATCACATGGTTTCAAAGGTAAATTCTAGCCAACATGTACAAAAGAATACCTATTCTCCTCAAACTCCTCCAAAAAATTAAAGAGGGAGCAAAATAGCTAAATTCGTTGTGTAAGGTCAGCATTACTCTAATACCAAAATCAAAGACATTACAAAGAGGAAAACTCAGAACAATGTGCCTGATCAACACAGATGCAAGAATCCTCCTTGAAATAGCAGCAAACTGAATTCAGCAACGCATTAAATCATCATTCACCAAGATCAAGCAGGATTCATTCCAGAGATACTAAGGTGGTTCAAAATTGATAAATCGACGAATGTGACGCATCGCGTTAGCAAGAGGAAAGATGAAAACCATCTAATCGTCTCCATAGACGCAGAGAAACCACTTGACAAAATCCAACATGTACTTATGACACAAACTCTGAGCAAAATGAGTTTAGAGGGACCGCGCCTTAATGTAATCAAGTCCATACTGGAACTGTTGTTATTTTTAACGGGCATTTAAGAGTTTCATTCTAATTAGTATCAAGAAGTGTACAGAAAAATGAAGACTTGATGTGGGATGGGACTGTCCTCGTTTAGGAATCTGTGAGACACCATTACAGGACCTACCCAGATGATCAAGCAAATGGTACCTTTCCTACCTTACCACATCTTGTCCATTTTATTTTTATTTTATTTTTGTTTATTTTTAATTTTAACGTTTATTTATTTTTGAGACAGAGAGAGACAGAGCATGAATGGGGGAGGGTCAGAGAGAGAGGGAGACACAGAATCCGAAACAGGCTCCAGGCTCTGAGCGGTCAGCACAGAGCCCGACGTGGGGCTCGAAATCACAGACCGCAAGATCGTGACCTGAGCCGAAGTCGGACGCTTAACCGACTGAGCCACCCAGGCGCCCCTTGTCCATTTTATTTTTAATGCGATAGGGTAGTTCTCTCGGGCCCAGGAAGTTACAATTTCTGACGATCTATCCCAGAACATTTTCATCTCAGAAGTGAGTCAATATGCTAGTTTCCAAGAGCAAATACGAATTACCCCTAGGATTAACGTTTAGGTACAAAGAACCGAAGCTTACCCGCTGAACAGCTATGATGAATCAAGCATCGCATTCATGCCTCTGTTTGTGTTTACTCTCTAAAATAACCATAGTCCTTGACTTCTAAGCACACAAACTGCATATATCGATTTTATGCCACACAATTTCTTCCAATGGTGTTGTGTCTTTGTTAGAGGATCTTCTCCAAACTGCTTTGTTTCATTCAAGCTCAGTCACCTCATCTGTGAAATATGGATAGTAACAGCACTCCATTTCCTTGGGTTGTTGCGAAGAGGAAATGAATTACTGTATTTGAGGCCCACAGAATAGTTCCTAGTATAATCTAAATCCTCAAAAGCTGTTGGCTATTATCATTATGTCATTTTTACTTTAAAAACGCTATTCTTATTATGAAACCTATGAAGCAAACCTTCAGAACCGAAGGGAGAAATCGTTCAGCAAACCGTTGGAGACTTCAGTCCAACATCGTACATTATGGATAAAACATCCAGACAGACACTCAATAAAGAAATCGAGAAAAGGAACAACATTATCAACTATCTACACTCGACAGACACAAAGAACACTCCATCCAACAACCCTGGAAAATTCAGTCTTCACAGGTGCACATGAAACCTTCTCCAGGATGGATCATATGTGAGGCCACACAACAAGTCTCAATAAATTTTAAAATACTGAAACCACAGAGAGTACCTTCTCCAACCACGATGGAGTAAAATTAGTCATTACGTTTAAAAAAAAAAAAAAAAGGAAAACTGGAAAATTCACAAGTATGTGGAAATGCACACTCTTCAACAACCAGCACATCAAAGAAGAAATCACAACGGAAAAGAGGAAATCCTTAGAGATGAATCAAAGAGAAAATACAACTACCAAAGCTTTTTTTTTTTTAACAATTAAGATTTGGGGGTTTTGGGTTAAGCAGCCAAAGCTGATACAGTGACTTGGTAGTTGTAGTTTCTTTTTGATTCATCTTTAAGGATTTGGAGGAAGTTAGAGCCATCAGTACCTGTCTTAGGAAAAAAAACCTTGCCAAGATCTCAAGTCAGTAAGCTAAATCTCCACTTTCAGGAATATAAGAAGAACAAACTAGATGAAAAGCTTGCAGAAGAAAGTAATTAATGCAGACCGAAGCAGAGATAAACCAAGTAGAGAATACAAAAATACGCGAAACAACGAGACCAAAATTTGGCGCTCTGAAAAGAAAAATAAACTTCAGAAACCTTTAGGTGTAACGACAAAGGAAAGAAAAGAAATCAAAGTTCGTATACGAAGACATTAAAGAGGACACAGACTAATGACAAGACATTCCATGCTCACGGACTGGAAGAATTACCATCATTAACGTGTCCGTACTACCCAAAGCCACCTCCACTTTCAGTTAAATCCCTATCCACGTGCCGACATTGGCAACAGAGCTAGAAGAAATAATGCCACAATCGGTATGGGACCAATAAAGACCCCGAAGAGCTACAGCAAACTTAAGACAGAACAAAGCTGGGAGCATCACAATCCCAGATTTCACGATATACTACAAAGCTGTAGTCATCAAAACAGTATGATACGGGCACAAAAAAGAGACACGTAGATCAAAGGAACAGAATAAAAAGGCCAGAAACAACCCCATGCTTATATGATCAATTATTCTACAACAACAGAGGCCCGGTTAAAACAGGGCACCTGGGTGGCTCAGTCCATGAAGCGTCTGAGTCTTCCGCTCAGGTCACGATCTCACGGTTCGGGAGTTCGAACCCTGCGTCTGGCTCTGCCCTGTCAGTGGAGCCTGCTTGGGGCTCTCTCTCTGGCTCTCAAAAAACAAAGACAAAGAAAAAGACGAAGAAAACTTAAAGTTGCATGCTCTTCCAACTTAGCCAGCCAGGCGCCCCTTGAATAAACCTTTCTACAAAGAAAAGAGACAAATGGCCAAGAAGCACATGAAAAGATGTCCGACGTTACTGATTATTAGGGAAACGCAAACTAAAATCACAGCGAAGATACAACCCTCAAACCTACTAGGATGGCTATTTACGAAAAACAAAACAAAAACAAAAAAATCCCAGAAAATACCAGGTGCTGCTGAGAATAAGGAGAAATTGGAGCACTTGTGTTTGCCAGCAAATGTCCACTGGTGCAGCTGCGCTGGGAAACCGACTGGTGGGTCCTCGGAAAGCAAAACATGGAGGCACCTGGGGGGCTCAGCTGGTTGAGCAGCTGACTCTTGATTTTGGCTCAGGTCATGAGCCTCCAACGGTGAGGTCGAGCCCTGCGCATCGGGCTCTGCACTGAGCATGCAGCCTGCCTAAGGTTCTCTTTCTCCCTCTGCCCCTTTCCCCTACTTGTTCTCTCTCTAAAAGAAAAAGGAAAACACATAACATACACTATGACCCACCAAATCCAGTCCTGGGCACGCGCTCCAAAGGAATTCAAGAGACACTCAAACAGTTACTTGCACCCCAATGATCCGTGCGGCATTATTCACAATGGCCAAAAACACGGGAACACCAGCAGAGGAATGTGGTATATCCATTCAACAGATACTTCGCCCATTGTTTGACAAAAAATGTTTAAGGTTTTTATTGTTTATTTACAAAATTTTTTTAAACGTTTGTTTTTGAGAGACAGAGCGTGAAGGAGGAGAGGGAGACATGGAATCCGAAGCAGGCTCCAGGCCCTGAGCTGTCAGCACAGAGCCCGACCCGGGGCTCGGATTCACTAACCGCGAGATCATGACCTGAGCCAAGGTCAGACGCTGAAGTGACTGAGCCACCCAGGCACCAACTCACCCGTTTTGGTTATTTTTTTTTTAATTTTTTTTTTCAACGTTTTTATTTATTTTTGGGACAGAGAGAGACAGAGCATGAACGGGGGAGGGGCAGAGAGAGAGGGAGACACAGAATCGGAAACAGGCTCCAGGCTCCGAGCCATCAGCCCAGAGCCCGACGCGGGGCTCGAACTCACGGACCGCGAGATTGTGACCTGGCTGAAGCCGGCCGCTTCACCGACTGGGCCACCCAGGCGCCCCTGTTTTTTTTTTTTTTTTTTAAAGGAATGAAGTTCTGATACATTCTACAACATCGATGAATCTGGAAAACGTTATGCTAACTGAAATAAGCCAAACAAAACGGCAAATATCTTATCATTCCACTTACATGAAATATCTAGCGTAGGCCAAATTAATCAAGACACAAAGTAGACCTCATGCTACCCGGGGAATGCTCAAGGATTACAGAGTCTCCATTAAAAGTGAGGAGAATTTTTGTTAACAGTGATGATGGCTGCACAGCACTGTCAATATTATTCATGTCCCTTAATGGTACACTTTAACATGGTTAACAAGAGGCACCTGGCTAGCTCAGTCAGAGGAGCACGATCACAGGGTTGTGAGTTCGAGCCCCACGTCAGGTGTAGAGATTACTTAAAAATAAAAGCTTAAAAAATGGCTAACAAGGTCAATTTTGTTACTTTTATCACGACAAACGATGACAAAAAAATTAAAAATGCAAATAATCAGGTCCCACTGTCAAGAAGGCTGACTGAGTAGATCTCAAGAAGGGCCCAGAATGTTCATTTTAGGAAGCCACTCTTCCCCAAGCGATTCTGATCCAGGGAGCACAAAGATCTCACCGGGAAACACGCTACTATTTCCTCTGTCGTAAATAGCAGCTGAGTCCCTTCGTCCTTGGGACTCGTACCTTTGCCTCTTCTACCGAAACTTCTTATTTCAATGTTAAAAAGAAGGGAAACATATTTTTTTAATATTGATTTATTTTTCGGAGGCAGAGACACAGAGCGTGAGCAGGGGACGGGGAGAGGAGAAACAGAGGGAGACACAGGATCAGAAGTGGGCTCCCAGCTCTGAGCTGTCAGCAGAGAGCCTGATGTGGGGCTCGAACTCATGAACAACGAGATCATGACCTGAGCCGAAGTCGGACCCTGTACCGACTGAGCCACCCAGGTGCCCCCGTACCTTATTTTTATCAGAGATGATAATTTCTTAACATTCTACCAAGTTCTATTTGTTTAAAAGAGTAGAGAGTAACCAATAATGGTCTTTTGATGCCCCTTTCCACTTCCCAGAGATCAGCACTGTTACAATATATGGTGTGTCCTCTAGAGAAGAAAAGCAAAGTCCTCTGCTGCAGGCCTTCTCAGAGTATTGAATATGCTAATTTGCACCAGGATTCTCCAAAAGATGGGGACGTGGGGATCTCTAAAGACTTCTGGATCATGAGTCCTATTTCTTCCTGATTGATATGCACAGAATCAGTGTTCCATGAATTACTCTTTGGGACAGGCTAAACCAAATATCGTATACACATATGGTATTTCCAAGGGTATATGCGTTACTTCTGTCCCACATATTGCCAGATAGCACTCGCCATTTTTTCAGTCCCTTCTCTATGCCTTCTTCTCTTATAAGAACTTGAATTTTTATTCAACAGATAGCCTTCCATTAAGGCACTGGATGCAATTCCCCTTTAGCAAATTCATGTGGCATTTGGATGGCTGAGGAGAGAGAAATCTTGCAGCAGCGTGGCTCAGAGTTTCCAGCACATGTGAGTTCTTGCAGTGGCCAGATGCCACGCATCACTGTTTACACACCAGCTGTGCGGGGAGCAGGCTAGGAAATCTAGATGCTTATTTGGCATCTCCTGGACTTTCACTTCTGGCGCGCAGTTGATCTAGAAGATGATGCAGACTCTCTGGACTTCCACACTTCCAGCTCTCCCAATGCCCGTGTGAGCATCTAACTGCCTCTATGAAGTAACTTTCGGTTGGTGTCACTCCAGTGGTTGCCGTTTCCAACTGCAATGCTACAATTTCTGAAATACTCACTTCAGAGCGTTTAAACTTTTATTATCTAGCATTTCTTTCTTTCCTGGCAAATTCAAGTTATCTCTAGCAATAACTATTTCAGGTGATACATTTCAAAATGCTAAGGAAAGCAATATATATATATTTATATATTTATATATGTATATATGTATATATTGCTCATATATACATATATATACATATTGTATATATATGTATATATATATGTATATATATATATGAGCAATATATACATATATATACATATATATACATATATATATACATACACATATATATGTATATATATACATATATATATATATATACACACACACATATATATATGAATGAGCAGGCTTTGATACAGTCCAAAATAAGTCAATACCATGATTTCTTTTCATCACAAGAGACTTCCTCTGTCCTATGAAAGTATTTTTTTCCCCCCTTGATCCAGACTATGTCCCAAACCCCAGCCAGAGGAGTTGGCATACCACCATCCATAAAATGCTGACATCAGCTCCGTGAAAATCCCCAGTGTAAAAGATGTGTCTTTAAAATATGGTTGGAGGGGCACCTGGGTGGCTCAGTCGGTTGAGCATGTGACTTCAGCTCAGGTCATGATCCTACAGTTTGTGGGTTTAAGCCCCGCATCGGGCTCTGTGCTAACAGCTTGCTCAGAGCCTGCAGCCTGCTTCAGATTCTGTGTCTCCTCTCTCCCTGCCCCTCCCCGGCGCATGCTCTGTCTCTCAAAAATAAATAAATGGTAAAAAAAAAAAATAGCAGTGAATGAAAACCAAGTTCACTGCATCCTTACCATATAAAAAAAATAATAAAATATGGTTGGAATTACCTTGAACTCTCTTGGTTACATAAAAAGTAAAGCAAATGATGGGTTCTAAATTGGGGACGTTTTTTTCTGCCAATTATTAGGGTTTTTCTTCCTCCCCTTGCAAAATAAATGCACAGGTCATACCAACACGTTTAAAGGTTCAAGTTATGGCAAACCATGTATTTAAAAATGGAAACATGCTTCCCTAGGACCTTGATGGTTGTCAGTTTCTCTTTAACTTTTCTGGTCCCTATCAATAAGGTCTCAGCATCTGTAAAAGGCAAATTTAAGATGTCTACAGAATAGACTATAAACTAAGATACTGGAAATCTTACCTCTTTTCACCCATCTTGTGGATAGGTTGCTTTGCCAAAATATATATACCTCAATTAAGCCGATATCAAGTAGTGAATATAATGATTATTTATACTGAAATATTAATCTATAGAAGTGTCATTAGGTTTTAAACTGTCACATCATCTTAGAAGAGCACAGTTTATTCTACAGAATTGAATGTCTTATGACATGACTTAAGGTTTATCATATTAATTATAGGCAACCGGATATAGAAGACATTCAACTAAAATTCTGAGGACAGGGGCACCTGGATGGCTTAGTCTGTTAAGCCTCCAACTCTTGACTTCAGCTCAGGTCATGATCTTGTGATTCCCGAGTTCGAGCCCTGCATCGGGCTCTGTGCTGGCAGTGCGGAGCCTGGTTGGGATCTGTCTCCCTCTCCCTCTGTCCCTCCCTTCTTGTTCTCTCTCTCAGAACGAAACAAAACAAAGAAAAGCTTAAAAAGAAAAAAAAAGGAAACAGAATGCTCTGTAATGCTGACTTTCAAAACTCTTAATTAGACCCAAGTGAATTTCATGTTAATACAGGGGATCATAAAAATTTCCATGCCAATTAAAAAAAAAATTTTAACTTATTTTGAGACAGAAAGACACAGTGCGATCGGGGGCGGGGCAGAGAGAGAGAGAGAGAGAGAGAGAGAGAGAGAGAGAGAGAGAATATCCCAAGCAGGCCCCACATAGTGCAGAGCTGGACGCGGGGCTCGAACTCGCCCAACTGCGAGATCATGAACTGAGCTGAAACCAAGAGTTGGATGCTTAACTGACTGAGCCACCCAGGTGCCCCTCCACTCCAATTTCTAAAGTTAATAACAGATATTTCCTACTAAACGACATGCTAAAATTATTTCATTACTCCTTTGTCAGTTCTAACGGTTTTTTTCAACTAAGGTGCTTAATCCCACCAGTAAAAAGAAAGAAAAATTATGTACCACTACAAGAGCAATCTTATTACTATATGTAAATGTATCAAAGTAAATATAAGTAAATGTATCAGAGACCAGAGCCTGCTTTGAACTCTGTGTTTGTCTTTCTCTCTGCCCTTTCCCTGTTTGTGCTCTCTCAAAAGTAAGTAAACATGAAACATATTTTAAAAATGAATTAAAGATGTGAACATAAGACCTTTAACCATAAAACTCCTAGAGGCAAAGAGGAGATAAGCTCCTGGACGTCGGTCTCGGTGATGATTTTTTGGATCTGACACCAAAAGCAAAGTGGGACCCGCCTCAGACAAAAAAGGGAGCCATCAACAAAATGAAAAGGCAACCTACTGAGCGGGAGAAAATATTCGCCAATCATGTATTTGGTGAGGGGTCAATAACCAAAATATATGAAGAACTCCTTCAAGTCAACGGAAAGTCAATAATCCAACTTAAAAGCAGGCACACGTGAAGAGACATTTTCCCACAGAAAACATGCAGATGGCCAGCAATCCACGAAAGGACGCTCGCTGCCCCTCATCATCAGGGCAATGTCAATGCAAACCGCAACGAGAACTTACCGTACACCTGTCCGGACGGCTAGAATCGAAAGGACAAGAAATAACAAGGGTTTGTGAGGGTGCGGAGAAAAGGGAACCCTCGCGTGCTGTTGGCAGCAATGTAAGTGGGTATAACCACCGCGGAAAACAGTATGAAGCTTCGTCCAAGACTTAAAAAACAGAACTACCATATACGACCCGGCAACTCCCCTTCCGGGCATTTATGCAAAGAAAATGAAAACACTAACTGTAAGATAGCTCTGTCCCTCCATGTTCGTTCCAGCATTATTTCCAAGAGCCAAGACAGGAGAATAATCTTAGCGCTCACCGACAGACGGGTGAAGAAAATGTGATGTATATGTACAATGAAATACTCCTCAGCCATAAAAAAGAAGGAAGTCTTCCCATTTGCAACAGCACGTGTGAACCTTGGAAGCATTAGGCGGAGCGCAATTAAGTCAGAGAAAGACAAATACCGTGTGATCTCACATGTGGAATTACGAAAGGAAAAAAAAAAGGCTCACATACAGACGACAGATTGGTGGCTGGCACAGGGTCGGGGAGGCAAACGGGTAAGGGCAGTGAAAAGGCACAAACTTCCACTTTAAAGTAATTCATGGGGATGTCAAGTACACAAAGGCAACTATACTTAATACTGTATCGCGTATTTGAAAATTGCCAAGAGAGCAGATCTTAGTAATTCTCAAGCAAAAAAAAATCTGTTATCATGCGTGGTGACAAATGTGAACTGAACTTATTATGGTGATCACTGCCAAACGTATATAAATGTTGAATCATTAATTGTACCTACCCTGATAAAAAATCTTTTTGAGAGTGGGGTGGGGCGCAAGTGAGCAAGGGGCGGAGACAGAGGGAGAAGCAGGACTCACTCAAGGCAGGTCTTGGGCTCACCGGAGGTGGGACTCAAGTCACCCGATGTGGGACTCGAACTCACAAACCGTGAGATCATGACCCAAGCTTAAGTGAGATGTTTAAACGACTGAGCCACGCGAGCGCCCCCTGCTAAAAATTCTTACAGACTATGCCTTACTTCCCCAATTGGCAATTCATTCTTTCACACGCTCCATCCTGGGGAAGTGAAATCGGAATGAAGCCATTGTCCTCACTTAAAACATATCTCGATTTTTAGGGCCTTTGAATTGTTTCACCCCCCGCCCCCAAAGTTTCTAATTCTAAACCTTGGCTGAAGTCCATGGTTTAAAAACCAGGCAAAAAACGATTATAATTGTTTACAGGAGGGGGACTGGCAGATGACTTCACAAATGTGTGAAGTTAGGACTATTCAATGGACTGCTTTTTCAGGTTTCTGAGTTCGATCTAACTTTCACACGTGAGTATTTTGACAAAACCATTTACTGATGTCATTTCTGCTCTCTAGGTCTCCTCTGAGGGAGCCCCATGTCTCATCTCCAGCAGTGGAATAGAACTGGCTCATCTAGCCTCTATGAACTTGACGAGATTAAGTTTTGCCCCATCTACTTTGCACAGATGACCTTTGTCCTTGGTGGGGTCTTTAAGGATGTCTGCCTGGAGCATGATAGCTAATGATTATGTCTCCTAAGATTGCTGGACTTAGGGAATTTCAAGTGATGAATGGATTGTTTTATTCCTTTTATTAATTTTTTATTAAAAAAATTTTTAATGTTTACTCATTTTTGAAAGACAGAGGGAAACAGAGCACAAGCAGGGGTGGGGCCGAGAGAGAGGGGGACACAGAATCCGAAGCAGGCTCCAGGCCCTGAGCTGTCAGCACAGAGCCTGACGTGGGGCTCGAACCCACGAACCGTGAGATCGTGACCTGAGCCGAAGTCGGACGCTCAACCGACTGAGCCACCCAGGCGCCCTTATTAGCTTGTTAAACGAATGTAGACAACTCTGATTTATTCCCCAATCATAGAAGTCACAGCGCTGTTCTACAGGAACACCCTAGTGTGCGTGAACCAGAATTTAAGAATGGTGGGGCCCAGAAGCCAGCATTTTAACAAAACTCCAAGGGTAGTTCTACTTTCCAGCCAAGGATGACAAATGACTAGACTAGGCTAGCCTATTTACTTTATAAAGTCTGAGCACCAGCATTTTGTCCTCCCGATACATCGCGTGTCTCAAATACCTGAGATCTAGTGAAATACCAGAGATCCTGTGTGCACGAAGCAACGGTCTCGATAATTTGACTTCGCCGCTTCTGTGCGAGTGAGGCTTACTCCCTGCGAGACTTTTAAGTGTATCTTCATTGGAAATAAGTCATCGACTTGGTTGAATCACAGGCTCATCAGAACATATTTGGCCCGAAGTACCTTTAAACGATTAAGTCTCTTTTTCAACTCTGACAAATTCTATGCTGTTTTTGGCACAAGAAAGGGTCAAATTCAGAGCCCTCCTCCTTTCTCCCTTTTGTTTCATGTACACACACACACACACACACACACACACACGGTTTTTAATTTTACCTTCAGAATCCTGGCTTGGTTTTTGATCATCAGTTATTGGGACTGCTATAAACACGTTACGTTGAAGCAATGAACAAGCTCTCCAGGGGCGAACGTTCTAGATTTTCTCTCCCTTACATGAAAAGGTAACGGAGCATTTGGGCCACCTTGGCTCTAGGCCTTCAAGCTTCTCCTGGTTAGGTAGATTTAAGCAACATCTCTCTACCGTCTGATTTTAGGCCCTGATTTATATACTGCAGAGGCAACAACTCAGGACTAAAGAAAAACTCAACCAGGGTCCCCAGAGGTGTTTTATAGACACATATACCTGTGCACAGTGCCAGGCAACCAAGAGATGCTTAATAAAGATTCGGGTCAAAGATTGTCAAGGATATTTGGGTTAATGAGTGTAGCCGGCTTCTGGGAGTGGGGGTAGGGAACGGACAATAACCATATTTTATGAAGGAACATCAAGACCACGGAGAGACTCTATCACGAGGGACACAGAAGCTTGGGATCACCAAGCTGGTTGCAGATAAGGGTCGAAAGGAAGCGATGGCTTTGACCCTCCGGCTGAAAGGCAGGCCCAGGGCAGCCCTGGACTAAGCCACCAAGGAGGTATGCTGTCCCCTGACAACGAAGGGGGCACGCGTGAACTAAACTAACAGCAATGTTTTCAGGTGCGGGCACCCTCGTACGGGGTCACCCTCCTACTGAGAAAAACACAGACACAGAGAGTGTCCTGTGCCCTTCTTTTCCGGAACCTCAACGGTGGGAGCAATGTTTAAGTCACCTGACAGAACTGTGGATCCTCGGGAGGGGTCTTGACGATTTCCACAAACATGTGGTCGGCTAGCGCCCTGTAACGGTCCCACCGGATTCATTTTCTATCTCTTCCATGGTTATAGAAACCCCCGAGTTCAAGTTTATGGCAAAAAAAAAAAAAAAAAAAAAGTGGATGGCTTCTGTTTGTGGTAGGTACCAGGAGTTTTATCGTCTAAAAGAGATTTTTTTTTTTTTTTCTCCGCACCATTCCCACCTACTTCAGAATTTCTACCATATTACCATATCAGGGATTTTACTAGTATGCTATAATGCAAAGCTGAAGAAAAGGTTTTGATATCAGTCTTGATTTGAAAACAAACGTGCACAGGTAAATAAACACAAGATTGAGCGCGACAACCCTCGAGAAAGACCAGTAGGCGCAATTCGGACACTATCTACCCAAAGACAGCAGAGGGTCCCACAGATCAAGAGCTCAGTCCCGAAACGATGCCCTGCCCCTTCAGACACCTGTCCCAAGTCCAACTCTTCTGCCCGGCCGGCCGTCGGAGGTTCCCACGACCCGCTTCGGAGATTCAATTGGTTCACCAGAGCAGCTCCCAGAACTCAGACATCTTCCTTCCCACACGAGCAGTGTGTTAAATAAGATCAGGACTCGGCACCAGCCGGACGGAGGAGACGCTCCGGCCAGCACACGACTTTCCCTCAAGGTCCAGCTTTTCACCAGTTCAAAACCTCTCTGAACCCCACCTTTCGGGTCTTGACGGGGGCTTCTTTACATAGGCAGGAATGATTCACTCATTGGCCACTGAACTTCAATCTCCAGCCTTTCTCCTGTCCCCAGAGATCAGGGGGTCAGATGGAAAGATTCAACTCTCCCATCGCCTGGTTGCTCTGTGCCCAGAGAGGGACAAAGACCAAATACGTAGTTCTCATGCTAAATCAAAATATCACAACTAGGAAGAAAATATTTTAATATTTTCGGCCCGTTGGCCGATTTAGGTTAACGATGCTATGTAAAAGTACATAAATCTTCAGCGTACAATTGGAACAATTCTACCTATATAGGCATTCGTATCATCGCCAACCACATCAAGAGACGGAACGTTTCCGGCACCTACGAGGCTCCTTTGTGACCTTTTTCTGTTTGTTCTCCCCCAAGGGTCATCATTGTTTTATTATCATCGATCGATTTTTCCCATTTTGAACTTCGTATGAAGAAATGATACGGATTGGGTGTGTTTTGTTTTGTTTTGTGGAGAGGACAGTTTTTTGTTTTTTAAAAAAAAATTTCTTTTTAACGTTTATTTATTTTTGAGACAGAGAGAGACAGAGCATGAACGGCGGAGGGGCAGAGAGAGAGGGAGACACAGAATCGGAAGCAGGCTCCAGGCTCCGAGCCGTCAGCCCAGAGCCCGACGCGGGGCTCGAACTCACGGACCGCGAGATCGTGACCTGAGCCGAAGTCGGACGCTTAACCGACCGAGCCACCCAGGCGCCCCATTGTGGAGAGGACAGTTTTAACTAATACTGTAGCCCAGAGGACATGACATGGGCTAGGTGGGTGACGGGTAGTAAGGAGGGCACCTTGTATGTTGGGCACTGCCAGTTACGAATGAATGAATTTCACTCGTGAAACCGATAGGGCACTGTAGCCTCCCTAACTGCGATTTTAAAAATTCCCCCCCAACCCCTCTCATAGCAGGTAAGGAAAACACTCTGCTTAGTTGAAAAGAGGGATTTAGTTACAACTACAGGCTCATCGGCCGAAAGCGACTTTTTAATATTTCAGGGGGAGACGGATGTATCTGCAGAAATAAATGGGATACAAGCTTGAGTCATTAAGACAGTTGCTCTGATTTGTGACTAGAGACCGGAAGCTTTTACGATCAGAATGCCCAGTCTGCATTGACGGGTCCCAAGGGTTTAAAGCAATTCTTGGTGACCGAAGGGAGGAAGATGGTAGAAAAGAAGGTCCCCGAGCTCAGCTCGTCCCACAGACACAAGGGAACAGCGGTACCGAGATGGGACACCAAGGCTCTTCTTTCCAGGAAGCAGCCTTATTCGTGCTGGAACCGGCTCAGCAGGCTAAGACCCCAAAAAAGGCTGAGCCCCGGATGCAGCAGGGCGTAGCCTTTTACGCAATTTCTACCTGTTTGTCTCCCCTATACGGTGACACATGTCGTCTGAGTAGACACGGTCCAAGTCAGGGTTGTGTCGGAGTTACGCCATCGTGTATAGCAGCTGATGGGGCCAAGTGCACGTTGCCTTCCTTTGTGCTGAGAAGGCCTCCACCACGTTCCTTAGGGAGGGGCTCGACCACACAACTAACTCTAAAAATGACCTGAAGACTGGGGGGGGGGGGGGGGGGGGGGAGGAGCTTCCACAATTAATCACAGGATGATAGATAAACCAGCAGAGAAACGGCCTAGAAGCCACAATTTATTTGTTTATGAATGTGATTTACTGTCCAATTGGCTTACCTCCGACACCAGCGCTCATCCCGACAGGTGCCCTCCTCCCTGCCCATCACCCAGCTTCCCCTCTCCCCCACCTGCCACCAACCCTCACTTTGTTGGCTGTATTTAAGAGTCTCTTGTGCTTTGCCTCCCTCCCTCTTTTTTCCCCCCTTCCCCTCCCCCATGGTCTTCTGTTAAGTTTCTCAAGATCCACATGTGAGTGAAAACGTAAGGTATCTGTCTTTCTGGGAGGGACTTATTTCACTCAGCCCAACACTAGAAGAGCCCTTTAAAAAGTACTCGGGGGAAGGGTGCCTGGGGGGCTCAGTGCATTAAGCCACGGGCTCCTGGTTTCAGCTCAGGCCCTGTGCTGACGGCGTAGAACCTACTTCGTATTCTCTGTACCTCCCACATGTGCTCTCTCTCCAAGTAAATAAACTTTAAAAAAAAAAAAACGTTTTTCACAAGTACCTGGGGTTTATGTGGAGGACACTTCATTGCCTTAGAACATGCCCAGGAGGGGCAGGGATTTCCAGGAGAAACTTCCAGGAATGAAAGTGCGGGCAGGGGCCCATGTGTTTCCCGTCCAGAACCAGTGCAAACTCTCCATCTACCTCGCCAGCACCGTGGGACCGCCCCCAGGGCCCCGGTGGAGACGCCGGGTCTGATCCACCCACACGGGCACGTGTCCCTCCAAAGCAACACTGCCCAGCCACACCCCGCAAGCCGCCAGGGCGGGGACGGGTGTCATTCCAGAGTGACTCCCGACCTGGGGAGAGGTGGGGATAACCATACACCCCACTGCAGCCACAGTTTCAGCAGCCCCGCCTCTCGGCCGGGCACCTGCAGGTGTCATGCAGAGGCCGATGACAGACACCGAGGCGACTGCCACCGACGAAAGCCTCTGGGGAGGGCGAGTAGGGGTAGCGCCCTGCCGTCCAGGGTGCAAAGCGAGTCAGCAAAGCGGACTGGAGACGAATGGGGCTCAGCCATGGTCGCAGGAACCACGCAGCCCACGGAGGAGACACCCTAAAGGGCCCGGCAACAGAGAGCAACACACACGGGGTTAGACAAGCTGAGGACACAGAGGAGTTTTTTGTTTTTTGTTTTTTCCAATAAAAGAACAGGACAAAATCCCAACAAAAGAAGCTAAAAGGAAATACAGAGAAGCAATATACCTGATAAAGAATTCAAGGCAGGGGCGCCTGGGTGGCTCGGTCGGTTGAGCGTCCGACTTCGGCTCAGGTCACCAGCTCCCAGTTGGGGAGTTCGAGCCCCGCATCGGGCTCTGCGCGGACAGCTCGGAGCCTGGAGCCTGATTTGGACTCTGTGTCTCCTTCTCTCTCTGCCCCTTCCCCTGCTCACACTCTGTCTCTGTCTCTCTCTCTCAAAAATAAAGAGCTATTGGGGCGCCTGGGTGGCTCGGTCGGTTAAACGTCCGACTTCGGCTCGGGTCATGATCTCGCCGTCCGTGAGTTCGAGCCCCGCGTCGGGCTCTGTGCCGACAGCTCGGAGCCTGGAGCCTGCTTTGGATTCTGCGTCTCCCTCTCTCTCTGCCCCTCCCCCGGCCGTGCTCTGTCTGTCTCTCTCTCAAAAGTAAACATTAAAAAAATTAAGAACATCAGTACATGAAGGCTAGATAACAGGCTACTCAACAACGAATGGGTCAACCAAGAAATGAAGGAGCAAATCGCCCGATGCACAGAGGCAAATGAAAATGAAAACACAATGGGCCACAATCTTCTGGGGTTGTCGCAAAAACACTTCTCTGAGTAGAGTTTATAGTGATAGAGGCCTACCTCAAGAAAAAGGAACAATCTCAAAGAAAATACCTAAGCCTTATACCTAAAGGAGCTAGAAAAAGAAGAACGAAGCCCAAAGCCAGAAGGAAGGAAATAAAGATTAGAGCAGAAATAAATGAGGTAGAGAAAGTACATACAATAGTACAGATCAATGAAACCAGGAGCTGGCTCTTTGAAAAGGTCAGCAAAATGATAAACCTGTAAGGAGACACATCACGAGAAAAGAACACTCAAAATGATAAATGAAAAGGTGGATAAATAGAATTATAAATAAAAGGGTAGAAATAACAACCAACCTAACAGAAGTACAAAGCATTTGAAGAGACTACTACAAAGAGTGATAGGCCAATGAGCTGGACAACCTAAAATCAAGAGGAAAATTCCTAGCACCATAAAATACCCCACGAGTCAATTAGGAAGAGACAGACAAGGTGAACACATGGATTATTAGTAATGACATTGAATCAGTCATCAAAAACAACTCCCAAGCAACCCAAGTCCAGGACCAGATGGCTTCCCAGGTGAATTCTACAAAACATGCAAAAAACAAAACAAAAACAAAAACAAACAAACAAACAAAACATTCTTCTCCAACTATTCCAAAAAACAGAAAAGGAAGTAAGACTTCCAAATTCATCCTAGGAGACATTACCATGGTAGCAAAACCAAACAAAGACTCTAAAAAAAAAAAAAGTAACTACAGGACGTTATCTCTGATGAACATAGACACGTAAGTCCTTAACAACTTATTAGTAAATTGAATTCAAGAATACATTTTTTTTTTAAATCACTCACCACGACTAAGCAGCACTTATTCCTAGTATGTAAGAGTGGTTCAATATTCACACATCAACGTGATGTATCTCATTGACCGGAGAATAAAACCCTATGATCATCTCGACAGAAACAGCAAAACACAGTGCCTATTCCTGGTAAAAACTCTGACAGTAGGTTAGAGGGAACACTCCTCAACCCGAGTAAAGGCCATAAATGTCAAACCCACAGCTAATATCATTCTTAATGGTGAAAAAGAGCGTTTTACCTAAAATCAGGAAGAAACAAGGGTGCCCACTCTCACTGGTTTTTTCAACATAGTACAAGTCCTACCCATAGCAATCAGACAGGAATTAACAGGCATCCAAATGGGTAAGAAAGAAGTCAAACTGTCACTATGTACAAATAACCTGAAGCATATGGTAATATAGAGATCAACGTAATAATAGATCAATACTAGAATATAGTATATAGAATATACTAATATGGACAAAACCCGAGTGACTCCACGAAAAAAACTAGTTCTGATATATGACTTCAGTGAAGTCACAGGATACAAAATACATAATATGTTGCATTTCTATACATAAATAACAAAGTATCAGAAAGAGAAAGTAGGAAAACAAACCCATTTACAGGTACATTAAAAAGAGTAAAACGTTTAGGAATAAACTTCACCAAGAAGGTCAAAGCCCTGTACTCTGAAAACTGTCAAAAAAAATTGATGAAAGAAATTGAAGGCAACACAGACACGTGTAGATATCCCATGCCCTTATATTCGAAGAATTACTATCAGTAAACTGTCCATACTACTTAGGGCAATCTACACATTCAACACAATGCCTACCAAAATATCAACAACATTTTTCACAGAACCACGACAACTAGTCCAAAAATTTGTACGGAACCACTGAAGACCCCAAGAGCCAAAGGAATCTTGAGAAAGAAGAACACAACAGGACCCATCACAACTCCAGATTGCATCATATTCTACAAGGCTATAGTCGTCAAAAGAATATGGGACCAGAACAAAAAGAGAAACAGAGGTTAATGGAAAAGCACACAGAACCCAGAAACGAACACATGCTTATAAGGTCAATTAACCTATGACAAGGGAGACAAGAAAATACAATGGGAAAAGGGGGTGCTCTTCAAGAGCTGGTGCTTTAAAAACAAATACATACAAAAGCTACATGCAAAAGAATGAAAATGGGCCTCTTTCTTAGACCATACACAAAAATAACCTCAAAATTGATTAAAGGCTAAAAATGTGAGACCTGAAACTATAGAACTCCTAGAAGAAAACATGACATGAGCCATACAAACATTTTTCTAGATGTGTGTCCTCAGGAAAGGTAAACCAAAGCAAAAATTAAGTATTGGGACTACATCAACATAAAAAGGTTTTGCGCAGTGAAGGGAACGTTGGACAAAACAAAAAGGCAACCTACTGAATGAGAAAAGATATTTGTAAATGAAACACTTGGTACGAGATTAAAATCGAAAATATATCAAGAACTTACACAACTTAACATCCAAAACCCCAATAATCTAATTAAAAAGTAAGCAGAGGACCTGACGAGCCATTTGTCCAAGGAAGACATCCAGAAGGCCAACAGGCCCATCAAAGAACGCTCAACATCACTAATCATCAGGGAAAGGCAAATCAAAACCACAGTGAGATAGCACCTCATACTTGTCAGAATGGCTAGAGTCAAAAAGACAAGAAATGACGACCATTGGTGATGACGTGCGGACAAAGCGAACCTTCGAGCACTGTTAGTGGGAATGTAAATTGGAACTGTGGAAAACAGCACGGATGTTCCTCAAACAATTAAAATTAGCAAGACCATATGACCTGGTTATTCCACTACTGGGTTTTTACCCAAAGAAAATGAAAACACTCATTTGAAAAGACATATGCACCCTTATGTTCACTGCGGCATTATTTACAATGGTCAAGATACGGAAGCAACCATGTGTCCATCAACAGATGAGTGAAGAAGATGTGGTATATACGTACATTGCAATACTCTCCAGTTACAAAAAACAATGAGATCTTGCCATTTGTGAGAATGGACGGACCTAGAGGGTACAACGCCACGTGAAATGAGCTCTACAGAGAAAGATAAATTCTGCGTGATCTCGCTCCCATGTGGCAAGTATTAAAACAAACTAAGAAACAACCCAAAAAACAGACCCTTGAATATAGATAAGCAACCGGTGGTTGCCAGAGGGGAGACAGACATGAGCTGCACCAAATGGATGAAGGAGAATGAGAGGCAGTTTACAAACTTCTAGTTATAAAATAAGTCAATCATGGAGATGCAAAGTACAGTATAGGGAATATAGTTACTAGGATTGTTTGGTGAGAGATGGGGTATACACCTAGTATGGTGAGCAATGAGTAACGTATACAATTGCTGATTCATTATGCCGTATACTTGAAACTAGTAAAATACTGCATGTTAATTATACTTAAATAAAATACACACACACACACACACGCGCACACACACACACACCATAAAAAACAAGAGAAGCAAAGAAGAAGAAAAATTAAAAAAAAAAAAAAGTGCACCTGGCTGGCTTCATCGGTAGAACATGCAACCCTTGATCTCAAGGTTGGGAGTTCAAGACCCACATTGGGTGCAGAGATTACTTAAAAATAAAATCTACAGGGGCGCCTAAGTGGCTCGGCTGGTTAAGCGTCCAACTTCAGGTCACGTCATGATCTAGCAGTCTGTGAGTTCGAGCCCCGCGTCGGGCTCTGTGCTGACAGCTCGGAGCCTGGAGCCTGGAGCCTGCTTTGGATTCTGTGTCTCCCTCTCTCTGCCCCTACCCCGCTCACGCCTCTGTCTCTTTCTCTCACAAGTAAGTAAACACTAAAAAAAAAGTAAAAAAAAAAAATCTTTCTAAGAACAGTTCAATTTAAAAGACCTAAATTAGACCAAAAAAGTGGGAAAGAAAGGGAAAAATAGTTGTGTTCCAACAAAGTATTGATGAGGCTACAGATGTAACATTTGACAATTATGAGCCATATTAATACTGATTTCCTTGGCCAAGGAACTTGTCAAGAGGAGCAACTATCAACTACTTTTCAGAATGGTCACAACATTTCTCTTGTATTTATAATATACAATAGATACTATAACCAAATGGTACCATAACCATAACATCATCCAAATGTTACAGAAAAGTCTAGAATACAACATTGTCTTCTCCACCGCTGGCCCTCACCTGTGTAGCTCTCCCCAGTGACAACTTGCTACCAGTTTTGGAAGGGGCTTTAGATTTTAGAAGGACTAAAGTAAAAGAACATGAATGATCTATGAATCAGGTCTATAGTTTTCGATCAACAAATTAATGACATGCCTGCTCTTGGGATGACTCCTGCTTTGTACGATACTTTTGGGGTGCCTGTCTGGCTCAGTCAGTGGACCATGGGGCTTTTGATCTCAGGGTTGTGAGTTCAAGCCCCTCGTTGGATGTGGAGATTACACAAAAATATTATCTTTAAAAACAAACAGCTTATAACTTAAAGAGTAAAAACAATAGCTTGATAGTAGAGAAACCCATGAGACAGTGACTTAAGTGATCCAAGTTAACATCAACAGGAAAAGGTCTACCTGGCATGAGGTGGCTCCTGATAAGAAAACATCACTCACATGGTATTCTTGCCACAACCGTACGACTCAAATCATCAATAATTATCAGAGCAACCCAGTATTATGAGACTTTGTGCAAAATAATGGTCACAAAATATTAATGTTATGAAAGACAAAAGAACCAGAAGAACCATTCTATACGGAATAGAAATCGTAACTTGGGGCACCTGGATGGCTCAGTCAATTGAGTGTCCAACTCTTGATTTAGGCTCAGGTCATGCATGATCCCAGGGTTGTGGGATCAAGCCCTGCGTCGGGCTCTGCTCTGAGTGTGGAGCCTGCTTGGGATTTTCTCTCTCTCTCTCTCTCTCTCTCTCTGTCTCCCCTGCCCCGCCCCACCCCACCCCCTGTTCCTCTCCCCTGCTCTCTCTCTAAAATAAAAAATAAATAATAAAATTTTAAAAAGAGAGACATTGCAACTCAATGTACTGTGTAAGATCTTGAATTTACTCCCAGACCGGGAAAGTTTGCTATAAAAACATTATGATGAAAACTGTTAACACTTGAGTATGGAACAGGAGTTATATAATAATATATCAAATCATTTCCCAGATTTTGAAAATTATACTGTCTATTTTAAGATGTCCAATTCTTATGAAATATATACTTGAAGTATTTAGTGGTAAAAAAGTGTATCATTCATGTATTTTCAAATTTTTTCAGAACAAAAATGATGGACAGATGTGTGTGTATACCTACGAGAATGATAATGCAGATGAAGAAAAGGATTTGGAACTTTGAAATTACATCCTTGTAAGAAGTGATCCTCCCCAAATCTTCCAGAATAGGAGTTCTGAGTCGTTGAACAAGCACACTTCTTTAGCTTCTCACCATCAAGACTCCATTAAAATGATAATAAAGGGGTTAAAAAGGTACAAACCCCCGAAACACTCAATCAACAGAAGGGGGGGTATTGAGGAACAAGACTTGACAACAAATACCGGTAGGTAGTTAAGAGTGGACTGAGGACAGCAGTTGGGAGGAACCTGCAGCCTACAGTCTATGAGGGGGCAGGTGACCTGTCCACCAAGTGTAGAAGACGTCTTGGGTTCAGTCTTGAGGTCCTGGAGACGACAGGAGGGAGAAGTCCAACGGAAAACCGTCATATCCCTGCCATCTCCACCCAAACGTCAGCTCAAAAAACTGCTTGTGACCACGTGTTTCATCGTCCAGCAACGAACAGCAATAAAATGGAGGATTTTTCTCTAAAAAAAGGGGAACAATCTGGAGCTACTGGTAGCTTCCTGCCAACTCACACTGACAGACAGATAATAAGCCCTGTGCCCCGTCAGCCCTAGAACAGCCCCGACAATCAAGGATCACCAGGCAGTTGAATAAGCCTGCAACTCAAAACAAAGAGAAATAACTAACTCCAGCAAAAAACCAAAGATAATTCAGGGATAAAAGCAAGCTTACCGGAACAATCTCATTATTTCTCTAAGAGAAAGAGGAATGGAAATTGTATTCATGAAGCTCAAACATGATGCTGTAACATCACGGAATAACTACCAATAGTACACCTTTGAAATTGAAAAACACCATTACGAAAATAGTAAGCATCTATATCAAAGCTGTAGTTGAAGACCTTTCCCAAAGGTGCAGCTCAACAGAAGGACAGGGAAAATAGGAGAAAAACTAAGACACCTATAGACTCAATTCAGGAGGCTCAATCTCCAAATACTGAGTTCCAGAGAGATAATGGAGATACGGAGGGAGAAACTTATCACAGAGAAGACACTAGAACATTCCTAGAGTTTTAGGAAAATACTAGGGTTGACTCCGTGATATTCAAGATACACAGCAAAAGACTTGCACCACTCACAATGAACTTCCCCAATGAGGAGACTCCTGGACACCTGGGTGGCTCAGTGGGTGGAGCATGCAACTCTTCATCTCCGGGTTCTAAGTTCCCGGCCCACATTGGGCATAGAGATTACCTTAAATACAGTAATAGGAAGACCCAAAAAGCTTTCAGGAAGAATAGACCCATCGCTTTAAAAAAAAAATAACCATCGGCCTGGTTTGAGAATTCTCAACGTTAATACCTCATGGGTTTTCATCCTGAATTTTGAGTAAAGGTGAGCTCCAAATGAAAATTAATAGTGGAAGAAAAGAACAAGGACATTTCTGGTCAAAGCCACGATGCAACAGTTTACCTTTTCCATACCCTTTAAGACATTTCTGGAGAACATGCTCTGGCAAAATGAGGGGGTAAACGAGAAGAGGAGGAGGAGGAGGAGGAGGAGAAATGCTAACTAGGAATTAGACGGTTCATCCTAACAGAGCAATCAAAGAAGCCCCTGGAAGAAAGGTACGTTGAGGCAACCAGTTCAGATTCCAACAGTCTCAACTGTGAACACCAGGCTCCAGGAGCGAAGTGTTCTCGTTTCTTAGAAACTCCAGGAGGTAACGCATTAATATCCAATGTGGTTTTACAGTTAATAAAGCCATAGCAATGTGAACACTACTGATGCTTCGCTGGGACAATCAACCCGGAGACAAAGTCAGAAGGAGTGCACGGTGGGTAGAGGAAAGGGTGTAAATGTTCTCAATCTGGTCAGCGTGCAAGTGTATGGACATGAGCAGGGAGGTGGAGTAGTGACGAACAGAAAGCGGGCATTAGCACTGATGTCCCAATCCTATCAAGTGGAGAGACAAAGGGTACCAGCTATGTTGGTGACCTATGCAGAACTCTATGCACAGGATTAAAATTTTCAGAGACAACGAGGAAGTGAAATAGTAATCGGACTGTATCGGGAGGAGAGGGGAGAAGAGGTATGGGCGTGAATGAGTGAAATCTTCATCTATGGAAAAGGAAAGTCACCAGTTATTATCAAAAGTTGGTAGGTGAAGAATTTATATCAACATACGATTTACAAACGTGACACAGGACAGAGAAACAGTTATGAGGGTTTACCTCCGGGCACAAGATGGGTGCTTTTCCGTTGTCATCCTTCTGGATCATCTGAACCATGGGTATGGATTTTTTTTTAATTTACTTTTGAATGTCCCAAACACTAACTCCTCTTCTCTCTCTGCCCTGTTCCTTTCACGGGGACATTCATAGCTTCATACCAGCTTTGTGCTCTTTCTCAGCGACTGATCCCTCTGCCAAACTGCCTGCTCAAAGTGATTTTTTAAGTTGAGAATGACATGGTCCCAGGCCTTATCTCCCTTGACCTTGTGATGTGAACCACTTCTCCTTGCCCTCCCTTGGGCTGGCCTTTAGGACCTCCCTGGTTTCCTTCTACTATCGATGATTTGCCAAGTCTTCTTCCTAGATGTTTCCTACCCTGCCCACCATATTCATGTTGGTAACACCGGGTTTAACCACTGGCCCTGTTTTTTGCCTTTAAAAAAAAAAAATTTTAAATGTTTATGTTTTGAGAAAGAGAGAGAGACAGAGTGCGACTGGGGGGAGGGCAGAGAGAGAGGGAGACACAGAATCGGAAGCAGGCTCCAGGCTCTGAGCCATCAGCCCAGAGCCCGACGCGGGGCTCAAACCCAAGGACCACGAGATCACGACCTGAGCCAAGGTCAGATGGTCAACTGACTGAGGCACCCAAGTGCCCCTCTTTCCTCCCCCACCCTTTTGGTTTTCCCCTTGGATAAATCCACTCACTGCCCTCAACTGTCATTCAGGCACTGAGGAATCCTATCTCCCTTCATCCCTCTTCTTGAACTTCCTCTTCAACGTCAGGACAGTTTTCAACTTCCTATTGAAACTGCTACATCTAAACATCCAATCAATACCTCAAACTCAACACATTCAGAAGTGAAAGATATCCAAACTTACGGGGTGGAGCTAACCCAGGGATTAGAGGGAAGTTTATAGCTATAAATACCTATGTTAAAAAATAATAAAGATGTCGAATCAATAACCTAATTTTCCACCTAAAGACACTGGAAAAAGAAACTAAATCCAAAGCAAACAGAAGGAAGGAAATAGAGAAGAGAAAAACAATGGAGTAAAACCACTGAAAAGTTAGTTATTTGTAAAGATGAACAAGGGGAGCCCGGGTGGCTCAGTTGGTTGGGCGACCGACTTCGGCTCAGATCATGGTCTCATGGTCCATGAGTTTGTGCCCCACAGTGGGCTCTGTGCTGACAGCTCAGAGCCTGGAGTCTGCTTCCGATTCTGTGTCTCCCTCTTTCTCTGCCCCTGTCCCGCTCACACTCTGTCTCTCTCTCTCCTCCTCTTTCTCTCTCAAAAATAAACATTAAAAAATAATAAAATAAAAACATTTACCAGAATGACCAGAATAAAGAGATTAAGAGAATTCAAATCACTCCATCAGAATTAAAGAGGGGCCAACACTACCGAAATTACAGAATTAAAAATGGTTATAAAGGAATATTATGAACAACTATAAGCCAATCAATTAAGTCACTTAGACGAAATGGACAAATTCCTAGAGAAACACTAACTACTGAAACTGACTCAAAAATATATAAAAGCTTAACAGAAGTATAAGAAGAAATTCAATTACTAATTAAAAACTTCTCACAAAGAAAATTCCAGGTCCAGATGGCTTCATTAGAGGATTCTACTGAACATATAAAGAATTATTACCAATCCTTCACAGTCTTTTCTAAAAAAGAGAATAGAAAACAACACTGTCAACTCATGCTATGAAACCACTATTACTCTGACATCAAAGCTAGACAAAAATACCACAAGAAAACTACAGATCAATATCCTTTATGAATACGGACACAAAAACCCTCAACAAAATACTAACAAACTGAATCCAACAATATATAGAGATGATTACACCCTACAACCAAGTGGGATCTACCCCAGGAACGTACGATCGATTTAACAACTGAAAATCAATGTAATACATCATATTATTAGTACAAATGACAAAAACCACATGATGATCTCAATGGATGCAGAAAAAGCAGCTGGCAAAAACCAACAGAGCTTTGTGATAACACCACTCAATAAAATAAAAATAGACGCGAACTTCCTCATTGTGATAAAGGACACTTGTGGAAAACCCATAGCTAATATCATACTTAATGGTGGAAGACTAGAAGCTTTCGACCTAAGACCAGGAACAAGACAAGGATTCCCACTCACCACTTCTATTCGACATTGTACTTGAGGTTCTACCCAGGGTACATAGGCAACAAAAAGAAATAAAAGGCATCTATATTACAAAGGAAAAAGGAAAACCATAATTATAGACAACATGATCTTGTATACAGAAAATCGTAAGGAATCCAAGAAAAAAACGATTCCAGGTCATAAAGGAGTTCAGCAGTGTTGCAAGATAAGACATCAACGTTGGAAATCAATCGCATTTCTAGACACTAGCAATGTGCCATATGAAAACCCAAGTAAGGAAACAACTCCATCTATAATTGCATCAAGAATAAGCAAAGTCTTTTTTAAAATGTTTCTTTATTTCTGAGATAAAGAGTATAAGCAGGGGAGGAGCAGAGAGAGAGAAAGCGACAGAAAGACAGAGTCTGAAGCCGGCTCCAGGCTCTGAGCTGTCAAGACAGAGACCGACCCAGGGCTCAAACCCACAAACCGTGAGATCATGACCTGAGCCGAAGTCGGCCACTCAACCAACTAAGCCATCCAGGCACCTAGAAAAAGAAGACAAGTCTTGGGAATAAAATTAAACAAGTCTAAGACCTGTACATTGAAATCTTAAAAACATGGTTGAACGAAGTCATAAATCTAAGTAAGTGGACAGACATCCCACTGTGTATGGATTCGAAGACTTAATATTGGTAACATGGCAATACTCCTCAAGATGATCTACACATTCCATGCCATACTATCTGAATCACAGCGGATTTCTTTGCAGAAATTGACAACCTGATCCTAAAATCCTTATGGAAATAAATGCAGGTTACCAGAAGCCAACACAATCTTGCAAAGAACAGCAACGTGGGAGGATTAATACTTCCGAATTTTGCAGCTTACCACAGAGCTGTAGTATGGTAACGTCATTAACAGAGACATGTAGATAGATCAGTGGATTAAAATTGAGAGTCAAGAAATAAACTCTCACGTTCACGGTCAAATGATTTTCAACAACAGTACCAAGACAATTCAATGGAGGGTCTTTTCAATAAATGGTGTTAGGAAGAAAATTCAACCCGTTCCTTATGACATACACAAAAACTAACTCAAAATGGATCTTAGACCTAAATGTAAGAAACTCCTCGAACTCTTAAAAGAAAACATAGGAGTAAATCTTCCACCTTTGGATTAGGCCACTGTTTCTTTTTTTTATATATTAAATATAATTTATTGATAAATTGGTTTCCATATAATACCCAGAGTTCATCCCAACAGGTGCCCTCCTCAATGCCCATCAACCACTTTCCCCTCTCTCCCACCCCCCCCCCCCACCAAGCTTCAGTTTGTTCTCAGTATTTAAGAGTCTCTTATGGTTTGCTTCCTTCCCTCTCTAATGTTTTTTTCCCCCTCCCCTCCCCCATGGTCTTCTGTTAAGTTTCTCAGGATCCACATGAATGAAAACATATGGTATCTGTCTGTCTCTGTATGACTTAGTTCACTTAGCATAGTACCCTCCAGTTCCATCCACGTTGCTACAAATGGCCAGATTTCATTCTTTCTCATTGCCAAGTAGTATTCCGTTGTGTATATAAACCACATCTTCTTGATCCATTCGTCAGTTGATGGACATTTAGGCTCTTTCCCTAATTTGGCTGTTGTTGAGAGTGCTGCTATAAACATTGGGGTACAAGTGCCCCTATGCATCAGCACTCCTGCATCCCTTGGGTAACTTCCTAGCAGTGCTATTGCTGGGTCATAGGGTAGATCTATTTTTCATTTTTTTGAGGAACCTCCACACTGTTTTCCAGAACGTAGGCCACTATTTCTAGATACAACACCAAAAGCATTAGCATCAAAAGAAAAATAGATCAATGGGATGCCTCAAAATCATTAACTTCATTTTCTTGATGGTATTGCTTATAACACAAAGGAGACTCTAGACAAAGATGGCAAGGCTCATGAATTTCTCTACTCCCACAGATGCACTGACTATACAGCTAACACAGACCAGTTCCCTCGAAGAGAAATCCACAGAGTAGGTGAGCAATTCCTACACATCACACAACTGAGCAAATGCCCACATGCAAACAGGTAAGAAGGCTGAGACTTGCTGTCACCCTAATTCCTTCCCAGTGCCATGCAACTGGGAGGAAATCCCCAACTTCCAGCTTCTCCCTGAGGAGTGAGGGGTTTGGACTACGCACCTAATGCTTCAACTTTTAAGGATGCTACTTTAAGGATGAGTCCCCAAGTCACCTACCTCTGAATGCAAATGGGGCGTGTAATTACAAGTCCCACAGGACTATCTATTTTTTGAAAAGCTGTTATTTAATAGGCCAGCTAGCAGAAGTGCCCACCTCCCAGGATTTCCCTGCAAGGGGCTTGAAAGCATACTCTCCAAGCTGCTGAGGGTTCAGCTTCTCAACAGTCTGCATCTAGGTGCTAAAAGATATCCTCCCCTGTGGGACACCAATGGGTCTTGGCACACCCTCAGCTACCGGGAGGCATGGAGAACAAAGATTTCAGAGGCAACCAGGAGCTCTGGCCAGGCCGACTGATGAGGTCCGTTTGATGACAACACCAGCCTTGTGAAGACCGGCAGGGGATTCAACAGAAACCGACACAGAGAATCAAGAGCCAAGAAGAAACAGGAATACGTTCCAAAAATCAATCTCCAGAAACCAATCTTTATGAAATGGAAGTGATTTACCTGACCGAGAGTTCAAAGTAACCGTCATGCCCCCTCAAGTCAGGAGAGCTATGAACAAAGTAAGAATTTCAACCCGAGACAAAGAACATAAAGTGGCAAGATACGAAATCAATTGCATTTCGGTACACTAACAATGAGCTTTGCAAAGAGAAATTGAGCAAACAATTCCATTCACAATAGCATCGAAAAAGAGTAAGATACTCTCGAATAAATCTAAGATGGCAAACGATTTGTACACTAAAAGCTGTAGAAGGACTAACCAAAGAAATAGAAGACACAAATGGAAAGAGCCATGCTCATTCATTGGAATAATTAGTATTATTAAGTTTGTCCACACTATCTGAAGTGACCCACAGTTGAGTGCAATCCGTAACAAAATGCCAATGGTGGGGTGCCTAGCTGGCTCAGTCAGTAGAGTGTACGATTCTTGATCTTGGGCTTGTAAGGTCGAGCCTCAGGTGGAGAGATGACTTAGATATACAATCTTTTTAAAAAATTCCAACGGCATTTTTCATAGAAACAGAGAAGAATTCTCAATTTTTTTTCAACGTTTATTTATTTATTTTTGGGACAGAGAGAGACAGAGCATGAACGGGGGAGGGGCAGAGAGAGAGGGAGACACAGAATCGGAAGCAGGCTCCAGGCTCCGAGCCGTCAGCCCAGAGCCCGACGCGGGGCTCGAACTCACGGACCGCGAGATTGTGACCTGGCTGAAGTCGGACGCTTAACCGACTGCGCCACCCAGGCGCCCCAAGAATTCTCAATTTTGTATGCAATCACCAAAGACCCAGAAAAGCCAAAGCAATCTTGAGAAAGAACAGAGAGGCATCACACATATCCTGATTTCAAACTTTATCACAAGGCTAAAGTCATCAAAACAGTGTTGTACTGACGTAAAAACAGACACATACATCCAGTGAAAGGAATATAGAGCCCAGAAACAAAGCCGTGTATATGTGGTCAGTTAATTAACAACAAAGGAGCCAGGAATAAACAATGGGGGAAGGTGGAGTCTCTTTAGTAAACGATGCTGGGAAAACTGGATATCCACATGCAAAAGAATAAAGCTGGACCACTACCCTGTATCACACACAAAAATTAACTCAAAATGGACTAAAGACTTGAAGTAAGGGGCGCCTGAGTGGCTCAGTCGATTGAGCGTCCGACTTCAGCTCAGATCGTGATCTCACGGTTCGTGGGTTCGAGCCCCGCATCGGGCTCTGTGCTGACAGCTCAGAGCCTGGAGCCTGCTTCAGACTCTGTGTGGGTCTCTCTCTCTCTTTCAAACATCAAACATTACAAAAATTCATTAAAGAAAACTTGAAATGAGACCTTTAACCATAAAACTCTGAGAAGAAAACCTCAGCAGTCAACTCTGTGACATAGTTCCTGGAGATAATTTTTTGGATTTGACACTGAAGGCAAAGGTAACAACCACCACAACGAAACCAGTAAGCACTACTATCTAAACCTTAAAATCTTCTGTAGAACCAAGGAAACAATCAACATAAATGAAAATACAACCTAGGGAAGGGGAGAGATGATTTGCGAACTACATACCCAATAAGGGGTTAAGATTCAAAATACACAAGGGGCTCACGTAACTCAATAGCAAAAACCTAATAAAAAATAGGCAAAGGACCTGGACCTTTTCCCAGTGAAGCGACGCAAATGGCCACCAAGTATACGAAAAGGTTGTCAGCATCACTAATCATCCAGAAAATGCAAGTCAAAACCACAGTGACAAGTCCAGAATGCCCCGGAAGCTGTGGTTTTCACAAGCTCCCTGATTGCCCATTAAGGCCTAGGAGGCCTGGACCGAGTCCCATCCCCGATATTGACCTTCTGGGTAACCTTACATCACTGTGGCCCATCTGTGCAGTAAGCCTGCCGAATAAGGATCTTTCCCGTGCCTGTGTTCTAGGCCTCAGGGGAATAAGGGAGCCCAGGGCGGGAGGTCCCCATCCCCAGATGGCTAGGTAAGGGGCCATGAGAAGCCATGATACGCCTCCAGGCCCCACCTCCTCCTCCACAGGTTCAAGGGTAGGAGGCCACTGTAGGGACTGGACAGACCCTCAAGAAAATTGAGTGGAGGGAAGCCGGAAGGCTTTGCAGCCCATGACCTGAGAGGGAGCAACGTGGCCGGCTCACATCTGCCTCTTCCTGCGGCCTCACCCCCACCCGCCTCCACTGCAAACTGCCCTGAACGCTTTCCACGCAGGATACAAAGCTCACAGGACCGGGCCAGAGCAAGATGTTCTGAGGACCGTCCCCTCAGGGTTGCCGAGTTACAGCCCCCAGCTAGCAATACTCAGTGGGGCCTCCGAATGGGGGGAGCGTGGCAAGGGCTACAGGGGGAGAGTCCGCCTGCCCGGTTCCGTTTCTACCAGGCTGCCCCTCAGGGCCCAGGCTGCAAGGAGTCCCCAAAGGACTTTCTCTGGACCAAGCAGAGCTCACAGCTGGGCAGGGGTTATACCCGTCGAAGCTCCTGGATGACAGCTTCAAGAATAAATTTGTTCTTGGGCACCTGGGTGGCTCAGTTGGTTAAGGGACCGCCTCTCGATTTCAGCTCAAGTCACGATCTCATGGGTTCGTGAATTTCAGCCCCACATCAGGCTCCGTGCTGACAACATAGAGCCTGCTGGGCATTCTCCCTCTCCCCCTTTCTCTCCCCGTCTCCACACTAAAAAAATAAAAATAAAAAATAAAAAAAAGAGGGGCACCTGGGTGGCTCAGTCGGTTAAGTGGCTGACTTCAGGTCAGGTCAGGATCTCGCAGTTCACAGCCTGGCCATCGACACGGGTACCTGGCCGGCTCACGTTTGTGAGTGTGAGCCCTGCTTCAGGCTCCCTGCAATCAGTGTGGAGCCTGCTTTGGATTCTCTGCCTCTCTCTCAAAGGTAAACATTAAAAAAAAAAAAAAAAAAGAAAGAAAACTACCAAGGTCATTTAGCTTAGTATACTAGCGGTCAGCTCTTTGGCCTGGTCTCAACAGGGAACATCTGATGCTGGCTTCACACGTTTCTGTAGTTGACGGCTAGGCTGACTTGGGGGGAGGGGGGGGTGGGGGGGCTTATCCCTGGCCTTGGCGGGGGGACCTCGGCTAAAAGAACTTTACTCTATTTTGTCACATCTAGCAAGCTAGTCCTGGCTAGATCGTATGGTGGCGGAAGGGTTCCGAGAGTCAGAAGAAAGCAAAAAAAACCTCTACGACCTCTTCAGTTCTATGCCCAGAATTTTGTCTCTCTCGTCCATTACATGTATCAAAGCTCGTCACTCGCGCCGCCTAGAATCAAGGGGGAAGGAAACAGACTTCATTTCTTGGTGGACACAGTAACCCAGTATGGCAGACATTTTTGCAATGTACCACGTGAGCACAACAGAAAAACAACAACCACCACCACATGTGTGTAAATACGAACTTTACTATGTAACAAAATTATCTGAACTGACCCAGACAAAGCAAGTACTCATTTCGTACGGTTCAAGTATACAAGCCATGGGGTGCCTGGTGGCCTCAGCCACTAAAGCATGCTGTCCTTGATCTCAGGGTCATGAATTTGAGCCCCATCATGGGAGATAGAGATGCCTTAAAAATCTTTGTAAAAAAAAAAATAATAATAAGGTATAGAAGCCCAGAAAAAAAAGTTATGGTTACATTGTGGTACATTACACGGAGGCAAGTAAAGTTTAAATTACAAGAAAAAGTCATAAGCTCCGTTTTGAAAAGGGAAGCCTCCTAGGTAAATGCAGGGACCAATGGGTTTTAGACTCAATACCAGGATCAATAAAACTGTTAGCCTACCATCCAACTCCTGGTTAGTCACAGGATGTGAAAGTGACACGTTCTCCCAGAATACAAACGAGATGGGAGACGAAGAGCCACACTAATACTTGGCCTATCATAAACATAAAATGAGAGTATTAAAAATATGAAACCATTTTTTTTAATTATAAAAATGACGGGGCGCCTGGGTGGCTCAGTCGGTTAAGCAGCCGACTTCGGCTCAGGTCACGATCTCGCGGTCCGTGAGTTCGAGCCCCGCGTCGGGCTCTGTGATGACAGCTCAGAGCCTGGAGCCTGTTTCGGATTCTGTGTCTCCCTCTCTCTGACCCTCCCCCGTTCATGCTCTGTATCTGTCTCAAAAATAAATAAACGTTAAAAAAATTAAAAAAAAAATGACTCATTATTCAAAGGCTTGCTAGGATATTTTCTTCAAAAAAACCGTTCTCTACTCAGTTTTTGTCTAACAACTCTATTCTTTAGAAGGAATATTAACATGTCATTCCTACTTACATCGTGAACATGTTACCTTCCTTTCTCAGTTTTTTTTCCTAGTCTCGAATTCATTAACTTATAATAAATTGCATAATTATTCCAAGATACCATATTGTCATTAAGTCCATTGTTATAAATATCTTAATTTTTTTCATGTTTCTTTTGAGAGAGAGAATGCCGGCAGGGGAGGGGCCGAGAGAGAGAGGGAGACACAGAATCCGAAGGAGGCTCCAGGCTCCGCACTGTCAGTACAGAGCCTGATGCGGGGCTTGAACCCATGAACTGTGAGATCATGACCTGAACCGAAGTTGGTCGCTTAACCAACTGAGCCACCCAGGAGCCCCGATCTTAGTATTTTTATATTCTGATTTCCTGACATTCCCATCTGTGCCATTGATGACCTAGATTATTGGATTTTGATTAATTTGCCTCCAACTCTCAGATTTATCCCTAGCTTTCGAAAATCCTCTCTGGTCCTTTGGATGCAAAAAATCTTCCTCCAAATGTTTGGGCCCAATTGTGTCACTATTATACAAGGGTAGTTTTGATCTCATTATGAAAAGAAAATAAATACAGTGAACACCTAATGAAAAACAGTTATTCTGAATTGGGGCCAACTGAATAAATTTCAATTAGCATATAGTTTCTAAATCATTTATGCGGGAGCCTGGGTGGCTCAGTCAGTTAAGCGTCCGACTTCCGCTCAGGTCATGATATTGTGGTTTGTGGGTTCGAGCCCCACGTCAGACTCAGTGCTGACAGCTCGGAGCCTGGAGCCTGCTTTGGATTCCGTGTCTCCCTCTCTCTCTGCCCCTCCCCTGCCGGCATTCTGTGTCTCTCTCAAAAACAAACATTTAAAAAATAAATGAAAAATAAATTAATCATTTATGATTTCATACTGGATCACGTATCTGGGGGAAAAAAAACAACCACCCAAAACCTCAGCCTTCGCTGAGGCATATCTCGGTTGATTGCACGTCCCTTTTGAGATCATGCACGTAAAATACGTATGGACTATGGGGATCAATGTCTCCCTAAGAGAATGACCACATTGTAAACTGGTCTCAGCACACCAGTTAAGACTGTTAAGTTCAAGCATGCGATCTTTTTGATTAGCGGCCCATGTGACTTTAGTCACACATCTGAAAGGTCCCCTCAAGTTCATCACATGGCTAAAATCTACCTGGCTGCAAAATATTTCTACCAAGCCATAGCTCTCCTCACGACGCCTCTTTCCTTCATGGGGGGAGGGGCATCTTTCCCAGGAGACACCTCTAATTTCTCTTGTACCTGATTGGCCAGGCTGGGGCACATGGTCAATTCTGACTGCAAAGGAGACTGGATTAAGTGAGGATTGGGCCTTTTCAGCCTCTATAGGGACACAGGCAAGGAAGGAGGGGGTTGGGAATGGCAGTCCGTTAGGCGGCCAAAAGTCTGCCACAATCCAACTCCCTGGTTTTACACATGATGAAAACAGGGCTAGAGAAGGGAAGTTGACTTATACCCATTTAGTGTTAGGGCCTGAATCTGGAAACGTTAAGCTCCGACTGTGCACTTTCTTAAAAATATGTTTATTTTTGAGAAAGAGCATGAACAGGGGAAGGGCGGGGGGGGAGGGTAGGGAGAGAGACACGGAATCTGAAGCAAGCTCCAGGCTCTGAGCTGTCAGCAAAGAGGCCATAGCGGGGCTCGAACCCACGGACTGGGAGATCATGACCTGACCTGAAGTCAGATGCTCAGCCAACAGAGCCACCCAGGTGCCCCTCCTACTGTGCAGTTCTAAGCATCCCCCACTAGCCACAGACGAGGCAGCTGACTAGATGCAATTATCCAGCAATGTATAAATTGCCATTAATTAGGCACTTAATATATTGCATGCGCTGAGCAAGGGGCAGGAAACACACACGTAAGAAAGAAGAGGTTACTTCCCTCAAAATCTTAATGATCTCTAATGTTCCAGATTCACAGAGGACAGAATTGTCAAATAATGTTTTAAACAAGAAAATGATTACAGGACCCATTCCGAGCACAAGTTTGCAAAGGACATGTAAATGAGAACATATCACGAGCCGCTTATATAATTATCTCAGGCAGAGGTTAGCCAACAGCAGCCTGTGGACCCAATCCAGCCCCCTGTTTGGATATAAATGAAGTTTTATTGGAACACACCCATACCCGTTTGGTTACATACCTTCTAGGACTACCTTCCCGTGACAGTGACAGAGTTGAATAGTTATAACCTAATTCAATAGATGCGATGCAAACTGCGTAGCCTTCAAAGTCTAACATATTCCCTACTGGACTTTAACAGAACAAGGAGGCCAACCCTTTACTCAAGAGAAATACTATTTACATGAACTATTAACCAACATTTATCTCATCAAGTTCTCCAAAATCCACATCGGTAATGATCTCCCAGCAATCCAAACTGACATGATACATTGGATATAGAATTAAGTTTTACTTTGTTTAAATAGAATGCATGTATGATTGAGCGAGGCAAGTCAGAGGCAGCGAACTCCAATTTGCTTTCTGATCTCCCCCATGACCCTGGGGAGCCCCGTTCGTTCTGGCGGCTGGACAGCCAACCGCGAACGGTGGCCAATGCCTCACAGGCGACAGGTTACCACCTCCTCCCAATTCATCCCTCCATGTTTGTTTTTTCCTGTTTGTTCTTGACAGAGAGACCAAGTGTGAGCAGGGGAGGGGCAGGGAGAGAGGGAGAGAGAGAATTCCAAGCAGGGAGGAGCCCCGGGCAGGGCTTGAGCTTTCGAACCCTGAGGTCATCATGACCTGAGCCGAAATCGAGAGTCGGTCGCTTTAACTGACTAAGCCGCCCGGGTGCTCCAGCCCCTTTGCAGTCAGTTCCTTGAGTCATTAGATATTCCTTTCATCTGTGTGAAAGGTAGCAGGAGCTGATAGGCTGTTATGATATACAATAAAGAAAAGCCACCATTTCATAGGGACCAATATCCAATCCATGTTTGGTCACCGTATCCGTTTTTTTTGTTTGTTTTGTTTTGTTTAAGGAAGATTACTTGCTTCCTCAAGATTACTATACCCAAAGCAGGGCTTGAACTCCCGACCCAGAAATCAAGAGTCGCGTGCTCTCCTGAGTGAGCCAACCAGGCGCCCCAAGTCGCTGTATCAGCTTTTGCTGCTTCACCAAAAACCCCCAAATCTTAATCACTAAAAAAAAAAAAATGGGGGGGGGCGCCTGGGTGGCTCAGTCGGTTGAGCATCCGACTTCGGCTCAGATCATGATCTCGTGGTCTGTGAGTTCGAGCCCCGCATCAGGCTCTGTGCTGATGGCTCAGAGTCTGGAGCCTGCTTCGGATTCTGTGGCTCCCTCTCTCTCTGACCCCCCCTCCCCCGCTCATGCTCTGTCAAAAATAAATAAAACATTTAAAAAAATTAAAAAAAAAAGAGCTTTTATTGCAGCTTACAGTTCTGGGGAGCTGCTGGCTGGGGGTGGGGGGGGGGGGGCGGCTGGCTCAGCGGATCTCTGCCGTCTGCCAGAAGCGCCATTCAACTGAAGTGTCCCGGATGGTCTTATGCACCTGGCTGCTGTCGGGGTAGTTGATCTGCTAGGCCTCACCTGGTATAGCCCACCCCCCCCAGCTCTCCAGGTGGGTTCCTCTTCCAGGTAGGCCAGCCCAGGCTTCTTCACGTGGGAGGCCCGTGGGCCCAAAGCACAGCCGAGGCGGCCAACCCTCAGGGCACCACCGCTTTCCAAGCCCCCCATTGTTTCTTTAGTAATGTCCCACCGGACAGGGCAACTCACGAGACCCAGCGACAAAGGCGAATCAAAGGAGATAATGTGCTTTGGGGCCGATGCCGCAACATTGTAGCCCAGCTACTGACTGCTTATGTGCCAGGGGTCAAGTTATTTCCCCCACTCGACTTCAGTTTCCTGAACCACTAAACACATGGCCTGTTTCTATCGGGGTGGGGGGGCCCTGGCTGGCTCAGTTGGGCGAGCGTGCAACTTGATGTTGGCGTTGTCAGATCGGGCCCCATGTTAGAGATAGACACTGCTGAAAAGAATAGAGGTGAATGTTTACAAAGTAACTATATCAAAGTCTTGTAAATACAAATAGGTCAATTCTTTACCAGGATCTACAGGCTCACTCTCCCTTTAGCTCTACGAGCGCTTAGTACCTTACCTTACACTTACACCCTGTCTTAGGTTACCTTACTACGCAGTCTGCTGGATATAAACAAAGGGTGTCAGTGCATATCTGGTTTTAGAAGCGAAATGATGGCCCTGAGAAATGGACTGGTTTTAATAGGGTTTTTAATCATCGTCTCTTTCCGTGTTAATGTCTTTTTCTTCTGATTTTGGGCTTTATCCTCAGGGGGGAAGAATTTAAGGGCCAAGAGCAAACCAAGTAAAATGAACGGAAATCCCATTCGTGAGAGAACCCGTCAACATCTCAGACTCCTCCTCGACCTTGTTTTCTACGGATGTTTTTCTGGAGGCTTCCATCTTGGTAACAGCTTTTCATTTTCAAACGTCGTCCGACAAGAGCAAATGGATTTAACTATCCCCCAGTTTAAAAACGTATTAAAAGCATTTCTGGGTGGGAACAAAAACAAACTCACTGACATACCATTTAGTTTTTGTTAATAGGGCTCCAGGAATGGAGACAGAGATCACCAGGAGACGGAGAAAAACATACTTGGTTAGCAGCAAACAAGAAGTCACAGCCATAAAACTCGCAGTTACTGGCAAGTTATAAATAAGTATGCCCTATTTTCTTTGTTCAAAAAATTCCTCACATAATCAAAAACACTTCCCTCACTTGACTCATTACAACAGCCGTTAGCCAAGAGCACCTCTCGTGTTCACGGGTGAACACCAGCGCCCCTCTTTGAGACAGAGTTTTCTTTTCTTTTTTTTTTAAACACACTTTCTCTTCTTGAGCCATTTTTCCTTCTTTCGAGTGCACCTTAACTCAGCACTTGGTTCCCCTGATCAATTTCCAATGGGCTTTCTTGTTGAACTTCTACCAACTGTACCGGTCGGTCCTTGGGGTCCTTCACATTTCCAATTGCTACAAATACACGAGGCCACATGAATGCAGTTTAAATAGTCTCAGTCTACCAGATTTCTACTTCATTACAGAGACGTGACACATGATTAAAAAAAAGTATTGCGGAGAGCTGCGTGGCTGGCTCAGTCGGTAGAGCGTATGACTCTTGATCTCGGGGTTCTATGTTCGAGTTCCACGTTGAATGTAGAGATTACTTAAAAATGAGGTCTTTAAGGGGCGCCTGGGTGGCTCAGTCGGTTGGACGTCTGACCTTGGCTCAGGTCATGATCTCGCGGTCCGTGAGTTCGAGCCCCGCGTCGGGCTCTGTGCTGACAGCTCACAGCCTGGAGCCTGCTTCAGATTCTGTGTCTCCCTCTCTCTCTCTGACCTTCCCCCGTTCATGCTCTGTCTCTCTCTCTGTCTCAAAAATGAATAAACGTTAAAAAAAAATTTTTTTTAAATAAGGTCTTTAAAAAGCAAGTATTAGGAGCAAAAAGAACTTTAATCATAAATCCATCAGTGAGGTTACTGCTACTAACCTAAGAAAATGATAGAGGCATTACATGCCTTACCAACTTACTGGAAAAGGGACGATTTAAGGAAGAGAGGGGAACAGGAGGAAGGCCTAGTGAGTGAATTCTAATCTGCCTATCATGAAATTTCAGGTCATGTTTCTATATTATCTATTTATATAAGCATCGTGTTGCAATCAATTCTGAAAGGTAACCCAGCGAGCTAGGGTTCCTCAGTTCCAGTGTCGTCATTAGGATAGAAGAAGCCCAAGGAGTCCAGAGAAACTAAGGTATAGGATCACAAGTCAAGATTGATTTTAGAAGGGATGGAGAAAAAATTGGAACAGGGACACCATGTCGATTATTTGGATGGGGCAAGGTTACACATAAATTTTCACGACGCAAAGACATTGGCTGAATAGTCACCAAATCTTGACTTGACGTTAATCATTTTCCCTCATCAAGGTATCTGTGATTAAGTGAGGAGCATTGCCCGAAGTTTTCGTGCACGATTTTTTTTTTATTTTATAATGTTTATCTTTGAGACACACACACACACACACACACACACACACACACACACACAGCATGAGCAGGGGAGGGGCAGAGAGCAAGAGAGACGCAGAATCCAAAAGCAGGCTCCACGCTGTCAGCACAGAGCCTGACGCAGGGCTCGACCTCACGAACCGTGAGATCGTGCCCTGAGCCAAAGTCGGACGCTTAACTGACTGAGCCACCCAGGTGCCCCTATACACTGTTATTTTTAAAAAACAGTTTCAAGTGAAAGCCCGTATGCTAATCTCTCCTGCCCAGTTTTATTCCCGTCCAAAATATACGTGATTTGGTTCACTCTCTGCACCTTTTTGGTATGCTTTTTTTCTTCTTCCTATTTTTTAGCTCTCTGTTCAAGGGTCATTTTACCAGGAGCGTACTCGGCCACAGGGGAAGGGAGCTCCTGCTCAACTACATTTGCTCAAAAAACACGACCTACAGGATACGGATTTTGGGGTTATGTTGGTATTTGTTGCACGGATCAATTTTTATACATTTTGTGTTTGCAAAGAGTATGTACTTTACCCCTGTTGAGTGGAATATTTCCATTAGGTCCAATGTGATTATGTGGTTCAAATTGTATCCTTAATGATTTTTATCTTCTGGATATATTAAACTACAATAAATTGCTATGTCCCACTAGGCTTGTGGATTTGGCTACTAACCCTTTACCTGCCAATTTTTGCTCTATGTATTTGGATTCTATTAACACATGCATATAAATTCTAGCGAGGACTTCTTGGCATGCTGATACTTACAAAGATCATTTAAAAAAAAATCTTTGAAGGGGTGCCTGGGTGGCTCAGTTGGCTAAGTGTCAGATTCTGGATTTAGGCTCAGGTCACCATCTCCCATCTCGGGAGTTCGAGCCCCTCCCTGCCAACAGTGCGGAACCTGCTTAGGACTGTCTGTCTCTCTCACTCTGCCCCTCCCATGCTTGTGCTATTTCTGTCAAATAAAGAAACTTAAAAAAAACAAAACAACACAACTGTGGAAAGGCTTTTTTTTTTTTTTTTTTTTTTTTTTTTTTTGCATCGTATGCTATTCTGTGCATTTCGATCTCTTGGCTCACAACTAGACCATAGATAATAAATGTTCTCCTGATCAGATCTATCTTACTCGAACAATGATCCTTTGCAGGAGCTGCTCCTCCCTCACCAAATCCAGTCTTTTCTCCATCTGCCCACGATAGGCTCTCCTTCGTGTTGTCCACACTGAGGAGTTTGAGGGATGGGCAACATGGCCCCACCTGGGGTAAAGTTCCTCCTCATACACTGCTGGTTGGTTACGGGAGACGCATTTCGGCTTCACCCTTTCCCCCTCACCCTCAGCCCTCACGGTAAGGTAGTTTGATCTGTCCGTTGTTTTAACTGCGTGTATTCACTGCATTCCTGAAATACTTTAAACGGTGCTCTGGAATATTCCGGCCAACGAGCACGGAGTACCAACCAATAGCTGTCCTCGGGATATTCATTCTTCTAAAACATTACTTGGAAAGAATGCTTTTCTGTTTAACAACAAAAAGTATTCATGCTTATAGGAATTCAGTGATAAAAATCTTTGAAATATTTAATACACCTGGGTGTAGCAGTGCAGGTAATTTGTACTTGAAATAGACCGGACAAAGACTTGAAAAAAAAAATACATTTATCCCAAGAGACCGTTATAAGCTAATTTAAAAAATATTTTTATGAGTTTATAAATGACATCATTACTTTACCACCTACATAATAGCCACAGGGGGGGAAAAAACCAGACTCTGGAAACAGTGATGCCTAGATGATATGAAACAAGTTTCTAAATAAACTGTACTCAATGTATCCAGGAGGCCCAAGTTTAAATTACTTGTAGCATAACATATGCCAACGCTCAGGAAAATGTCCTATGAAGCCAAGCTGCCCATTTTTACAAGGACCCATCTATTGAGTGAATGGATCATCAGTAATTTCAAACTCTACTCCTTAGCCAATACGGGCATTTTTTGACATCAATATGGAAAGCAATCCAATGCTTTGTGTGAAACAGATATTCAGTACGTTAATACATTCCTAGGGTTACACTTTTATTTTTATTTTTAATTTTAATTTTAATTTTTCCGAGAGAGGGGGAGGGGGGAGCATGTGTGCACACACGAGCAGAGAAGGGGGCGAAAGAGAGGGAAAGAAAGAGCATCTTAAGCAGGAACCACGTTCAGTGCAGAGCCTGATGTGGGGCTCGATCCCACGACCCTGGGATCACGACCTGTGCTGAAATCATGAGTCGGATGCGTAACTGACTGAGCCACCCAGGCGGCCCTACAGTTTTTAATAGACAGATTTCTCTTTGGGGCACCTGACTGGCTGAGGCAGTGGACCATGTGACTCTTGATTCCAGGGTTCTAAGTTCAAGGCCCACGTTGGGTATAGAGATTACTGAAGGGGTGCCTGGGTGGCTCAGTTGCGTAAGTGTCCGACTTCAGTTCAGGTCATGATCTCATGGTTCGTGAGTTCGAGCTCCACATCGGGGTCTCAGCCCACTTTGGATCTTCTGTCCCCCTCTCCTTCTGCCCCTCCCCTCTGCGCTCTCTCTCAAAACTAAAGTAACAAACATGACAAGAAAGGCTCTCGCTTTTTAACACACAGTATCCAAATCAAAAGTAATTTACTAAAGGAAATAAAGACAACTCCTTGGTAAATGTGGGGTTAACAGGCATTTTTTGGTTCTTCTCTATGGTGATTGTACATGACCATTTATTTATGAGCTCGGTGTTAATATTCTAATGATTCTTGCTTATCATCACCTTCTCCCTCTCCTTTTTTGGCGGGGAGGGGGCTTCTATTTTCTCTCAAGGCCAGAGAAAAGGGATCAAGAGAAGGAAATTAATTGCCAGACTCGAGGTAGCCTGGAGTACTGCTTCATTCGGTTTGTGCCATTAGAATCCTTTTAAGTTAACTGAAACCACGGAAATCTAGGTCATTTGTTATTTATAATCCACTTAAAGCAATACTTCCATTAAGTTATTCAAATCTTGAATGCATGAAATGAAACTTTTCCTTTTTTTTTTTTGCAACAGCTTTCTGATACAGGCACACTTTTTTTTTTTTTAAAGTAAGCTCTCTGCCCAGCATGGGGCTTGAACTCACAACCCCAAGCTCAAGAGCTGCGTGCTCTGCCAACTGAGCCAGCCAGGCGCCCCAGGCACACCTTGTTTTATTGTGCTTCACTTGATTTCGTTTTGCACCAATTATGTTTTGTCAGAATCCTCCGTCGGTCAACTTTATCAGTGTCATTTTTTTTCCCGACAGCGTTTTCCACTGTGTCTGCTACGTTTTGCTAATTGTAGCCGTCTTTCCAACTTCCGCTATTCCTCTATTTGTTAAGGTAATCCGTGTTGAGTGATTACAACCTGCTGAAAGTTCACATGATGTTCGGCATTTTTTTAGCAATAATTAAGTATACACATGGTTTCTTTTAGACCTAATGCCATTACACACTTAAGAGATGACAATGTAATATAAATTTAACTTGCACACGCTGGGAAACCCGACAAATTCAGCTAGCTTTATTCCAGTATTTGCATAATTGCAGCGGTCTGGAAACAACCAAAGTGTCTGAGGTTTGCCCACGCTTTTTGAACAGGCAGGAACATGTCCCAGAAGTAATCTTCTATAAACCAATGTGAAAAGTAATTTAGCAGTTTTTAGCTGGTTTTCTACTTGCGGGTTTGCTATTCATGGCAACCAGATCAGTAAGAAAGCAAGCTTTGAGGTAAAGGACGTTATTCTTTTGGCTTAAGTCCTCTCTTCCCAACTTGCTCATGCATTTCTAGCGTCGGAGGGTAAGCCAAGTGTCTACAGAGGCTGTGAACCTCCAAGGTATTATTAGCCAGGATTAGCCAAGGTATTATGCTGTGCTGACGACCCCTCAATCTTAGCTGCTCAACACAACTGAAGTTTATTTCTGGCCTCTGCTCCCGGCAAGGACCTCAGGGGCCAAGGCCGAGGGAGACTTCATCAGGAAATTTGCTTCTACAATCACGTCAGCAGGGGGCCAAGAGGGACTCATTTAATGACCAGTGATAGACATGATAACTAAGACCTGGGCCGTTGTGGCAGTCCCCGTTTATACCGGATGGTGATCCCATCTGGGCTACCTTGTAACCCTAAGGCTCAAAGACCTTCCTGTCCTTGGGGTCCGAGGTAGAACCTGAGGTTTATTCAACAAGCACATTTGTTCCCCTTTAGCTACAGCTAGTTTCTGTTGCTTACGACCCAGGGCTCTGGTCCTGAATCCAAGCATCTCCTTACCAAACGCCGTGAGCTGCTGTCGTAGGCAGCTCGGAACAAAATGAATCGTGTACAGATGCAGGTACCTTTTTTTCTCTGAACTATCTTAGTGTATTTTCTTACAGACCAGGCACTTTCCCCCTCAGTTTCAGAGAGCAGAGCTTTCTGAATTAGAAAGGTAGCTGAATGTACTGCGTATTTACTGTTCCGGGCCTTTTGCTAAGAGCCTTACAGTTAGACTATAGCTGGTGAAGTCCAGTGTCCCAGCACACTACGGTGGCATAGGTCATCTTGAATTACGGTCTTCTAAATCTCAACCTAACCTAGATACCTGCGTCTGAAAACTGAAGATGCATCTATTTTTTTTTAAGTTTATTTATTTTGCGACAGAGAGAGAGAATAGGGGAAGGGCAGATAGAGAGGGAAAGAGAGAATCCCAAGCAGGCTCTGCACTGTCAGCACAGAGCCCGACGCAGGGCTCAGCCCCATGAACCGTGAGATCGTGACCTGAGCTGAAATCAAGAGTCGGATGCTCAACCGAGTGAGCCACCCAGGCGCCCTCACCCCCCCCCTTTTTTTTCTTTTCAAAGATTTTATGTTTCAGTAATCTTGACACCCAACGTGAGGCTCAAACTCACAACCCCCCAGGTCAAGAGTCGCATGCTCTACAGAATGAGCAAGCCAGGCGCGCGACAGACGCATTTCTACGTTCGCCCCGGTAAGACTGGTTTTTATTAAGAGATTTCAAAGCATCGTGACTCTGTAACATATTCCTCCCTTCTGTTCCCCTTTTCAAAGAAATCGAGGGGTCTCCAAGAACACAAGCGCCACTGTGAGAGTTGTGGGACCCAGCACCACAGACCAAGGTGCCCCGAAGCCTCCCCGACCGCAACATCCAGCGGAAGGAAGGCACCCTCAGGATTGGCTGGAGAACAAGCAGAGGATGTTCATCCTGAGTCCACCCCTGAGCCCTGGGGGGGTTGCCACACTTGGGGATCTCCCTCCCAGGTCAGAGGATACCCACCACGCCCCGAGGGGCAAACACACACGTTCTCCCGCTCTGCGACTGGTTTTGTGTAGACGGTCCCGCGTGCAGTACGAGTGAGCTCTGGCAGAGAGGGAGTGTGCTCAGAAACCAGGTTCCTGTCAATGTGCAAGGGAGAAACCACAAACTTCAACTACAGTGCCACCTTCTGGGAAACAAGAGAGGTTACCAGTAGCTAGTCCCGTGAGTTCTAAGGAACAAAGACAGAAAACCTTAACGATTCTGCTATAAGGAGCAAGCAGGGGTCTAAAATGACAAGGGACATAGAGAAATTAAGGAAATAGTTCATTGCCACGAGGTCATTCTTCAGTAGCCAAGCTCTAAGGCACGGCATTTTATCACGTAGGTGATCAAGAACACACAACAGCTGTTTTGAAGAAACTCCAGAAAACTCAGAAAGGTAACAAAATCACCACAATACTCAAAATGAAACATCTATCAGGCAGAAATCTTAAGGAGAAACCAGCCCAAAGTTCTAGAGCTGGAAACCTCAATGAATTAAGTGAAAGATACGACGGAAACCATCCGCAATAGAGTACAGCAAATGGAAGACAGCGTAACTGAGAAAATAGGACGTTTCAAGTAATAAAGAGAACAGAGTAAACAATTTTAAAAGGAGAAAAAAGCTTATCTAATCTGTGGGATTCCATCAAAAGAACATGTGAGACTCATCTGAGTTCTAGAAGAGAGAGAGAAGGGGAAAAGAGAGCATCAAGCTTACAGAAATAGTAACTGAGCACGTCCCAAACCTAGGGCATGAACTGGCTTATGAAGGTAATAGACAGTTTATGAAGGTAATAGACAACCCTATTGTCTCAATGCAGAAGACCTCTCCCAATATTGTAATGAAACCGACATCAAAAAGAGACAATCCTCAAAGCATCCAGGGAAAACCAGACTGTCATCCACAGAGCAAGTCCCATTAGGCTATCAGTGGATTTCTCAGCAGAGACCAGAAGAGAGCAGAATGATACTTTTAAAATGTTGCAAGAAAAAAAAAAATTGGCCAGGAACACTCTAACCTGCAAAGTTATTCTTTTTTTTTTTTCAACGTTCACTTATTCTTGACAGAGGGAGAGAGAGACAGAGCATGAGGGGTAGAGGGACAGAGAGAGAGGGAGACACAGAATCGGAAGCAGGCTCCAGGCTCTGAGCTGTCAGCACAGAGCCCGACGTGGGGCTCGAACTCACAGACGGAGAGATCATGACCTGAGCCGAAGTCGGACCCTCAACCCACTCAGCCACCCAGGCGCCCCTGCAAAGTTTTTCTTTAGGTATGAAAGAGAAATCACCAGTTTCCTGGACAAGCAAAAGCTTAAGGAGTTCATTACCCCTAACCTTGCAAGAAATTCTGAACAGAGATCTGCAAGCTGAAATGAAGATACTGATCAGTGACATGAGAACATATCAAAGCATTTAACACACCCGTAAAGACAAATAAATATGCAGTGAGACTTCGAAAACTACGCAACAGGACGGTGTATTAACCACTCAACTGTATTAAAAAGGCCAAAGTATTAACATTTACAGATACTATAATGTGTTAATGAATAAACAATACAGAAGTAAATAATGACCTCAAAAACGTAAGGTGGGAGGGAATACAAGAGTGAAACTTTTGTACATAAAGGGAAGTTGCTGTTAGCTGAAGATGAAGATTTTATTCATGGGTTCCCGAAGCCTCCAGGTAGCTACAAAGCAATGCTTAAGAGCAGATGCATAGATGGGGCGCCTGGGTGGCTCAGTGGGTTAAGCATCCGACTTCAGCTCAGGTTCTGATCTCGCGGTTCGTGAGTTCGAGCCCTGCACCGGGCTCTGTGCTGACAGCTCGGAGCCTGCTTCAGTTTCTGTGTCTCCCTCCCTGTCTGCCTTTCTAAGCTCACTCTAGTACGCTCTCTCTCTCTCAAAAAGAAAGAAAGAAAGAAAGATGCATAGAAGCTCAACAAAGAGCTAACAGACCTTATCACCAAAGGGGGGAAAACATCACTCATTTACAAATGTAGACAGAAATGATAAACACAATAGAAATACACAACAACTGAAGAACACTGAGAGCATTCAAGTTTGTACAACTAATGATTGAATTCTGCAATCAAAAGGCAGAGTGGCTAGATATATGATAAAGAAAACCAAGGTCCAACTATATGCTGCCTACCAGAAACTCACTTCAGCTTTAAGGACATACAGAGGTCCAGAGGAAAGGTAGGGAAAAGGATATTCTATGCAAGTAGAAACTAACACTGTGAGCACAAGTAACTGCTTGTATCCGCCAAAAAGGCTAATGAGAAACAAAGGATCAGTCATCACAAATATATATATATACAATCATAAATATATAGGCATCTAACATCATACCACACAAATATATTAAGCCAATACTATCAGATCTGAAGGGAGAAACAGATAACAATAAATAATAAGGGAGTTCGCTACCCTATTTTCAGCGATGGATAGGTCAAGACAGAAAGAAAGTAAACATTGGACTTGAACGATACATGAGACCAAGTTAACGTGACATTTATTGAACATTACATCCAAGAGCAAAATACATTCTTCTCCAGTACATGCGTAACATTCTCCATGATAAACCATAGGGTGACAAAAACAAAGGTTACAAGTATCAGTAGAGTGAAGTCATACCGGGTGTCTTTTCCATCCACAATGGTAGGAAACTAGAAATCACCAAAGGAAAGCCAGAAAAAAAAAAAAAAAAAAACTACCAGTATGTGCAAATTAACCACACTCTACAACAAACTGTCGGTCAAGTAATACATGTTTATAAAGCATCCAAAAAGAAACCCAAAGATGAACAAAACACACCAACACTTACGGGATGCTGCAAAAAGTTTTCAGAGGGAAGTTTACAGGGATAAATGCATTTATCAAGCAAACAGGAAGATCTCGAACAATCTAACTGTCTACCTCAAAGAGCTAGATGAAGAACGAAGCCCAAAGTTAGGAGGAAGGAAATTACAAAGATCAGAGTGGAAAGAGAAGAGATCAGAAAAATAGAAAAAAAAAATCAACCTGGTTTTTCAAAAGGAAAACTGACCTTTAGCTAGACCAAAAGAAGATTCAGACAAAACCACAATCGATAAAACAGAAATATACAGGATCAACATATTATGAACCATTATCCGCCTAGAAACAGGACAAACTAGAAAAAATGGATGAATTCTTACTAACGTACTACCTATGAAGCCTAAATCAGTAAGAAACCAACTCTAAAGAGACCAGTTGCGAATAAGAAGGTTGAAACAAGAGCCAGAGATCTCCCAGCACAGAAAACCTCAGGCCCAGATGCACCTTCACGGCCAAGTTCTACCCAGCATTTAAAGAACTCCTACGAATTCTCAACCTCTACCAGACAATTCAAGAGGGCAGACTTCCTAACTCACATTACCAGGCCACCATTACTGCGGTACCAAAGCCACGTAAGGACACCACAAATAGAGACCAACATCCTTCATCAACAGAGATGCAAAAATGCTCAAGGTATCAGGAAACAAACAACTTCCGAAGGGTTATATACCATGACCAAGGGGGATTTATCGCTGGGATCCAAGGCTGGTTCTACATACACAAATCGATCAAAGCGGCCCAGCACAATAAAACGAAAGGTAAAAAGCCTTTCGTTTCAGTGGGAACACAACGACTATTTCACAAAATGCTAGGTCTCCTCCTGATAAAAGCCTTCAATGGGTTGGTTACAGAAGGAACACATAAAAGGACATTAAGCACAAAACCCACGGTTCAGATTCTGCGCCAGGGTAAGGAGCTAAAAGCTTTTCCTCCAAGGCCAGGAACAAAACAAGGACACCCACTCTCCCTCATCTTCCTGCGTGTAGCCCTGGAAGTCTTAGCTTGAGGAGCGAGTCCAGAAAATCCAGGAAAAGGGAGGCAGGGGAAGACCATGAGCTCCCGTCCTCCCCCAGCCAAGGTGGGCAACGACCCCGTGTAATTCGACTCACTCTGCCAATGACTTCAAGACCATCGGCTTCTTCCACAACTAAAGACAGAGAAGGTCACAGGGACAAGGGCAGGAGGGGCATAGATGCGGTGGGAAACCACACTCCTGACTCAGCAACCCACAAGAAGGGCAGGGACGTGGTGGTGGGGCATGGATCTCCCAAATGCAGGGGCGCAAGGGGATCAGGCCTGCAAGCCAGGCACCCTTGGCCCCAGGGGACTTGCACCAGGAAGACGTGCCCCTAGAAGGTCTGGCCTTGAACATCAGTACAGCCTGACCCTGGCCGAGCTGGAGAGTTACAGGAAAGTGTCTGCTTACTCTTAAAGGACCAGGACACTTTAGGACCTGGTCCCCGACCCAGCAGAGGAGGAGCAGTTTGAAGAGCACCTGGGTTGTATGAGAGGGACCTTTAGGGACTCATCTTAGGATCTTTGCCGGAGGAACAGGGATCTGCAGGAGCTTTATCTAGGAACGGAAGTGCTGATGGCTGGCTGACATTTTTCATTTGTATTTTTCTTTTTTATTTTTTTTTAAACTTTTTAACGTTTATTCATTTTTGAGACACAGAGAGACAGAACATGAGCAGGGGAGGGGCACAGAGAGAAAGGGAGACACACAGGATCCGAAGCAGGCTCCAGGCAGTGAGCCGTCAGCACAGAGCCCTGGGCAGGGCTCGAACTCACGAACCGCGAGATCAGGACCTGAGCCGAAGTCAGACGCTCGACCGACTGAGCGACCCAGGTGCCCCAGCACGGCATTTTTCTTGCCCTACTTTAGCCTACCAGTTGGCACCTGTCCACCTTGCTCACACTGCTTGCCCAACCCCCGCATGCCCGTGTGGACCCGCCCCACCCAATCCACCCACCCTCCCAAGCAGCTTCCGCCCCACCACACCCAGTCTCTGTCAGGACCAGTGTCTCCCCGCCGTCCCTCCGGTGACTACCTCCCTACCACACCCAGCAGGTGTTGGATCATCAGGTTGTACACCCAAAACTACTAGAATCCTGTATGTTGATTATATTTCACTCAAGAAAAAAAAAAAAAAGTAATTAAGCCGAGGAACTGAATATACTTTTTTTTCCCACTCCAAAGACTTACAGAGGGCCAGAACAGGCACATGAAACAATGCTCAACATTACTTACGGGAAAAACGTAAATCCAAATGACCATGACCTGTCACCGTATGGCAGTCAGAATGGCGACTATCAAAGGCCCACTTGACATCCCCAGCCACAGTGGAAGGCAGTACGGAAGTATACCTTAATTACATGTCAACTATACTTCCATTATAAGAAGAAATAAAAAGCATTCAAATAGCAAAGTGAGATCGTTATTATTTGCAGAGGAAAGACGAGAACACCCTCGAGACCCAAGAGAAGACGTTCGGAACGAATCAAGGATTTCAGAAAAGCTGCCGAAGACACGTATAATATCACATGATCTATATTATTTACATATGGAAGTACAATAGAACATCAGTTATGTTTCTACACGTTAATGATCAAACGTCTGACACGAAAACTAACCCATTTATACTAGCATCGAGAACAGGGCTTTGGGGGGGCGGGGATGCCTGAGTGACTCAGTCAGTTACGCGTCCAACTCTTTGATTTCCGCTCAGGTCATGATCTCACGGTCACGAGATTGAGCCTCCACATCCAGCTCCGTGCTAAGGACGGAGCCAGCTTACGTTTCTTTCCCTCTGCCCCTCCCCAGCTTACACTTGCTAACACTCTGAAGATATAGAAAGCAACAAAGAAAACCGTAAGACTTTGGTGAAAGAAATTAAACGCAAATAGCAAAATACCCCAAGCTCATGGATTTTAAGAATGTGGTCACGAGGTCCATAGACCCTAGACCACCTGTCAATTCAGTGTCATCTCTGTTAAAACTCCAGGGGCATTATTCACAAAAATGGCATAAACCATGTTAACATCTGGAGAGATCCACCAAAGACCCCGAGGAGTCAAAGTAATCATGCAAAAGAACCCACTTGAAGAACCCGTCCTGATTGCTAACTGTATTGCAAAGCTATAGCCATTTCCACAGTATGGGACTGGCAGAAACAGACATATGATCAATGGGAGGGGTTCTGTCTGGGTACTCTTGATCAGCCAACTACTATTTGACAAGGGAACACTCAAAGGGCCAAGTACAGTTTCTTCAACAAATGGTGTTAGGAAAACTAGGTAACTCCGTGTTGAAAATTTAAGTTGTACCCCTCCCTGTATTACACCAGTTATAACTAGGACCAGATACTGTAAAACTAGAAGAAAAACATAAGGAAGAACTCCCTGACAGTGGTTTTGGCATCGATCTTTTTTAGGGTAAGACGACGTAAGCACAAGCATTCCAACTACAAAGTGGTACTTTATCAAGTTGAAAAACTTCAGTACAGGGGCACCTGGCGGGCTCAGTAGGTTGAGTGTCCAACTTCGGCTCAAGTCACAGTCTCACGGTTCATGAGCTCAAGGCCCGCATGGGACTCCGTGCCGATGCTTCAGAGTCTGGAACCTGCTTCGAATTCTGCGTCTCCCTCTGTCTCTGTCTCTCTCTCAAAAATAAATAAGCATTAAAAAAAAAAAACCCACTTCATGACAGCAAAAAAGAAGCCAACAAAAATTAAAAGGCAACCTATACTTAGCATCATAGCCTCTAGGTTCACCCACGTTCCAGCAGATGTCAAAATTTAATTTCTCTATGGGTAAGTAATATTTCATGGTGTATGTGTCTGTCTCTCCCCACATACATTGTATCTTTATCCATTCATCTACTGATGGACACTTGGGTTGCTTCCATACTTTGGCTGTTGTAACTAAGTCAGAGAAAGAATAACATCATGTGATTTCAGTCTTATTTGAATTGAAGAAACAGAGAAAAAAGAGACAAACCCAATAAGAGACTCTTAAATACAGAAAACTGGTGGTTGCCAGAGGGGAGGTGAATGGAGTGATGGGTGAGGTAAATAAAGGAGATTAAGAGTACCTCTCTTGGGGCGCCTGGGTGGCGCAGTCGGTTAAGCGTCCGACTTCAGCCAGGTCACGATCTCACGGTCCTTGAGTTCGAGCCCCGCGTCAGGCTCTGGGCTGATGGCTCGGAGCCTGGAGCCTGTTTCCGATTCTGTGTCTCCCTCTCTCTCTGCCCCTCCCCCGTTCATGCTCTGTCTCTCTCTGTCCCAAAAATAAATAAACGTTGAAAAAAAAAATTAAAAAAAAAAAACAAAAACAAAAAAAACAAAAAAAAAAACAAAAAAAAATGTAATTTCTCTATGGGTAAGTAATATTTCATGGTGCATATGTCTGTCTCTACCCACATACATTGTATCTTTATCCATTCATCTACTGATGGACACTTGGGTTGCTTCCATATTTGGCTGTTGTAACTAAGTCAGAGAAAGAATAACATCATGTGATTTCAGTCTTATTTGAATTGAAGAAACAGAGAAAAAAGAGATAAACCCAATAAGAGACTCTTAAATACAGAAAACTGGTGGTTGCCAGAGGGGAGGTGAATGGAGTGATGGGTGAGGTAAATAAAGGAGATTAAGAGTACCTCTCTTGGGGCGCCTGGGTGGCGCAGTCGGTCAAGCGTCCGACTTCAGCCAGGTCACCATCTCACGGTCCGTGAGTTCGAGCCCCGCGTCATGCTCTGGGCTGATGGCTCAGAGCCTGGAGCCTGTTTCCGATTCTGTGTCTCCCTCTCTCTCTGCCCCTCCCCCGTTCATGCTCTGTCTCTCTCTGTCCCAAAAATAAATAAACATTGAAAAAAAAAATTAAAAAAAAAAAAAAGTACCTCTCTTGATGAGCCCCGAGAAACGTATAGAATTGCTGAATTCTGATATTGTACACCTGAAGCCAATACAACCCTTTAATTTTATTTGATTAACAAAACAAGGCAACCTCTTGAATGGGAGAAAATATTTGCTAACTATTAAATTAGGATTTCATATCTAAAGTATATACTCCTACAACTCACCATAATAATAATAATAATAATAATAATAATAATAATTTTATTTAAAAATGGGTAGAGGACCTAAATAGACATTTTCCAAAGATATACAGACAGCTAACATACATGAGAAGATGCTATCATTCATCATCAAGGAAATGCAAATCAGAACCATAATGAGCTATCACCTCACATCTGATAGAACAGGGATCATCAAGAAGAAATAAATGCTGGCAAACATTTGGGGAGAAGGGAAACCTTCCACCCAGTCCCTAGAAATGTAAATTGGTGTAACCACTGCAGAAAACCATATGGCGTTTCCTCAAAAAACTAAAAATAGAACTACCCTACGACCCAGCAATGGCACTACTAGGCGTTTATCCACGGGATACAGGGGTGCTGTTTCAAAGGGACACATGCACCCCCATGTTTATAGCAGCACTATCCACAAGAGCCAAAGTATGGAAAGCGCCCAAATGTCCATCGATGGATGAATGGATGAAGACGATGTGGTATATATACACAACGGAGTATTACTCAGCAATCAACAAGAATGAAATCTTGCCATTTGTAACCACATGGATGGAAATGGAGGATATTATGCTAAGCGAAATTAAAGACAATTATCATATGATTTCACTCCTATGAGGACTTTAAGAGACAAAACAGATGAACATAAGGGAAGGGAAACAAAAATAATATAAAAACAGGGAGGGGGACAAAGTTTAAGAGACTCCTAAATATGGAGAACAAACAGAGGGCTACGGGAGAGGTTGTGGGAGGGCGGCTGGGCTAAATGGGTAAGGGGCACCTGAAATCACTGTTGCACTATATGCTAACTAATTTGGATGTAAATTAAAAAAAAACGTTAAAAAAAGATGTCATACACACACACAATGCAGTACTACTCAGCCATCCATAAGAAGGAAATCTTGCCATTTGCAAAGACATGGATGGAGCTAGAATGTATTTGCCAAGGGAAATAAGTCAATCAGAAAAAGACAAACACCATAGGATTTCATTCCTATGTGAAATTTAACCAACAAAACTCATGAACATATGGGAAGGCAAAGGAAAAGAAGAGAGAGGGAAAGAAACCACAAGAGGCTCTTAGAGAGCAAAGAGAGTTGATGGACGGGGGGGGGGGGGGGAATGGGCTAGATGGGTAATGGGTACTAAGGAGAGCACTTGTTGTGACGAGCACTGGGTGTTGGATGGAAGTGATGAATCACAGCACTCTACTCCTGAAACCAATATTGCACTGTAAGTTAACTAAAATTTAAATTTAAAAAACCCCAAAATTTAAAAAAAAAGGAAACTCATTGGAGCAGTGCTTGGCTGCCTCGGCCAGTAAGGAATGCAACTCTTGATCTCAGAGTCTTGAGTTCAAAGGTCCATCTTGGGCACAGAGCTTACTAAACAACAGCAACAACAAAAAAGCATTCACAACGGAAATAAATGCACTTTTTCTTTTTTTAAAAAAAATTTTTTTCAACGTTTATTTATTTTGGGGACATAGAGAGACAGAGCATGAACGGGGGAGGGGCAGAGAGAGAGGGAGACACAGAATCGGAAACAGGCTCCAGGCTCTGAGCCATCAGCCCAGAGCCCGACGCGGGGCTCGAACTCCCGGACCGCGAGATCGTGACCTGGCTGAAGTCGGACGCTTAACCAACTGCGCCACCCAGGCGCCCCTTAAAAAAAAAAAAAAAAAAAAAAAAAAAAAAACAGAAAGCAGAGAGAGTAAAAGCTATCCGCAGTCCCATGTTCATTGCACCACTATCCAAAATAACATATGAAAACGCCTTACCTTTCTAGAAAGGGATGAACGGATAATGGTCATGGGACGTATATATACACAGATTACTCAGCCATGACAAATCAAGAAATCCGACCATTTAAGACAACACGGATGGATCTTGAGGACATTATACAGAGGGAAGTCAGGTAAAGACAAAGGATGAAAGAACTCTAAAAGAGCCAAACTTGTAAAATCAGAGTAGAATGGTGTTCACCAGGGGTGGAGGGGGAGAGAAATGGGGGAGATGGGGTTTCAGGGGACAGATGCCACTGATAGACAGGTCAGTCCCGTGCACAGCATAGTGATTATAGCCAGTCGTATCCTATTATAAACCTCTCAACTGCTACGACACTAGCTCTTCCGTGTTCCCATCACAAAAAAGAATTAGGCGATAGGATCACGATGTTATACCTGTTGTTAGTCATAGTGCAACATACACATATATGAAATCAACAAGTTGTGTCCCTTTACGTTCATCAGATCGCGATATACATTCATCAGATTGCGATATATAGATGTATGAAATCAACACGTTGTAGACCTTAAACTGACCTCGTTATAGGTCACTCCTATCTCGGTAAAAATAGATTAAAGAAATTACCGAAGCCCCCGCTCATCAAAACAGTCACTTTTACTCATTAGTGCGCATTACCAATACAAGTTTTCTTTTCACCTTCTGAGGCAGTGCCTGAAAGCATTGTCCTTTTTTTTTTTTTTTTTAAGCCCATGTGGCCCACGTAGTGACTCGTATGTATTAAAGAAGATCCAAAGGAAACAGTCGGATAGGCCCAACAGCTTCTGCAGCTATCATCTATTTGCCTTTGCTGAAAACTCAAACCAGCCTCAGGACCCCAAGGTGGTCAAGGTTGCAAGTGCGTGCTTGAGGATGTGCATGGTGGGGAAAGGGGGCAGAAGGAAGCAAGGAGTGAGAAACTTAGGTTAGGCTCCACACTCAGCATGGAGCCCGAGGAAGTGGGGCTCGATCCCACAACGCTGGGAGCATGACTGGCGCCCAAGTTCGGAGTAGGACTTTTAACCGACTGAGCCACCCAGATGCACCAGGCAGGGACTATTTTTAAAAGCGGATTTGGACTATTTGGGTGAACACTGGAGGGCTTTATATTATTATTGCTTACGGGCTACCTGCACCTTTCAAAGTGATCTTCATGCTAAATGACTATTTTATGTCGTGTTGACATTCAAGCCCTTGGTACTGGTTGTTCCTAAGGCTCACGTTTATCTTGTTCTTCCCTCCACTTCCTTCAGCCTCAAAACACAAAGGAGTCGTCCAATGCATCTTTTTTGGCTGAAGCTACGCAGCAGTGAGTTTTTACTGCTTAACTACGGCACAAGTCAGCAGCTGCAAGCCAGCATTTATTTAGCTCCTGGGACTGTGGGGTAGCTGGATGATTCTGGGCTAGGCTCCCTTTGTTGGTTTCACTTGCTTTCACTCATGCGGTCAGCTGAATGATCTAGAAGAGGATCCCCGCTTAGGTCCGGCAGGTGGATGGCTGTTGGCTGGGGTGCTAGGTTAGTGACCGGGCCACATGGTTCCTGGTGCTCCCCACCCCCGGCCAGCCTGGGCTTCCTCACGTGGCATTGACAGGTGAAGTCCAAGAGAGCGCAAGCCTAAATTGTGCCAACCGGTGGCTGCATCACATTGATCGCGTCCCATTGTCCAAAGCAAGTCATAGGGCCAACCCCGCTCCAAGGGATGGATACATTACACATCGTGAAGGAAGGAAAAGGTGTTGGCCATCTATCATAGCACTTCAGACTGTTTCCAGCATCCTAATCGGGTTCTTATCCATCGCTTGTGATCAACTACCCCCTAAACGCTAATTTTTACCAAGTGTTACTGTGGGATAATGTTTACACTCTTACCTCCTTAACTACCACCTCACTAATCCGGCAAACTTTCCAAGTGCGTTTCAAAGAGAGAAGCCCACAGTGACTTCAAAGCCACCCCCGGCTGGCATTTTATCCGGGCAATCCCATTTCCAAAATCTTTAGTTAAGACATTTAATCATCTTGGCGACCTGGGGATACAAAAACAGTTTGAGGACGATGTCGGTTTAGGCAGTAATACTCCCAAGCGCTTTGCAGCTAGCAGGCAAGGAGGGACAGTTCCATCCATTGCTGTTCGTGGCAAAGATACTAACAGCTCCCTCACCCTGTGGCAAGAGAGAGACGTTTTGATTACTTTGTTACACTTGGTGTGCCTTTCCCCAGAAATGCCTGCGGCCTCCATGTAAAACCCTTCCCAAAGCGGTCCAAGTGGCTCAGCGCGTATTATTTCATCTTCCGGCTCAATAAAACATTCCTATTTCCTCAAGCACTGATGAGGCCATCTGGAGCCCAGAATGACCAGACAAATGGCAACATCGGTTACTACTGCCTCTGCTCAAGGAACATTAACTAAAACGTCCTTTTAAAGTAAAGCATCTGGACCTATTCATCGCTGTTTAACAATGGGAACCGGGCTGCGTCCCCCAGTGCTGCACCGAGACGCCGAGTGCGCGGTGGGAGGAAATTCAACTCGAAAGGTCTACTTCCCTAGGACTTCTCCCTCCCTGGGAGTGCCGTGTGTGGAAAAAAAAAAAAAAAGAAAGAAAAGAAAAGAAAAAGAAATCCCCCATCCCGGATTCCTCATTTGAGAGTTTTTGACATTTAAAAAAACACGCTGAAAAGTTGTTCCTGTATTAGACTATTCCCAAGTATATGTCATTTCATGGACACCCGGCCTTTCGCGGACCCGCTCAAAGACAGAGACACACACACACTCACACCCGATTTCATGGATGAATCTTGAGTTTTCTTCTGAGAAGCCTCCTCATCCAGTGCCTGACCCCTCACAGTTGAGGACTCCTTTGTCAAGGCCACTACTGAAACTTGAAGGCCTGTAAGTAACAGACTCACCTAACAGGATCATGTTTAGAGAACGGTAAGGGCAGCAAGATTGGGCCCATTAGCTTTGACTGTGTACACAACCCCCCAACACAGATTTGAATCAGCCATTGTTTTATACTCATGATTCTGTACACAAGACACGTCACATGGCCATGCACTCAGTGCACATGGGGACCAAAGGTATGGATACGGGAAGGTCTGAGGACACTGGGGACCGTCAGGGGCCATTCCTGCAGCTCCATACCGCAGAAGGTTGCTTTCCTCTGTGAAGGACTTCACACCTTGTGGACCTTCTGTGACCCCTGTGATTTTTTCCTAACACTTGTTTTCCCCCCCTTTTTAAAAACGTTTCATTTTATTTGAGAGAGAGAGAGAGAGAGAGAGAGTGTGTGAGACCGCGAGCAGGGGAGGGGCAGAGGGAGAGAGAGACAGGGGATCCGAAGCAGGCTCTGTGCAGACACCGGAGAGCCCGATGCAGAGCTGAAAGTCACAAACCCTGAGATCATGACCTGAGAAGTCAGATGTGTACCTGACTGAGCCACCCAGACGCCCCCTCCCGCGCCCCCCCCCCCCCGTTTTTTTTTTAAATGCTCCTATACATTTGAGAGAGGACACTTTCGACAAGGTCAATAAGGAGGACGATCAGGGGACAAAACAGTATTTACCTTCGGTTTTGATTTCGACTTGTATTTAAGAAAAGGGGACTTCAATTTATGCTCCTTTTTCTACTGGTCAGAGTTTAGTGTTATACATACCAAGAGAATTCAGAGAGACATTCAGGAATTATCATCACCAGGTATTAGCCCAGAGAACTTCACCACTGTTTACAGATCCACATCCACAGAAATACGCATTTGAATTTGTTGTTTACGAATTAGTTCCCCAGCTACACAAAGGAAACCACGTAATTGATTATTTCAAGGATAGAGGAACCATTCTTGTTCTTTCTGTCCGTATTCGTATTTATCCCTTCCCAATCCTCTAATTAGGTTACTCATTCATTCTAAGAAGAGTGTTCAGCTTATTACGTGCAAAACCCTGCAAGGCATCAAAGATAGCATTTTCCCATTTGCTATCCCCTCCCTACCCAGGCTTACTCACTCAGCAGCCCTTCATCCAAGTACTACTGAGTAGAGGTCATCCGCCAAGTGCAGTGCTAACTCTGCCTATCAAACTCACCCAATCAACAAATACATTCGAAGCGTCTGCTACATGGCAGGGACTGGGCTAAGACATTAAGGCGCCAAGGGGGAGCACAGTTCAGCCTTCCTGACTTTCTGGAGTTTCTAGTGCAGCTGGGAAGAGAGACAGTCACTTTAGACACGGCACAAACCTGAGTCCGCTCAACCACCAACTGAGAGAGGAGGTCAGCCCCATCAAAGAGAAAGAGGATCACCTGCTTTAGGGCACCCGAAGAGCCTTCCCTAAGCAAGCGATGCTCGAGGGGAGGGGAGAGGAGCAGGTTGGGAAAAGTCAGTGGGGGCAAAAAGAGTGGTACACACGCTAAAAAGACAGCATACAACCAAAGGCTCTGTGGAGGGGACGCCAGAGGCGGGATGTGTGTGTGTGTGTGTGTGTGTGGCCCGCTCATGCTGAGAAAGGCTGTAGGTCAAGGAAAAAACATGGCCTTTTATGTTAATGTAAATGAGCGCGACTGAAGGAGTTTAAGGGGGGGGGGCGGAGCATTGTCCCATTTGCTTGAAAATGATTGTTCTGTCACACGGGACAGCAGATCTGAGTGCGGCCAGGGGCAGGGAGAGGAAGAGGAGGAATCCCTGTGTCTGCTCAGGGCGAGCCTGGACGAGGGGGCGGCCTTTGCAAAGCAGAACCAGAACAGGGGATGCATTTCAGATTTCTAGCAAGTAAAAACAAGAGACTTTGGCCATGGATATGGGCAGGCTGAGGGACAGGAAGTCACCGCAGCAGACGCACAGATCCCCAAGTGGTTCCATAATACCTCTAATAAGGATTCTATCTATGACTCTGCACCCAATTCCCGCGTGTGGGTTCGCCCCCCCTCCCTCACGCTACCAAGCGGTTCCGCGATACCGGCTGGGCCTCCTACAGTTCAACTCGGTTCTGACGAGTATCTACCGACAGAGGTCATAACATCTCCCAGGTGAAGGGTCAATCCCACCAGACCGCCACCCCCTACCCGCCTTCAGACGCCAATCACAAATCCAAGTGGTCACCGAGCTTCTCAGCGACCAGCTACGGATGAGAAATTTCTGGAATCCCGTCCTCAGGTTCAATTAATTTGCGAGAGCGGGCCCACAAGACACCCAGAAACAACTTACTCACCGGATCGCTGGTGAATTGCAAGAGGATGTGACTGAGGAACAGCCACATGGAAGAAACGTGCAGGACAAGCCACGTGGGAAAAGGCAGAGAGCGCCTGAGCTCCTGGAGCGCGCCTCTCGCGCTGCACCTCTGGGCCCTCGCCACTTCGGAAGTTCTCGGAACGCCTTCCTTTCGGGTTTTTATGGAGGCTTCGAGATCCAGGTGTGATCGATTCAATCACTAACCATCGATGACTGAGCTCGATCTCCAGTCCCTCTCCCCTCCCCGGAGGTCCGGGGGTGGGCCTGGAGGTTCCCCCCCTGTAAGCGCATGATCGGTTGGTTCCACCGGCAACCCCGTCTTTAAGTGTTCCCCCCCAACATCACCTCATTAACATAATAAAAGACACCTTTCCCAGTCTCCTCGCAGGAAATTCCAAGGCTTTTAGGAGCTGTGAGCCAGGAACCGCATGTATTTGTCTTATTACAAATCCTAATACCGCACTACAGACTTGTTGGCCATGGAAACAAGACACATTTCCTCTTGGATAAGACTCGCACGGGCCATCCATGAGGTTCCTCCCTTGGTGCGTCGGTTAGCTTTTACTGTGTCAGCAACCGCTCCCCTCAAATGTAGTGGCTTGAAACCACCATCACTTCTGCACTGACCCTTCTGGGCTACACCGCAAATAGGCGGTCCGCTACCGCTGGCCTCTGGGCTGTCGCTTGTGAATGCAGCCGGCTGGCAGTTCCCTTAGCTAAGTGCCCTTGGCCGAGGAGACTTACTGACTGTACCACGTGATCTCCTCTGGGGCAGGCGAGCCTGGCTGGCTGACATGCGAATCTCGAGGTTCCGAGCAATAACGAGAGAAGATATCCCGAAGCGCCATCGCTTTGCCCAGCTTTTGCTCACACCCCTTTTACTGTTGTCCCATGGACAAGAGAAGTCACATCGTCAAGCCCAGCGTCACCGTCCAAGAGGATCACCACTCAGGGCCTTGGACAGAGGGAGAGGGAGCTGTGACCGAGTTGGCAACAATTACAGAAACAGCCAACCGCACATGATTTTGAAGGGAATGAGAAATTCGTTCTCTACCCTCCAAGTCTTCCCGCCGGACTGAGAATTAAATGTATGTGACACGCATTACCAGGAGAAAAAACCCAAAGCTTTACTCTGCGCACAGAGGCCCAATGCTGAAATTGAGACCTAAAGAAATGACCAAGGCGGGCAGTGTTTATCCTTTTTTAGAGAAAGACACGATAAATTTGTCAAGGATTGACAGGACAGAGAAAACTTAGCTTTGGGAATTTTCAATTACCAAGGAATTCCAAACAGAATTTGGACTGTGGTAGTAAATTAGTAAAAAGGGATCAGGATTGTATACAATACAATTGTATACAATCCTGTATACAATATCTATTTTTTTTTAAATTTTTAAATGTTTATTTATTTTTGAGAGAGACAGAGAGCGAGAGCAAGTGGGGGAGGAGCCCAGAACGAAGGAGACACAGAATGCTAACCAGCTCCTGCTTCAGGCTCTAAGCTGCCAGCATAGAGCCTGAGGCGGGGCTTGAACTCATGAACTGTGAAATCATGACCTGAACCAAAGTCAGATGCTCCACTGCCTGAGTCACTCAGGCACCGAGAGAGAGAGAGAGAGAGAGAGAGAGAGAGAGAATTTACGCAGGCTCCACACTCAGCACAGAGCCTGGCGTGGAACTCGATCCCACAACCCTGAGGATCATGGTCTCAGACGAAATCGTGCGTCAGGTGCTCAACCCCCTGAGCCACCCGGGGACCCCACCTTAAGTAAATATTTATTTCGGATCATCAATATGCCAAAGTGGCCCACCTTGGGATGATGGCATGCCCTTGGCTCTACAATTTTATTGTTTTAACTCGGAGTGACTTCAGAACTTGTGGGAGGATTTACTATGATCTCAGGGATTTATTGACATTTGTATAGAGTCAATACATTATTATCGAGAGCTCTTCTCCTGGATCACCATGGCTTTGATGCATCGATTCCTTAGCAAGCTCTCCAGCCTCTGCACGATCGCTTCTTGCAGGCATTACGCTTCTAATGTGGACGCTTGGAATGGTTTTTTGGGTCTCCATTATCTTGTATTTGACTGAAGCTGTTTCACGGATCACTATCCATTTGCTTATGTAAGCTTTGCATTTAAAAATGTCCTTTCTTAGGAGCAAAAGGGCCTAGTATTTCCAACTCACTTCCAAACGGTTCAGAAAACTAACATTTTATATCCATACCGTATTTGGAGAGAAACGATAAGGCAAATGAGGCAAATATAAACAATCAATAGGCTTTTCCGAAGGTTTGAAATTCTAGAAAAATCAGGAGTGCTAGAAACAGAAAAATATAATGAAATAAAAATGTCCTTTCTAACAGACACCATGATCACAACAGTCAGCTATTGGTATGTAATAACCGGTGGGTAAGAAATCTGTTCACTAAACTAAGTTATCAAGTGTATCACTCGCTGTGCCCTTTTTATCCCAAGTATATCGAGACATTCTCTCCTTTTCGGGCATTATTATTCACAGAGGAATGATCACCTTCTGTCCTTAACTTTAAATGAAAGTTCTAGACATTTATCAAATATCCAGCACTTTCAAAGGCTGCTCAGGCTATTTTGCCAGTGATCTGAGAAGCAATGGCCATGAAAAGAAGCTCTGAAATCCCCCAGAGAATCAGTGATAAAAAAGTGAATTAACTCCTGGAACCCATAAGTCTTCTTCAGTTGATGGAATAGGAATTTGCTAATTTAGGATCACCTACTTAGGTACAATTATGTATGCTTTATGGATTAATAATAAATATTAATGGCAGAGGTTACTGAAGTAGAAAATAAAGGCTTGCAAGTAAATATACTTGCAAATATTCATCATGGCAACTTTATGGAGTGAAAGCGGGCTGCATTTCCAGGAAGCAAGCCTGTGTCATAGACAGGAATACGGCATCAAAGTGAACCCAGTAGGATTTCAGAGCAGACAGCTGAATCGCACATACCCATCACCTGTCCCGCTACCATTTCTTGGTAACATTTCTCAATATATACATTTGGGGCCCAGAAGTGCATGTGGCAGGACAACAGTTAATCATGATCAGAAGAGTCAACGAGGCTAAAAAGTTCAGCAGAGTGGTGAAGAGGTTTACCTTTAGACTCTGCCACACTTGAGCTTGAATCTTAGTTCTGTTACTTGTTTGCTCTTTGACCTTGAGCAAATCATTCACCTTCTCTGGCTGCCTCTAAGGATTCCAGGTGCTTGTCTCTTCCTACGGAAGATTCCACCATCAGCCTCCCTGAGCACCACCCCGCTACCCGCTCCTCACCTACCCCAGGTCTTGGTAGGGAGAAAAACCTGAGTCTTCCCTCTTGTGGAGACTCGGGGCTCGGCCCCTTTGATTTCCTTTCTTGCCTCCCTGGCCTTAGAAGCATTTATATTTTTTTCCTTCTCTCAAGCACAAAGTCCTCCAATCATTAAAAGGAAAAAAGCATTAGAGGGGTGCCCGGGTGGCTAAGTTGGTTGAGTGTCCGACTCTTGATTTTGGCTCAGGTCATGTTCTCACGGTTCATGAGATCGAGTCCCGTGTCAGGCTCTGCACTGACAGTGCGGAGCCTGCTGGGGATTCTCTCTCTCCCTCTCTCTCTGCCCCTCCCCTGCTTGCACTCTCTCTCTCTCTCTCAAAATAAACTTAAAAAAAAATTTTTTTTAAAGGAAAGAAGCATAGAGCAAGGAGCAAGCACACTCTAATAGCTGAATAAACTATCTCATAGAACGGAACTAGTATTAACTAATTTAAAGGGTATTTATGAGAATTACATGTGACAAAGTACGTGACGCACTTAGCTATATGGGAACAATTCCGTAATAATTATTATGATTATCATTGCTTACCTATCATCATCATCTCACGTGAACATTTTATTAACCAGAGCGTCAATGCTTTATGTGAAACCTCTTAGGCATTCAATATTTTTCAGGCTTTAGTCACCTACGTCCCAAGAGCTTCTGAATTTAATGTAGTCTATTCTTAGGTCCCAAGTGTCTACTTTATATGAGTAGGGTGGTGCTAATTAAGATTTTGCAACAGGGGCCAACAACCCCCCACCCCCATGGCAACAATCCCCACACAGGCAGCATATGTGGTCTCTGTTTCTTTTTTTTTATTTAAAAAAAAATTTTTTTTTCAACATTTATTTATTTTTGGGACAGAGAGAGACAGAGCATGAACGGGGGAGGGGCAGAGAGAGAGGGAGACATAGAATCGGAAGCAGGCTCCAGGCTCTGAGCCGTCAGCCCAGAGCCCGACGCGGGGCTCGAACTCACGGGCCGAGAGATCGTGACCTGAGCTGAAGTCGGATGCTTAACTGACTGAGCCACCCAGGCGCCCCTGTGGTTGTAATTCTTTACTAAACCTTTTAAAAACTCAAAGACTACACAGGTACATACAGTAGAAGTGAAAAGTCCCCTTCCCCACGGTCCCCTAGGAAAGCCCTGTTAAGAGTTTACTGTAGGCCTTTCTTATGAAGTCCAGTGGTATTCTCTGACATCACGTGGCCAAAGCCAGAGAAAATCAGTCTCACAGAGTTTATAATAGGATGCGTGTAATATGCAGGAACTGTGTTCGGACCTGCTCTGAGTTCTGATCATTTCTGTTAACCTTTCTCACTTTACCTCAACCCTTAAGGAAAATGCATAAGCAGAAAAAAGACAACAGACGCTACTCCTAGGAGACAGAATGGCCCATGGGCCTTCCTTCACACCAAACTCCGTGGGAAGCCCAACACTCCAGTGACTGATCACCAGGTACGTGATGAAAAATCATTATCTAAGCCACCGGGAGGCCCATCATTCATAAAGTGGCATTTGAAAATGGCCATTCCCAACCCAGCAGAACAATAGTCTCTCCTGTAGCTAAAGGTTAATTCTTAGAACGCCGCTCCTTTATTCACTGATTCAACACATATATATTCAGCACCTAGCATGGAGGGATTAAAAAATAAATCCAAAAAAAAAAATCCCAGCGTTCGGGAAAAATGCATTCCAGATGAAGGTAAGGGAAATGGGTGATGACGTCATCTACCAAAATACATCACGTGTCGGATGGTGATAAGTGCTATGAAGGAAAAATACCAGGGGAGACAGGAAAGGGTGTGATTTCCCCCTTGTGCTTTGCTTTTCACTGAAGATGTTTTCTTCCGCGGTCCGTTAGATATTTTATATTTTTAGCCTTTTTTATTGTGAGAAATAACGTACATACAGAACAGTACATAAAACATAATACGTAGCTGAACTGATTAAGTATCACCATGAAGTGAATACCCATGTACCGAGCACTCCAGCCACGAGGCGGCATGGCCATCATCGTGGAAGCCACTGACTGCTGCCCACTGAAGTTTTGTGTCCCTCCTAAATTCGTATGTGAGAGCCTAATCCCCAGTGCGATGGTGTTTGCAGGTGGGGCTTTGGGTCATGAGGGTGAAGGCTTGGTGAGTAGGATCAGCGCCCTCATAAAAGAGATCCCTGGGCTTCCTTGCCCCGCTCTGCCTTGTGAGGACACAGAAGTGTCTACGAACCAAGAAGCAGGCCCTCTCCAGAACCTCATTCTACTGGTGGGTGCCTTGATCTCGAACTCTCCGGCCTCCAGAACTGTGAGAAGTGAATGTTTGTTCTTGAAGTCACCAGTCTAGGGTATTTTTGTTACAGTAGCCTGAATCAACTAAGACACCGCCCAACCACAAGCCCCTCCACACACGTCCCAAAGTAACCACTGTTCCGACTTCTATGTTAATCGCTCCCTTGCATTTTTAAGTTTTACCACCTATATACGCTTCTCTAAAAAAAGAGTACAGCCTTTTGGATTTCCTCTTTGACAGTCTCTCATGCAGCAATCGATAACTGATACACCCAGCTCAATCCCAAAAACCATAACTACCGTAACTGAAACGTCCATGTTGTGGACATTAGTGAAACCGTCACTAACTTCATTTTTTTGACATTCATTATTTTGAGAAGATATTCATGTACAGTTCGGTAATAATCGAAGTATATTTCACTTTAGTAATCGAACATTTAATGGCAGAATTGGATTTAAATTTTTTTTCCCTTCGATTTCAGAAAAATCTTTAAGCATACATGGTTAGAATGGCCAAGTTCATTTGGATATTCTAAAGTCAATAGATCACTAAAGCATGGCAGGAAGAGCCAAACCTGCCTTCCTCCAAACCTTTTCCCCGAGTGGACTAAGACGAGCTCCGCCAAAAGCAGTTTTAGAAACAACACTCATTATTCCCTAACCTAGAAACCTGAGGGCAGAGAAAGGAATAGTGTGGCTCTAAGGCCATTCACTTTATTTCAAGTTAACACGCTTCTCACCTGTTTTGGATAAAAACCTTTTCAATGTCTTTCTACGGCACAGCTCCAAAAAGAGCGCTGGGAGCAAGATGGTCTTTCACTAGGTTTTCCTGCTTATATATTTTTAGCGTCTATATACCCACAACTGGATTGTTAATAGTACAACGCAAAGCAAAATACATTACTTCCCTCGGCTAAAAAATCATTTGAAACGCGCAATTGCAAAGTTGTGTAGGATCCTTCCGAGAGTAGTATATTCGAAGAAATTTCTTTCAAAAATATCTTATTTTATATAAAAAGAATTCAATTTAAAATATATACTTTCTTCGGTGCGCCTGGCTAGCTCAGTTGGTGGAACACGTGACTCTTGATCTCAGGGTTGTGAGTTTGAGCCTCACATTGAGCGCAGACAGGACTTAAATAAATAAATAAAATTTAAAACAAAAACAAATACACTTCATTCAAAAGATGCCAAAGAATTAGGATGTTAAAATTGTTGGCTCAATAACTGTTTTGTGATTAAAGGACTTTAATCCTATTTGCAGCTGATTAACATTGATACGAATCTAGAGCGTGATTGGTTTTTCAAAGTAAACCCTTCAGTCTCATGCAACTGTGGAAAGGTTTTTTGTTTTTTGGGGTTTTTTTGCTACAAAATAGATTTTTCACCATTTTCTAAATTAGTCAAGTTTTATCTTAGTTGGGTGCTAAAGTGCTTACGGTGCTTAGAACAAATGATCTAAATGCGGATGGGTTGCAGTGATAAAGAATATTTTCTTAATAACGTTGTAAAGCTTACTATGTTAAAAGCTAACGACATCCACAAGAGTTAAAAAAGATTTGTTTGGCATTGAGGCAATAATCATATCAACATACGGTACAATTAGCAACCTTTGGTCTTGATTTGATCATGTTTGTGGACTGTTATGAGATTGTTTCGTTATAATTTTCTGGAACCAAATAGGTATAAAACAAAACAGAGTAGAAGAAAAATGAAAAGCAGTTGGCTTGGTGTTGGGAAAATGGGGGCACGATGAAAAAAACAGCTTTTAAGATAACGGGTTGCAGGGGCGCCTGGGTGGCGCAGTCGGTTAAGCGTCCGACTTCAGCCAGGTCACGATCTCGCGGTCCAGGAGTTCGAGCCCCACGTCGGGCTCTGGGCTGATGGCTCAGAGCCTGGAGCCTGTTTCCGATTCTGTGTCTCCCTCTCTCTCTGCCCCTCCCCCGTTCATGCTCTGTCTCTCTCTGTCCCAAAAATAAATAAACGTTGAAAAAAAAAATTAAAAAAAAAAAAAGATAACGGGTTGTAAGATCTTTTTGAATAAATTTAGCAAAAGCCTGTAACGTGTAATTACCAGAGATACTCCAGTTTTTAAATAATTGATACATGTTAAACCATAGATTGCGAAGGGAATTATAAATCCAACTTTACGGTGACCTGAAAAGACTAAGGAAAATCAAAGCTGCAGGAAGTATACATGAATTGACCTCGTTTAAGCCTTTGGTTTCTGTGATGCCCACACGAAAGCATCACGGACATCTCCCGTGGTCCCAGTGCTGTCATTTAACTAGGATTCTGAGCCGTCAGTAGTACCCCAGCCAACTTGTGCAGTACACATTACAGCTGATGGGAAAGAGGCCGGAGAAGACAGAAAAGCCTGACTGTGGAGAGCAGCGCCACCTAGGGGTTAAATTTGTTCCTAACAAGAAACAGCCCCAGCTTTCCCATAGATGACCAGGCCACCGGATCCGGTTCCGCATGGCTTTTAGCAACCTGATTAGAGGGTGAGACTACAAGTCATGCACTTGGAAAAGACAGGGAAAGCTTGTATGCTACACGTGGCTTCATAAACAGTGACCGGATGTATGAGACGTTTCGGGAGAGATGTCCATGTTATAATCCTTTCATGTTGGCATTAGGGTGTCTAAAATAGAACTCAGTAAAAAAACCATTATGTTTGACATCCTGTCTTCTGTGATCAGGTGAAAGAAATCTATGTGGACACTTGTAGCTTCACCAGTTCTTCTTCCAGTTGTGGGAAACAAATCTTTCATTTGGCTCAACCAAAGAACCTGCATGTGAAGAGAGGATTTTCTTTCCTTGGTTTTGAAAGGCAACCTTCGGGGCGCCTGGGTGGCGCAGTCGGTTGAGCGTCCGACTTCAGCCGGGTCACGATCTCGCGGTCCGGGAGTTCGAGCCCCGCGTCGGGCTCTGGGCTGATGGCTCGGAGCCTGGAGCCTGTTTCCGATTCTGTGTCTCCCTCGCTCTCTGCCCCTCCCCCGTTCAGGCTCTGTCTCTCTCTGTCCCAAAAATAAATAAACGTTGAAAAAAAAATTAAAAAAAAAATAAGTCTATTCATATGTGTGTGTGTGTGTGTATACACACACACACACACACATATATACAATTAACAGTGCTTGGCATGTCAGCAGAGAGTGGCAGCTATTATCATTCCAAATGTATTTGGATGGGAGAAGGGAAGTAATTTTTAACCCTGTTCTCAGGAATGCAAAGTGGTTTTGATCGAGGCATTTTATGGTTTTCAACTTTTTCTTGAGTTTATTTATTTATTTTGAGAGAGACAGCTTGAGTGGGGGAGGGGCAGAGGGAGAGAGAGAGAGAGAGAATCCCAAGGAGGCTCCGTGCTGTTAGCACAGAGCCCGAAGCCGGGCTTGAACCCACAGACCGTGAGATCGTGACCTGAGCTGAAACCAAGAGTCAGATGCTTAACCCACGGAGCCACCCAGGCGCCCTTAATTCATCTTCTAATTTGAAAGTGAAGATCAATAATTTATGGCAAACACTGAGCTAGAAAAAATCTTAGCCAAAAGGGCTGCTTTATGTAAATTATTTTTATTTTTTTTTCTTTTTTCTAAATGTTTCGTTATTTTTGAGAGAGAGAGAGAGAGTGGGGGGAGGAGCAGAGAGAAAGGGGGACAGAGGGTCTGAAGCGGGCTGCGCGCTGACAGCACAGAGCCCAAGGCCGGGGCTCGAACTCCCAAATCATGAGATCATGACCTGAGCCGAAGTCGAACGCTTCTGCACCCGGATGAGTAATCAACATTTTTAAATTGATGAGCAGTTTACACACAATATTATATTCATTTCAGGAACACAACATAGTAATTTGCCAATTCTACATACTACTTTGTTGCTCACCACGTTTAAGTGTAGCCACCATCTATCACCATACAATGTGATTACAAGATTATTGACTATATTGCCTATGCCGCACTTTTCACTTTTGTGATCTGTTTATATTATAAGCAGAGGTTTGTACCTTCTAATCCCCTTCATCTTCTTCACTGATGCCTCTACTCCGCTGCCTCTGGCAGCCCTCACTATGTCCTCTGTATTTAAGAGTGTGTTTTCTAGTTTGTCCACCTGATTTGATAATTTTGTTGTGAATTCCTTAGGACTGATGATGATGAGGACATAAACTATGGGTTGGGATGTGTGAACAGATTTTGTTGAATGCTAGATTGTCATTTTGCTAAAGTTTGATTTATTTCTGCAAGTTATTAACTTGATATTGAAAAGTAACCCTAATTTGAATATCCAGTATCTTTGCTCCTGAAGTAAACACCTGATTGAAAAAATGGACCTTTCGGGGCGCCTGGGTGGCGCAGTCGGTTGAGCGTCCGACTTCAGCCAGGTCGCGATCTCGCGGTCCGTGGGTTCGAGCCCCGCGTCGGGCTCTGGGCTGATGGCTCAGAGCCTGGAGCCTGTTTCCGATTCTGTGTCTCCCTCTCTCTCTGCCCCTCCCCCGTTCATGCTCTGTCTCTCTCTGTCCCAAAAATAAAAAAAATAAAAAAAATAAAAAGAAAGGCAACCTTCTTCCTGGGACGCCCGTGCAGTTGCCAGGGAGGGCAGTTCAATTAGCCAGCTTGCACTAATGGACACGGAGGGATGGGCTTAGACACATACAATTAGGAGGGCAATACGCCTTAAAATATTTCAAGCACACAGAAGAGTCGAGAGTAAACACGTGTGTCCGAAGTGGCAGAGCTTAAGATTTTGCTATATCAGCTTTAGCTCTCTTAGGTTTTCAAGGAAACACAACATTGCGGGTTCCCCGATTCCACGGTCTCCCTTCCAGAAGTATTTACCATCCCTATGCAAGTTTTAGATTTCTCTGGTTCACCTGTATGTGTCCATACACACGACACCTGTTGTTCCGTGTGTCAACATTTTTACGTAAAGTTTATGAACATTCAAGATCTATGAACACATTCCCTGAAAGTTTGGGAAAAAAAATAAAAATAACCAGAGGCATCATTTCAGGATTGCGGATTATTTTCTACTCTTCTTTCTAATTTATTTTCCAATTTTTCTAAGAGCAGTATTATTTCCAAAAACCTAGTTGATCCAAAAAAAAAAAAAAAAAGCACAGGAATGCTCAGAGTTTTTTGTTTGGTTTTGGTTTTAAGTTGTTTTTTTTTTTTTTTTTTTTTTTTTTTTTTTTTCCTAGAGAGAGAGAGACAAAGAGAGAGAGTGAGCAAGCACAGGGAGAGGACCAGCGGGAGAGAATCCCAAGCAGACTCCACACTCAGCACTGAGCACGACCTGGGGCTCGATCCCACAGCCCTAGGATCTCAGCCTAAGCCGAAGTCAGAGTCACATGCTTGACCAACTGAGCCACCCAGGCATCTGTTTCTTCTCTCTCTCTCTCTCTTTTTTTTTTTTTTAAAGCAAGCAGTAGGCTCAACTTGGAGCTTGAACTTGGGACCCCGGAATCAAGTCACGTGCTCTACTGACTGAATCAGCCGGGTGCCCCAAGGAGTGGTTTTACAAGGAGCTCCCTGGGGGGTGCCTGGCTGGCTTAGTGCAGCACATGACTTTCGATCTCAGGGTCGTAGAGTTTATTTAAAAAAAAAAAAAAAAGAGCTCTCTAGGCAGAGAAACCATTTAGACTGTAACCTGGCAAATATTTACTGTCCTTTGAATTAGATTTATATTTAATTGAATAGGTAGATTACAAACAGACCTACTATTTCTTCCTATAATGTCTCGAGTAAAGAAAAATGTGGTGGTAAAACCATGGGACCCCTGGGAAGGTGAATGGAAGGCCAGATCTTTTGTTTCATCGTAATCTTTCATGTATTAGTAACTAAAGAATTTTCCTTATTTCCAGTATTAGATGCCTGAGAAAGTAAATGAAAGTGGAACGAAAAGGAATTAAATTTATTAACCTCCATTTTTTCAAGGAGCCTTCCTTCCGAGGGCTCCTTTTAGAGATTATAAACTCACGTGCCATCAGGGACTGGTCGTACGCCGATTTAACATAAATGCAAATGAAAAACAATTCTGCTGTTTTAAACAAGCCTGCGGGCTGAATTTGGCCTGTGGGTCACTAACTTATGCCATAAATACACCCCCTTTAAAGTGTAAATTCAGTGATTTTTAGTATATTCACAAAATTGTGCAATCATCACCACGGTCTAATTCCAGAACATTTTCATCACCCCCCCAAAAAAACCCGTTCCCATTAGCAGTTGATTCACATTTTCCCTCCTTCCAGACTCTGGCAACTACTAACCCACTTTCTCTCTACGGAATGGTCTATTCTGGACATTTCATATAAATGGAATCATACAATATGTGGCTTTTTTTAAAGTTTACTTTTTTAACGTTTATTTATTTTTCAGACCGAGAGACACAGAGCATGAAACAGGGGAGGGGCAGAGAGAGAGGGAGACACAGAATCTGAAACAGGCTCCAGGTTCCGAGCTGTCAGCACAGAGCCCGACGCGGGGCTCGAACCCACAGACCGTGAGATCGTGACCTGAGCCAAAGTCGGACGCTTAGCTGACCGAGCCACCCAGGCGCCCCATTTAATGTTTACTTTTGACACAGAGAGCGCACGCAAGCTGGGGAGGGACAGAGAATCTAAAGCAGGCCCTGTGCTGACAGCACTGAGCCCGGACGTGGGGCTCAACATCGCAAACTGCACGATCGTGATCTGAGCCGGTCGGACGCTCAACCAACTGAGCCACCGAGGTGCCCCCACACGTGGCTTTTAAAGTTTCTTTCCCTTTGCATAGTTTTCAAGGTTCTTCCGTGTTACAACATGAATGTATCAGTGCTTTATTCATGTTTATGGCTGACTAATATTCCACTTGCTGGATATACCACCTTTTGTTGAGTGGATATACCACTTTTGAGTGGATATACCACTCATCAACAGATAGACGTTTAAACTAGCTACTTAAGTGTCATACTGAACAAGAAAGGAAAAAGGCCTGAGACTACTTTTTAAAAACGAAGTATTTGGGGGGTGCCTGGCTGGCTCAGTCGGTACAGTGTGAGACTCTTGATGTTGGGGTTGTGAGTTTGAAACCCATGTGGCACGTAGAGGTTCCTTAAACAATTTAGAGAGAGAAAGAATAAAAATATCTTCATGCTGTCGGCTATACCTAACATGGGGCTCGAACTCACAACCCTAAGATCAAGAGTCACGTGGTCCACTGACAGACGCAGCCAGGTGCCCCAAAAGTCACTCAGGTTTCTATTATATGACCTTATGAAAGTCGTTCGGTTGCAAAAAACAATGGATCAAGTAGACTTCGTTATTTAAATATTTTTATATAAAATAAGCTATAAAACTTCAGCTAAAAATAATTTTTGGAACCCTTGCACATGGGTGGTAGCAATGTAAAATGGTGCCTCCGCTAAAAAAAAAAAAAAAAAAAACAGTAGGGAGGGGCGCCCGGGTGGCTCAGTCGGTTGAGCGACTGACTTCGGCTCAGGTCATGATCTCACGGTCCGTGAGTTCAAGCCCCGCGTCGGGACAGAGAAAAATGTGGTACATACATACAATGAAATATTATGTAGCCTCAAAAAAGAAGGAAATCCTACCATCTGCAACATCATTGGACTTGGAAGACACTGTGCGAAGTGAAATAACGCCAGAAACAGAGAGACACAGACTATGTGATCTCACTTACATGTGGAATCTAAAAAGGAAAGAAAAACATCGAACTCGTAGTAACAGAGAAGGAGCTGGTGGTTACCAGGGGATGAGGAAAGGGGGAGCTGCTGTTCAGTAGGTAAGAAGTTACAGTTACACAAGAAGAATAAGCTCGGGGGCGCCTGGGTGGCTCTGTTGGTTAAGCGTCCGATTCTTGGCTTCAGCTCAGGTCACTATCTTGTGGTTCGTGAGTTCAAGCCCCGCATCCGGCTCCACGCTGATAGTGTGGAGCCTGCGTGGGAGTCCCTCTCTCTCCCTCCCCCGCTCGTGCTCTCTCTCAAAATAAATAAATAAATAAATGGCTAAACTTAAAAAAAATTTTTTTTTTTTTGCAGGAAGAGTAAGTTCAAGGGATCTGCTATATGACGTCTATACAGTTAACAACACAGTACCGTGCACTTAATACGTTGTTAAGAGGGTAGATCTCCTGTTAAGCATTCTTACCACACACACACAAAGCAGAGGGAAACAAGGAAACTTCTGGAGGAGGTGGATATGTTTATTCCCACGATTGTGGTGATGGTATCGGGGGTGTTTGCACGCATCCAAACCCGTCCAACTGTATACATTAGAGATGTGCGGTTTTCTGTGTGTCAATTACACCTCTTTAGAGCCGGCAACAAATTTTCTGTACTTCCATTTACTATTGGGTAGACACCGTGAGTTAAATACTACCTACCCCACTGTCAATGCTGCTGGTTTCGGTGCTGTGACACCTCTGGCTTGTCGGTTTGTCACAAGTAGCTATCACTCCTCATTCCCACATGAGAGAAAACACTCAGAAACCCAAGAACCGAGCTTGGGCACCGCAAAAGAGACACTAAGGCTTCTAAGATGTCGTTATAGAAGCACAGGTGTATTACTTGTCCTCCTGATTCACCAGAGAACAGAAGACTGGGGCACTGGCTGTCAGGCTGAGAGAACAATGACATACTGGACGCTAACGGCCAACCCAGGTAGAGAGAAGAGAATGAATGAAGCTGGCAGAAAGGCATGGTGAGCCGCGTGAGACCCTACTGATGACTGCTGACCTCACCGGGTATTTTCTGGATGCTGACGTGGAACAGGGAGGTCTTTTCCCATACGGTGATTAAGGTGCCCTTCATTCCAGAAACTACTTTGTAGGCTCTTGGTTCATTCTTCAGAGTGTGCCTTTTCAAGGGCTAAGAGTGGAGTTGCGGGTTTCCTGAGCCATCTTTCTCGATTTAACTCTGAGCTAAGTTCTAGTCTATAAATGAGAGATGCAAGTAAGAATGAGGGGTCAATTTATTTTAAGTCAATTTATCATTCAATATCAATGTGCACACCTTCAAACATTTATAAATATTGCCATTTCTAGAAAATTAACGTCATCTTAAAATTATTTGAACAGCGATTTAACAATTATGTACAATTAACTCAACCTACTTTTGTAGAAACAGAATTATGTGTAAGAGTGCCCTCACCACCCAGGAATGATTTCACAGTACCTTTCCAGAACACTTTGTCACGAGAGCGGCGGCTGCATTAATGGAATCCAAGTGGACTCCCTAATGTAGCAACGGCGCAATCAGGACCGCAAATGCAAGCGACCATTCATTCCAAACAACACCTGCTATGCTAACATATACATATTTGCCCACTTTCGGCACTGGGTGAGGGAAATAATTGGGAGGCAGCCATTTTCTTACTGGTGGTAAGCAGAAATTACTTTTACGATTTAAAAAATTGACATCAAGAGGCTAGATTATATTGGTTTTTATAGCATGTGACACTACATATTTTAAGAAGTTCTTGGTTTCGTTGGCAGCCGTTTCTAATTGCAAACCTTACTTCAGTTGTGATGGGACAGGAAGTGGAGATATCTCCCCGGGATCTCAAATAGAAATTATGATTGCTTACCAGCAACGAATAACATATTTGGATAGAAAGAGATCCTTGGCTTTATTCCTAAAGTTTTTTTCTACTTACGTGTTTAGCCTTTTTTCATATCCCCTCAAAAGAATCCCAAATATGTCTAAAACTATGTCAAAGGAAAGTAACTTTATATGGACTAGAGCTTTTCTCTTTTTTCCTTTTTAAGGAACATATCCAGCCAAAACAATGAAATAAAAAAGGTAAGGTAGAAGAAATATGGGTGAAGTCATAATAAAGTACATTTTCTTTTATTGACATAGAACATATACTTAAACTTTAAATGCTGGCTCTTTAAGAAAAAGTTTCTCCTGGTAAATATGCGTAACTGTTGCCCAAAAATGTACACAGTGTTTTCCCCAAAATATTTATACATATAGTGGTCCACTTAAGACCAGTCCCATTATACCGTACTGGATACAATGTGCTCTTAATTTATAAATGGGCTACCCTCTGTATATAAAATATAAAGGCATGTATGTTATACATACAAAGTAAGAAATATAAAAAGGAGATGGAAAGAAAAAAAAGTGTTCTTCCCTATAAGATCCAGACAGAAATTCAGTGTAATTAGTGAGATCGTGTAAAATGTACTCTTAATTTATAAATGGGCTACTCTCAGTATATAAAATAGACAGGCATGTATGTTATACATATAAAGTAAGAAATATAAAAAGGAGAGATGAAAAAAGAAAGAAAAAAGGGTCCTTCCCTGTAAGATCCAGACAGCAATTCAGTGAATTAGCAAGACCACGTAAAATGTCTGAAGAGTTTCAGTTTTGGCCAATACCTTTCCGAAAAATATCTAAGCTATGAGAGCACTAAGTTTCCATTTCAAGAATTTAGCAGAGGTTTCCAGTTAAACATTCAGTGAAGATGCTGTGGTCTCCTTAATGTGCAGAAAAGAGGCCTTTGAGGGTCTGTCAAACAGAAACAAACAGAAAGCCACTCATTTGTAGCTGGTTAGTTATCGCCTCTGAATCAAGTGTGTGTAGTGCAGAGAATCAACTCCCAGACCATCAGCGTCTGAATATGTTTGATGAAAGATTCCAATGAAGGGTCTGAATTCTTCCCAGATCTCAGAGGGAATGGGGCAGGACATGATGGCAATCCCCAATCCACCCCAAAGGTGGCTGGTCCAATCTTAACTCTTGAAGTTAAAAAACACACCAAATGTTTCTATAGCATTCTTTCTGCTGCATTTTCTTTATTTCAAGCCACAGGTCTACTTGGAGGGTCATGCAGCAAGTGGCTTATAAATAAAATCAGAGTCTATGAATAGTGTCATCACATTAAGAGACAATTGTTGGATTCTCTCATTAGGCAAAGAGCTCGCATCTTTGGAATCCATGAGTTGGTATTATTTATGGGATACCTAAAACGGGGGACAAAAACCACATATATCAATAACAACATACATGCAGTTCAAGAATTAAGGCAATGAAGACTATTTAATCATTTCTGGAGCTGCCAATTCCACATGATTTCTAACTACTGCTTCAGAGTTAAAAGGTAACAAATATAAACTAGGCCAATTCCAAAATCAGCAAATATTAACACTATTGCTAACTGTTTACCAAGGCAAACAATCCCCAGTGTTCTCAAATCTCAGCATATGTTACCAAGAAAGAACCTAAAGGTGGTAACCTTATCTCTTTGGAAGCCTAGGTATTCCGCAAGTAACGTACCCCCTAACTTAGAGATGGGCTATATGTCTCCATTTTCAGGGAGAGCAGGCATTTTTGTCCTGTCACGGTACCAAGAGGCAAACAGGAGAAACAAACAAACAAACAAAAAATCAGTGAAAACATTCGGTTGCAATGTTTTTCTCCCTTTTCCAAACCATCCAGAAAAACTGAGGATAATGAAACAATAATAGAGCCTTTCCTAAAATAGCACCTCAGTTTCTTTATAAATCTAAATTAGAGTTCCAGGGAATAGGTAGAGTTTTCCACCAAACATTCACAAGAAGCACTAGTACCAGTATGAGGCATTGTTTTTATGAAAGCAAAAGATTTGAACACATTTATCCTGAGTAGGAAAAATATGGAAAAAAGGTAATCTAGTTTTAAGTTCTCATGCAAGTAACCCGTATTTTTATCACTAACAGGTAACCTCATGTTCTGCTGATGTCAGTTAATTTTCATCCCATATTTATATACAGCTCCCTAAACTGAGGATGCCCAGTGGAGTTAAGGCTTGTCAGATTTCTACAATCTGGACATTCCCTCCATATCAGTTAACTTTACATTTTGTACGTGAAACCCAGGCCACCATCTAATTCGGAGAAATCATTCAAGTCTTTCCCTAATTATGAAACTTCAAGAAACATTTCACTTTCTTGGTAACATATGGAAGAAGTCATTGCCATCTAAGCCCTTCCGAAAAGGAGTATTAAATTCAACTTAACACAGGTTATGCAATGTATTTTACAACATGCTGAGCAATTGTACATTTCTAAGAATATTCAGAAGTTAATGTGCAAAAAATAATTCGGCTTTAATTTCAACTCCAATTTCTTTTAGCAATAATTTTTAAAACTGCAGTTCACAAAACACAGTCTTGCAACTAAAATAAAAGTCACTATCAGGTTTCCCCAGTTCTAGAGTTTTCCGGAGACTCTGCTCAGACATACTCTGGATGAAACTCTTCCCAGAACTGAAATATTAAGACTCGCAGAGCAAACTTTTCGAAGCGTGACCAACTTCTGGACGTTTGAAAGCCAATGTCATGCAACGTCAGAAGTATACTTAAACGGTCATCTGTCACTCTGCAAAGTCCTTCCATTTAAGCATAGGGAGAATGAAAAACACTGAACATTTTCTGCTGAGTTATACACAAATACATTAGCGCTAACTCATAAAATTGTCTAATTTAAAGAGTAACTGACCTGAGATGTACCTTGCTCCGATTAACATTACCATGCTACTCACTATAAAAAAGCCCAAGGGTAGACTACAGAAGATACTAGGGTCACCTGTGGTCATCCAAGTAGAAGGGGATTCCAGTCAAGCAAACCAAAAGAGAGACACATAATTACAATATTTGTGTTAAGAATCACATGACAGCAAAACAAAATAAGTTGTAAAAATAGTATATTCGTAAAAGCTAGCAAAGAGTTATTACTTTAAATCAAAAATATGATCAATATCGAAGGCTTATGATAGTTAACAAACAATACAGATAGCATGCCGCAATAGCCAAGAACATAATACATATAGACCCGCATAAGCCTTCTACTGGCAAAGCAAAAGAGAGGTGATGGAGAGAGAGCTTTTTGGGAGGCTGTTGATTTTGGCTTTCTGGACTCTTCCCCCGGAGATACTAAATGCGCAATCCAATTCCCCCAAGGTTCAAATTACAGATCCTTTAGCTATCAGAAAAGAGTCACAGTGCTCTGCTGAAAATGAACTTCGAACCCTACTTTATGCTAAAATATTCGTTTTGTTTTCTTTTTTCTCTTAATTTAATGTATTTTTCATTTAAATCCAAGTTAGGTAACATACGGTGTAGTAATGATTTCAGGAGTAGGACTTAGTGGTTTTGTTTTCTTTTATACATGGAACTCTCTGTGTGTAAGGACATATACCCGACAATATTACTGTAATTATACACTAAATTGTATGAGCCAATCAATCAGTGTATTGATCTAGCTTTTTATAATAAACTCTACACCCAACACGGGGCTCAATCTCTCTGTTTATTCATAGTAAAAACTCTACACCCAACATGGGGCACAAACTCATGATCCCAAGATCAAGAGTCACAAGCTCCACCGGCTGAACCAGCTGGGTGCCCTGTGATTTTACATTTAAAAAAAAAACTGCCGGGGCGCCTGGGGGGCTCAGTCGGTTAAGCGTCCAGCTCTGGGTTTTGGTTCGAGTCATGATCTTACAGTTTCGTGAGTTGGAGCCCCACACCGGGCTGTGTGCTGATGGTGCGGAGCCTGCTTGGGATTCTCTCTCTCCCTCCCACTCTTTTGTTTTTTTTTTTTGATTAAAAAAATTTTTTTTGACGTTTATTTATTTTTGAGAGACGGAGATAGAACACGAGTGGGGAAGGGGCAGAGAGAGAATGAGACACAGAATCTGAAGCAGGCTCCAGGCTCTGAGTTGTCAGCACAGAGCCCGACGCGGGGCTCGAACGCAGGAACCGTGAGATCGTGACCTGAGCCGAAGTCGGACGCTTAACCCGGCTGAGCCACCCAGGCGCCCCTCCCTCCCTCTTTCTGCCCCTCCCCTACTCACGCTGTTTCTGTGTCTCCCAAAATAAATAAATGAATAAAATTAAAAAATTAAAAAATATATATAAAAAATAAATAAATTAAAAAAACTCCCTGGGGATGCCTGGGTGGCTCAGTAGGTTAAGGATCTGACTCTTGATTTTGGATCAGGTCATGGTCTCCTGGTTCATGGGATCCAGCTGTGTCTGGCTTTGCACTGACAGCACACAGACTTCTTGGGATTCTCCCTCCCTCCCTCTGTCTCTGTCTCTGTCTCTGTCTCTCTCTCTCCCTCCCTCTGCCCTTCCCTTACATTCATGCATGCTCTCTCAAATAAAGAAACTTAAAAAAATAATAAAAAAAATTGCCTGAGAATATGGTTGTTTTGATATTTCCTAACCTGAATTCTGTCAAAATCCCTTCCGTTAAAGAATATTCTTTATACACATATGCTTTTCTTGAATTTAAAACTTATGTTTCTGTAATATTTAATGCTCTTTATAAAAGAAGCCTATTCAAAATTAACCTCCAAATGTTAAGGATATACAACCACTGGATTGTCATTTCCTTGCCTTTTTGGGAGAGGATTTTTTCCCCTTGCCTTGTATTTCTCTCTCCTTAGAAGGCAGATTAAAGAGGGATATAAAACCATTTTTCTTCATTTGACCATTGCTTATGTTATTTTCCAGATAAAAAACAAGGTTTCTTTTTGTTTCCACATTTGTGGAGGCCACATTTTAACCTGATGTTAGGAAAGGGAACATATATTCTAGTTCTTTTAGAGCAAGCCATCAGTTATGCTAGGTGGTTTTTCTTGTTTGTTTGTTTGTTGTTTTTTTAGTTACACCAAGTTCTGAGAACTGCTTTCCTGACATGGCTACAGTGAGTTCTAGTTTGCGAAGAAGATCGTGAGCAGGGCCTGCATTCACAAGTCCGTACTAATTTAGGTGGCATGGATTTAATGGAAATATATCCTTTTTGGTGACTGACCGGTATCTCCACACACACGCTGGTTATTTAATAGCTGTGTGCATTTAAACACATTTAAACCAATGTGAACTGTTTCCAAAATGTTGTTTTGGCGTGTCTGGAGTGCAAATGCGGAGTGCAAAGCCAAGCTCATCATTTATGATAAGCTCTCTCCAAAAAGTATCAAATCTCCAATCACTTCTACATTTTAAAGACACACAAATGTCTATTAAAAATTGTTTACGGTATATTCAAATATAGTTAGAAATAAGAAACATGACTTCTTCGAAAGTGGCAAACTGCATCAGAAATTAAGAGAACATACTATTTTTTCCAGAATAACAGCTTATTGATATATGGTTATATGGCTTACACTGCTTAAAGAAATACAATTAGCATGTCATTGGCTGAATATTATTATTCTGATTTAATGTACCGCTTAGAGACTCAACATATTATATACATTAGAGTGATTTTCATAAATCGACTTCACAACATTTACAAACTGGCTTAAACGCACTGCGGTCTAATTGTAACAAAAAAAAACAATGTAAAAAATCTACAACTCTCAAAAAAATCAAATTACTTTTATCATCAATGCTGACAGCAGAACTAAAGAAATCATGTAATTTTCTTTCATCAACTTTTTCTTTCATTTGAAGTTTATTGACAGTAAGGTATGCAAACAAAGTGAAAGGATCAACTGGTCTTGTGGTAATTTTGCAATTAAAATTTTATCTTCAACTGCTACTAAGAAGTGAGTGTGTGTGTGTGTGTGTGTGTGTGCCGCACTGTGGTGCAGGGAGGGACACAGGGATGATTGTGCTATTTAAAAAAAAAATCCAGGGGCACCTGGGTGGCTCAGTCAATTAAGTGTCTGACTTCAGCTCAGGTCATGATCTCGCGGTTTATGGGTGTGAGCCCCGTGTCGAACTCTGTGCTGACAGCTCGGAGCCTGGAGCCTGCTTCGGATTCTGTGTCTTCCTCTCTCTCTGCCCCTCCCCTGCTCACACTCTGTCTCTGTCTCTCTCTCTCTCTCAAAAATAAATAAACATTAAAAAATGAAATAAAATAAAATACGAGTCAGAGAAATCATATGACTCAACTTCTCATTAGCCATTGATTAAGGACAACTAGAAAATAAAAGAAATCAGGGTGCATGTATATCTTGCCCAGCAACTAGCACTGTGCTAGGAAAATACTTATGATTGAGAGGTTTAATTACAAAGGGTCTCAAAATTGCAAAAGCTTTGCCACCACCTTATAAAACGAAGTGTGTCTAAGAACAAAAGACTTAAAGAAAAAGGATATTAAGCTTATTTAGGAGAAAAAAAAAAAGCTTCAGGTAGGAACACCCAGGACTGAAAATACAGATCAGTGGTCTGTGGCAACACATGGTTTCAGGAAGCATTTCCTAAAAGCCAGATACATTGAAAGTGGATCTACGCTCACTTTTTGGGTTAGAAGGCAGGTAATATTTCATTTATAAACTCTTCTCTCTTAAAGTATGTGCTTCAATATATTACTGGACATCATTCTATTCATGATGTTCTAAATCTTGCATTTAGCAAAGAATTAAAATATTATAGCACGTTAAAGATGTGTTCAAGCCTGTTAAATGATCAAGCGCATAGTAACAGCAGCTTAAGTCTGTTTACAACTAAATGGTTTACTTAAGCCCAATACCTGCCTGCTTAAGGGAATGAAAAAAATGGTCCTGTATTTTCTGCCAAAAGCATTTCCCAATCTGTTATGACACTTCTAATTTACAGTTTGGTACATTTCCTCCTCTCTAGCCCAATGTACATTCGCTAAGAACTTGGAATCAGCCTAGGAAATAGTGACATAGATTGAGCAATTAACGTAAGTTTTGGTTGGTTCAGGTCATGAAGACAGCCCCCCAAAAAGATAAAAGAAGACACTAATTAAAAAAAGGAAATAAAAAGAAGAATCTAGTTGATTTTCTTTTTCATTGAGGAGAAAGAAATCATTTTACTTTTAGAAAACTAAGTTATCCACTGAAGTCCCAGGAATAAACTTAATAAGGAAAAAACAGGCAGGACACAATTAAGTATGTATATATCAACCTGATAAGCTACATCTCTAAAGTGTTCTGAAAATGTTAGAAACTGCACAGAAGCCACTGATTTTCTTCATAGCAGCCTTGCAAAGTGTAAACGGTTAGACACTTAAATAAGTTATTTAACGCACTAAGACAAAGCGGCAAGAATAATAAAAACATTTTTACCACTTTCTGAAGACTGAGTTGTGACCCAACCCACTGACTTCATCACAGCTTTCTTCCACGTAGAGTACCGAATTTCACTTTCTAGAAATAGAAGGTGGGAAACACGTAAGTCTGAAAGGAGTTTCCTGAGATATTCTACACACCATACTCACGTTCACTCAGCATTTTGAACAAATTGTGACACGTATTAAAGTAAAGCCCCTCGCATGGGGGGCTTTACCAGAACTCAGACTCAGGAGAGTACGGGTGCTGGCGACCGCCAGGGACTGGGAGAGACACACGCTTGGAAGGTGAAGGGGCAATTCAAATTCAGCATGGTGTGCAGGTGGAGGGAGGCTGGGACACAGGCTACCTGGGAGGACCAGGCCACTCACAAACAAGTAGTGACGAATTAGAAAGGGAAATCCCATTTGACGTCTTTTATCTTTTTTCAGGGGGTACGGTGGGGGGGGGGATGTGGGATACAGGGTATACTGGAATATGTTAAGACTAGAAGGAGAATTACTTTTGGTCTAGCCGAAGGACTGAACAAGTATGGATTTCTCACAAGATTCAAATTACATTCCTGTGAGGCAGGGTTTCTGTAAGAAGGAAATCCACGATAAGAGAACTAAACAAAAATGGCCACCGGTGCGTCCCTGTCAGGCCTCCCAGCCTTTCTGTAGCACCTGAAGCCTGTGACACCTGGGCGACGCTGCTCAAATATCACTTGCTGTAGAAAGCTTTCCAGGGCCCCACTATGCCCCTCCTCTGTCTTCCCACAGCAGTTCACACTTCAGGCTGTCAGCTGACCACAGTCAACTGTCATGGCTTTGTCTGCCTCTCCCAAGATCCAGGAGTCTCCTGAAGGGCGAAGACTTGCTCTTGTTCAGCGCAATTTCTGGCCTGTACTCAGCTCTAAAAAAAAGTTTCCCGGAGAATGAACTGTTTATACGTAGATGCCCATCACGCACGTGTGTGTGCGCGCGCGCACGTGCGTTGTTTGCTGTGGGGAGAGGAGTAGGGCTGGCGAAGGGAAGGACAGCTGACCTAACTGACCCCCTCTGGGCCAAGGCCAAAAAAAATAGCAAAGAAGGCTCTCCTCAGAAAACAAGAGACTCTCTGGTCAAAACTTCCTTGCTAAACAGTGGGATTAGCATCTCGAGGCCTTATACTCACTCTGACGATTGTTTACTCAAAAAATGATTTTGTTCAGAAGTAGAAAAATGTTTTGAACTCCACATTTCACGCAATGGGAAAAGTTAAAAATTACCTACATATAGAACATCAGATTTCGAAACACATTTGTACACGGAGTTATACGGTATACCGTCTGACTATAAAATTACTAGTGTTACAATCCATTTTCTCATCTGTGGAAAGGAATAAAATTCAGCAGCGCTGGCTTAGGCTTCCAGAAAATTAAACACAGGTACATTTGGAAGCTTATTTCCCAGTAGTGTAAAAGCCACTTGGACGCTCTATTACACTAAGTTTTTACAAAAAGTTATAAAACCAAATTCAATAGTGCAGCAGGATTCTCGCGCAGAGAGTCGTGACACCGAGGCTTTTCTTCCCAGGAAGCAACTTGACTCGTGCCGGCACCGCTCAGTTGGGTTCGTACACGAAGAACTGAGCCCCCAACGCCACGTGGCGTAGTTTTTTATATATTCACTTCTTTGTCTCCCATATATGGTAACACACAAACATGCAGTCGGATGAAATGGTTTCGTGTTACAAGGTCGCGAGGGATGTTGTCACGTACGCATATAACCAGGTTGCTTTGAGGCTTTTTTGTTTTCTTTCTTTCCTTAGGGAAGGGGATCCTGCCACAATATATATAAAACCTTACCTTTATACTCACGTTTATTTCAACCTGAGAGATGCACCACTATATTTTAATAAAGCTGTCGGTCAGAGCTTGGTTTGTTATAAGAGTGAGTCAGGTATTTAGGTATTTAAGGCTCACTTATTTACATTGTTGCTACTTTTGTCGGGCTAGGCCTGCTGTGCTTAAGAGTTACCAGAATGGCCCTTAGCCTAGCTAATCATGTCCTAAAACTAGGCCCCTGGCACCAAAAGATGGTCAGTTATCTCCCTTCTTACTTTTAAAAAAGGCTGTTAACAAGTTAGAACTGATAGTTTGGCTGTGTTATCCTTCTGCATGAATATATTGCAAATAGAAGTGAATGGCAAAAGAAGGGATTCTGGGAGGTTTTTTTAATATAAGGAACTTCTGGGGTGCTGGGGTGGCTCAGTCGGTTGAACGTCCGACTCTTGATTTGGGCTCAGGTCATGATCTCGGTTTGTGAGATCGATCCCTGTGACGGGTCCTGCACTGAGCATGGAACCTGCTTGGGATTCTCTCTCCCCCCTTGTGTCCCCCCCCATGTCAAAATAGATAAATCAAGATTTTAAAACCATAAGGAGCCTTTTCTCTCAGCCATACCCAGCGTAACCAATCTAACACAGTGGTATTTGCTATTTTACTTAGTGTCTTAACCCACAACAAACACAAAGGCAAACTCTCTCTCACTAAGGTCCCCTCCACAGGATACCATTACATTTTCATTTTTAAAAACACTTGATTTTTAAGTAATCTCTACACCCAACGTGGGAGCTCGAACTCACGACTGCAAGATCAAGACCCCTAAATCTCCATCTTTTACACATACCCTCAGCATTGATCTGGGGTTCAAACCGCTCCATCGTAACCGCTGACAAATCCTCGGGCTCGAGGCTCCAAACACCAACTCCTTCCGCAGCCCCCGCTGCCATGGCAGCTCCCAGGGCGGTTGTTTCGGGCATCGAGGGCTTCACTGAGGGAAGAGGGCAACAGCAACAGCTTTCATCAGCATCTTCGCAGCTCCCTACGCCTAAAAAACCCGTTCTTGCAAAAGAAATACTACTTTTGGCATGTAAAGGACCCAACGCTTACTGACCTACTGGGATGTACAGAATGTCTGCTTGTAGCTGCATAAGGATTTTGTTGTTGGTCATCCCTCCGTCTACCTGCAGGTGGCTGAGTGGTATTCCACAGTCGCGGTTCATGGCATCCAAAATCTTAAAGAAACCAACGCAAGGAACATAATGAGCATAATTAAACTGCTACTTCGTAGTAACATCTCTGAAAATGGCAGTCTTCTGATCAAGAGCTTCCCAAAGTCTACAGAATAAAATTTAGATTTCCTGTCAGAGAAAGACAGATATCGTATGTTTCCACTCGTATGCGGAACTTGAGAAACAAAACAGAAGACCATGGGGGAAGGGAAGGGGAAAAAAATAGTTTCAGAGACGGAGGGAGACAAACCGTAAGAGACTCTTAAAAACAGAGAACAAACTGAGGGACGATGGAGGGGTGGGGGGGAGGGGGAAATGGGTGATGGGCATTGAGGAGGGTACTTGCTGGCATGAGCACCGGGTGTTGTGTGTAAGCGATGAACCAGGGGAATCTACCCCCAAACCAAGAGCACACGGTATATACGCTGTATGTTAGCCAACTTGACAATAAATCATATATATAAAGAAAATGTAGATTTCTTATTTTGGTCTTCCAAGCCTTCCTTGATCTAGACACACCGATCTTTTCCCTCACTACACCTCTGCCCTCACCCTTAGAGCCAGCCATGCCAAACACCTCAATTTTGCACCCTGGTTTCCTGCCTCGATGCCTATGTTTGACCTATTCATTTCCTTTGCCTAACATGTACCACTCAGCATCCGCCCCCCACCCCCCGCAAGGGTCAAACACCCAGCACCTGGCGGATAATAGGAATTCCAAAGGTTACGGCAGCAGGGCGCCTAGGTGGCTCAGTCGTTCAAGCACTGCATCAGGGTGTCTGCTGTCATTGGAGAGCCTGCTTTGGATGGTCTCTCTCTCCCCCTCTCTGCCCCTCCCCTGCTTACACGCACTCTCTCTCTCTCTCTCAAAAATAATAAACATTTTAAAAAAGGTAATGACAGCTAAGAAAAAGAGGAAAAAATTTGCGAGCAGGGGAGGAGCAGAGAGAGAGAGAGAATCTCAAGCAGACTCTTCAGGGTCAGTGCAGAGACCGACGTGGGGCTCAAACTCACCAAACAGTGAGATCATGACCTGGGCAGAAATCAAGAGTCAGATGCTTAACTGAATGAGCCACCCAGGCACCTCTGATAATTTAATACATTTACGTTATTTAATAAACGTTCAGCATTAATATATATAATTTGTTTAGGAGTGACAAAAGCACATTAAGCACAAGAAAAAAGCCCATATTATTACCTCCCGGGTTTGGAAACAAACAGCTTCTAATGCAGCAAAAGCAATATGGCATTTATTGGTGAACTGAGTGAGTCCACAGATGATCCTAAAAACACACACAAAGAGTTGTAAGATTAAAAAAAAAGACTTGTAAGATTAGAGTGGAGTAAACGAGTCACCAATCTGAAATGTCCTGAGTATGGAAAGGTTGACCTCGGTAGATACAGATGTTCAGGGGGGAAAAAAAGCACATAAAAAAAAAAAACGGACATAAACAAGAAGCGGCTTGGAAAAGTCATATAGTCCGCAATCCTGTATCCACGTAGGAAAAAGTCCAGGATCCAGATGAACAGATGACAATAACATAACACCAAATCAGAATTCATTTGGACGATGTCCCTTGTGCGTAGCTTGCAGATGCCTTGAAGATAAATGATCACAACACTGACATGAACATGGACGTGGCAGGCAGGGCCTTATTGTCAGATGATTTGTAACCTCTCGGAATTTAAAGGTTCTGAAGTTACGCTCTCCAAACAGAAGAGGTTTCCTCGACACTTTAAAATCATTTGAAAATAGATAGGAAACTAGGAACTAAGTCATTAGTGACGTTAGTAAATAAATCAAGACCCACAAAAGCATACCTCGCATGCAGTTCTTACCCTCTGGCACTGGGCTCCCAGTAAGGCGCATACAGCCCTGAAAACGCAGGGACGAAATAGCAGCCGTAAGAAGTACCTACTTCTTTAGCAAGTTTTTCTAACATTAAAAAAAAGGGGGGGGAGAAAAACAAAAATTACTCTCATATATTCTATTATTTTAGTCAATAAACACAGCTGTATAAAAAATTAGGCTACGGCTTTTGATTTCTTATTCACTAGTGCGGCACAATGTTCCTAATTCTGGCACTAAGCGAGGAGGGGCGAGAACCAATTTGCCCGCACCGAGAAGTAAAGGAGCTGGATTGCTTTCGTATCGTAACTCATTTCCACTCTTTTTAAGGTTGTTGACTAGGAGATAAAAAAGCGGCCTCCAGGGCCTCCCCAGTCCACAATGTGTTTCTGATTGTCCCCCCCTTCGGGCTGAAGTAAACAAGTAGATGAAAGAGAGGGTAATGAGATCACATAATTATCCGTAGATGGGAAATTGCCATATGACTACTTAAATGATAGGCACTGGGGTTTTAACGCTCACTCTAATCGCAGAGGTAAAGCTCCTTCTCATCAGATAAATTTAAATGGACCACTTTACCTGAAGATTCTGGCAATCTTTGCTGTTGGATTTTACACTTGGGTAGTTTTTATGCCCTACCTTGCCAGTTTATGAATAACCATCACTATTTATGTCAATTTGTTGTTTTATAAATCTTCACAAAATAGTCTTTTGTGTATAAATCAAACTCATAATAGGAATTCATTTCATTTAATGTCACATATGGCTCAAATCACAAGTATTCACACAAAGCAAAGGTAAAAATTTCCATTATTTAGATCCTAATCCTTTGTTGGAACATACTCACCGATTTCCTCTGAGCTCTTTATAATTCCAAGATTATCCCTTAGCCAGCGAATAACAGCACCAGCTATGGCTACAGAACCCTACGAAAGAAAAGGAATCCGAGAGAGAATTTATATTTTCACTATAAAAAGATTTTATTAAGCATTTCTCTATGTATGACAAGATGGATACAATTTAAAAGTTTCGACGTTGGGGCTTTTACAAATATCATAAACTAGGTCTATTAATGCAAACATGGTTTCATACAGGTCATTACCGACATTTTTCATGAGCTAGGGAAAAGAAGTGAGCCCCCCAGTACACCCTTGGGCCTCTACAATCTGTTGTTCTATGTACCGTTGCTAAACTATGAGGTATATTATCACCCGGAAAACATTCCCGCCTTATCCACTGAGTTATCAGGAGAGGCCACATTAACAGGATTTTTCAAGCCCATTTGCTGTATCTAACAGTATATTAAATCAAGCAACAATAGCAAAGTTAGCCAAGAAACTACAAAGTAATAACTCAACAAAACCACTAAGGGACGGAGCCAGCCGGGGGAGGGAGAGGGGGCTGTGGCAACAAGGAAGAAAACATGTGCTTTGGAGCCGGACGAACAGGCTTTGCGTCCAAGTTCGAGCTCTTAACTGCTGTGCGATCTTAGGCAAATTAGGCTTAGTGAGCCTCCGCTCCGTCACCTGGAAAATCATGGTGACTATACTAACACCTGCTTAAACTACGATGAGGCTCGATAGGAGAACGCAGGGGAAGGTTAGTACCGAATGTAAATATTACCTTCATCATTTGTTTCTGTGTTGAAAAAGTATAATCCAAATTCCACTGATTGATGAATGGACAAATATAGTACATCCATACAATGGAATATTATTTGCTCACACAAGAAGGAATGAGGTTCTACTATAACATTAAGCTTGAAACTATTACGCTAAGTGAAAGGAGACGGTCACAAAAGACCATAAAGTGTATGATTCCATTGATGTGAAATGTCCAGAATAAGCAAATCCACAGAGACGAAGAGTAGATTAGGGGTTGCTGAGGGTTGGGGTGGTGGGGTTATTCTTTGGGGTGATGAAAATGTTTTAATGTTGGATTGTGGCGATGGGTGCGTGACCGAATATACTGAAAACCAACCAACCGTCTACTTTAAAAGGATGAATCGTGTGATAGGCGAATTATATCTCAATAAAGCTCTTGTAAAAAGATCTTGAGGGGCGAAAAAATGACCAGCACAAACCGTTAGGAATTCCAAAAAAAAGTTCTTTGGTTCTGACTTTTCATTTCATACAGACTATTAATGTAAATTTTTTCCACAGAGTTACCCCAAACCCAAGTATCAGGTGATATTAAGTGCAGGAAGCAGAATGTGTTTATCTGTTGCCTACGTCCCTGCCTCCAGTTTAGTTAAGTGAATTACAAATGGTCACCCCCTCTTGCTGTCAATTTCCAGGCTGTAAACAAACGAGATGTAGAGTATGTTGATTCATTCTGTCATTCAGAGCTTCTATGAGAGTAAGTCACTACGTGTTATTGCAAAACTGCAGAACACTGCTACTGTCCTCTTTATACACTGGCTTTTTGGCTATAAAAAATTGCTGAGGAAGAGAGTTGACATTGATGTGCAAATTGAATCAGGTTTTGAAGATGGGGAAAAAATTCAACACATACCAAGGTAGGTGAGGTATGTAAGGCTCTAACCCACCGTCTCCCTCTGGCAAAGTTTTCGATACACTTCCTAACTTTGATATGTTATATATTTAGGTCCTCAGTGGAACCATCAAGGAAAACTAAGTGATTTTTTTTTGCTCAGAGAGACTTCAGAATTTACTCTCGAATTTCCTTCAGGAGCAAAAAAATTCAGAGATAGTAGTTGCTAAAGACGAGTAAATGCGTAAGATTTTCCGGACCAACGAGGTTCGGAAGAAATACAATGTGAGCCACGTATGTAATTTAAGTTTGCAGTTACCATATTGAAAAAGTAAAATGAACAGGTTAAATTAATTCTAATACATTTAAGCGAATATATTAAAAATATTATGACTGCAACGTGGACTCAATGTAAACATTACTGAGGTATTTGATATTTGTTCACGAAGTCTTGCAAATCAGGTATGTATTTTACACTTACACCACATCTCAATGTGGACTAGCCACGTTTCAAGGGCTCAATAGCCACCCGTTCCCAGTGGACCACACTGTTGTACATCTGATTGGAAAAACAGGTGTCCTCCTGATACTCTCAAAAGACACTGGCCGCACATCATATCTGACCAAGAAATGCATACATTTTCAATAGTTTCAGGGAGTAAACGATGAACTTTAAACAACTACTGTGCTTAGAAGTCTAGCGGAGGGGTTTTGGGGCCGTTAGCTAGCGGAGGTTCATACGTTGGGAATCCAAATGCCGATGTACCTCATTTCCATGGAAAAGGCAGGATGTTATAGGCTTGAATATTTTTTGGTTTCTTTTTTTTTTGAGAGGAAGCAATACGGTTTTAGGAAAAGGACTGTCAAGGTTTTAACAAAAAAAACTGGTTGTGGACCAGAGGGCATTTCTTAGATTGAAACCAAAGGAAAAAAAAAATACAAAGTTACTATCAAAGCTCCAGAAGAACATTATTTTAAATCTGGTCATCAGGAACGTACAGGGCTGTTTAGTTGTAAGTGAAAAATAAATGTAATATAAGAAAATAAGAGGTAGGGGCGCCTGGGTGGCGCAGTCGGTTAAGCGTCCGACTTCAGCCAGGTCACGATCTCGCGGTCCGTGAGTTCGAACCCCGCGTCGGGCTCTAGGCTGATGGCTCAGAGCCTGGAGCCTGTTTCCGATTCTGTGTCTCCCTCTCTCTCTGCCCCTCCCCCGTTCATGCTCTGTCTCTCTCTGTCCCAAAAATAAAATAAAACGTTGAAAAAAAAATTTAAAAAAATAAAGAAAATAAGAGGTAGGTTGAATACACTTATCTGAAAGAAGAATATCGTTTTGGTGCCAGGATAGAATACATGGTATTCGCTAGCCTTCTAAAGAATTAATTAAAAATGAGAGAAACCTCCACACTGAGCAAAGATGTAGTCTTTCGCATTCAGAGGCAGGGGATAAAGCGGAAGGTGCCGTAATGCTTTCAAGATGGGCGGGAAGAGGAGCACGGGAACAGAAAGCTAACACGACAGATAGAAGGTGACTGTCTGCTTGCTATCAATTAAGTTACGCTCAGTCATGTCCTAAATATAAAGATTCAGTACTTCAGAGCATCATCCACAGATAGGAATGCACTCTAAGATAAGACCTATGGGAAAGGTGCACGCAAGCCAGTCGTACCCTAAGAAAGACATTAACAGAGATGAGAAGGTAGAAAGAAAAATATATGACATGATGAACAGGACAAGAGGAATAAATCGCTTAAAAACTAGATACATAGCCTGGAAAGTGGAAGCTTAAGAAACAGGCTACGGGAAGAGTGAATTAAGAACAATGATGTAGGGGCGCCTGGGTGGCTCAGTCAGTTGAGCGTCTGACTCCTGATTTTTGGCTCAGGTCATGATCCCAGGGTCATGGGATCAAGACCCGCATCAGGCTCTGTACTGAGGGTGGGGCCTGCTTTAGATTCATTCTCTCTCTCTCTCTCCCTCCCTCCCTTTGCCCCTCTCCCCAGCTCACATGTGCTCTTACTCTCTCTAAAATGAAGAATTAAACTTTTAAAAAAGTAATGAGGCAGATCTAATATAGTGTCATAGCAGACAAATATACTTCTCAAGAGCTCCTCGCCATGCATGCCATAGCCACGAATAGTATCTGTGTAAAGGACACATTTCAGGATGTGAGGCAGTTATGGCTAAAATCAGGGGGTATGAAGAAAAATTACGTGAAATTAAGATTATCCATAAATCGCTTAAAATCATCCGTTAGGCACAGGAAACAAAGCTTTCTGTATGCGACAGTAACACATATCGCTACGTACATAATTTATAATGTACTAATTTGTGTAAGATCACAAATGCAAAATCTAAGTCCACAGCATTTTTAATTGCGTAGAAGAGAGAACGGGAACCTAGAGGTAAAGGGGGGGAACAACATCATTTTTAAAATGTAATCGATACTATTAATACTTCAGTAACAAGTTAGGGAGTTAAGATAAACAGCGTTTACGGTTCAGAAAGTATACTTCCCAAGAAAGTATGTTACTCAGGTCCGGAAACAACGTTTCCAGGCCGTGGCAGGCAGAGACAAACGGGTATGGTTGCAAGCCGCATATTTGTGATTAAATTGTTATACAGCAATAGAGAAGAACACAGGCTTATAACACAAATGATTATCTGGCGTTAAGAAGGCTGAAAGACTCTAAAACAGAAGTCTCCACACTATCATCATAAGTCATACGAAAGAGATGGGACAGGGGACACTTAAAGAAACCAAGGGGGCGTACAGGGAAGCCCTTTTCGAAGCTCATACTTATTTTAAGATTTAATTATTTATTTTGGAGACTCTCCACGTCTAAAGTTCCCATGTTCAGCACGGCGCCCGATATGGGGCTCGATCCCACGACCGTGACGTCATGACCCGAGCCCAAATCGAGAGCCGAACACACAACTGACGAAGCCACCCCGGTGCCCCCGAAGCTCATATTTAAACGGAGAAAAAATGGCCTAAGGTTTGGTATGTCGACAATATTGATTAAGTATCTCCTATGTGGCAGTCCACTCCAAGAGATGGGGAACCAGACAGGCATCGCGGCCCCGGGGAACTGGCATCCCGGTGACAGAGTACAGAACAGGGCGGTCTCAGATCCTAAGCGAGATCAACCTCAGAAATACTAAAGGCCCCCAAAGGGATTTTTTGTGTGTGTGAAATAATACTTGGAAGAAGATAAACGAGGAAAGGGAGAAGCATGGCTTAAGGCAGGTGGGTCCTATGAGCAGGTGGCAGAGAAAGGGCGGAACCACGTAACTGCTCCGGTTTGCTTCAACCTCTCCCGCCACCAAGAAAAATGTTCTAGTGGGGGCGCCTGGCTGGCTCAGTGGGTGCAGCGTGGGACTCTTGACCTCGGGGCTGTAGAGTTTGAGCCCCACATCGGGTGTAGAGATTGCTTGAAAATAAAAAATCTTTAAAGCAAAGGGAAATTTTCTAGTGAAAGAGTGGGACAAATTAAAGCGGTTTAGTAGGAGTTGAAAGTTTTAGAACAACTCAAGGATCACGAGCCCCAATTCCTTTGCACCAATAATGAAAATTGGAGCTTAGAGATGGTAACACGTCGGGCCTGGAAGCATCACATGCCAGGGAGCAGGGAGAAAGAAAAAGAATTCTTTTGGTGATGTCCACATCAGAAATGGTGAGTTTGCACTTTAAAAATCCCCTCTCTCTGTTCTCGACACAGAGGATAACAGGGCAAAATATAAAAAGGGAACACCAAAACAGCATGTGCTGACTCAGATGCAGAGCGGCGGTGGATGTGGACAGAAAGAGAAATGCACCAACCGCACAGGGCTTCAGACCGCAAGGTTCTGCTTAGGTTTTCTGTATGTGTCAGGAGGCAGGAGTGGTGGCCGGGACCCGGCTCCTCCAGAGGAAAAGGGTCCCAAATGTCTTGTGTGACACAAGGAATAGCATCGGCTTCAGTGCCTGACGCCAAGGGCTAGGTGGCGCTCTCCCGCTTGTGTGGGGAGAACTACGGGCCGACAGAGGCTGTGGCTTTAAAACATGACACTAGAAGTAAAAATTTCAAGACACACGAAGAAATCTATTATCAGGAAACCAGTAAACTAAACTTAACAGCTGGAAAAGAATTCACCCCACTCTGGGGCGCCTGGGTGGCTCAGTCGGTTGAGTGTCCGACTTCGGCTCAGGCCATGATCTCACAGCTCGGGAGTTCGAGCCCCGCGTCGGGCTCTGTGCTGACAGCTCGGAGCACGGAGGCTGCTTCGGATTCTGTGTCTCCCTCTCTCTCTGCCCCTAAACCACTCGCATTCTGTCTCTGTCTCTCTCAAAAATAAATAAACATTAAAAAAATTAAAAAAATTCACTCCACTCTGACAAAGACTTTAGAGTAAGTGCTGAAAGTATTCAAAGAGATAAATTAAGGCACGATTTCTATGTTAAAAAACAGCCATTAAATTATGAATCAAAAGAAAAGACAAGCAAAATAAAATCAGGTGGATATGAACAAATAACCAGTTAAAAATCCTGGAGGGGCTTGGGGTGCCTGGGTGGCTCTGTTGTTTAAGCGTCCGACTTCGGCTCAGGCCATGATCTCACGGTTTGTGGGTTCGAGTCCCACGACAGGCTCTGTGCTGACAGCTCAGAGCCTGAAGCTTGCTTTGGATTCTGTGTCTCCATCTCTCTCTCTCTCTCTCTCTCTCTGCCCCTCACCCACTCACGCTCTGTCTCTCTCAAGAATAAACATTAAAAAAAAAAAACACCTGGCAGAGCACCTGGGTGGCTTGGGTGGTTAAGCATCTGGCTCTTGGTTTTGGCTCAGGTTGTGATCTCACAGTTTGTGGGTTCGAGCCCGGAGTAGGGCTCTGTGCTGACAGCTCAGAGGCTGGAGTCTGCTCCGGATTCCATGCCTCCTGCTCTCTCTACCCCTCCCCCAGTCTCTCTCTCTCTCTCTCTCAGTCTCTGTCTCTCTCAAAAATAAGTATTAAAAAAAAAAGAATGTAATAGGTGGGATCAACTCTAGAATAGACGGAAGAGAGGAGGCAGTGTTCCCATACACTGCCCATGACAGTGTAACTTGATGCCTTTGGTGTGAAAACTGGTTTGCGTTTATCTACTCAGAGGGAAGATACTCATAATCTACTGCCTACGAATTCTACTCCTACAGAAATACGTACACAGGAGATGTATACAAAATTGTTCACGGTAGCATTTTTCATCATGGACGAAAACAGAAAACAACTGAAAGGTCGTCGACAGTTGGATAAATACTAAACCGTGGCATTTTCGTTTGGTAACAAGAAGGGGTGCTATCACAGCTCTGTGTAACAATGCGGACGACCCTCACAGATGTGATACTGAGCGCAAGAAGCCACATCAAAGGATACATACTGTATGACTTGATCTCTCTCACTTTCTCTTTTATATTTTTTAATATATAAAGTATTGAAAACACGCAAAACTCAACTTCGGGGTTCAAGGTTGTGCATAGCATGTGTCGGAACTCTAAAGAAAAGTAAGGAAGTGATTGTAATAAAAGGCAGGACACTGGTTTCCCTAGGGGACAGGGAGAGGCTGGGGGTGGGAGGGGCGCACAGGGGTTCCTGGCTGGGGGCGGTGTTCTGTTTCCCGACCTGGGCCTTCTCCTTATAATCATTTGTCAAGCTGTACTTTGGTCTGTTATGCATTCTTCTGTACGTGTTTCATATTTCACAATAAAAACAGTTTTTGTTTTGTTTTAAAGAGAGGGTTTGGAATGTAAGGTAGGTAGTGAGTAGCTCCCTGGAGATGCAGCGCAGAGAAGCCAAGGGATGAAAAATACGTAAAAGAGCGGTTCAGGGACATCAAGGCTGGTTTGAAGGGTTCCAACACCCATACGCTAGCAGTCACAGAAGAGGGCAGTGACAATGGTAGAGTAGCAGTGTTTAAAAGAGACACCTGCTGAAGATTTCTCAGACCTCGAGACAGACTTGTATCCAGTTTATCTAACAGGATGAGTGAAATCAAATCCAAACCCAGGCACATCATAGGAAAACCAGAGAACTTTGATGATGTTACACGTTCAACGGTGTTCAATGATGTTAGAAAGATGGTGGAGAAACAACACCCCAGAGAGAGGGCAAAATAAAGATAAACTTGGGGCGCTTGGGGGGCTCAGTTGGTTAAGTCATCCAACTCTTTTTTTTTTTTTAATTTTTTAACGTTTATTTATTTTCGAGGGAGCGAGAGTGACAGTGGGAATGGGGAAGGGGGAGAGAAAGAGGGAGACGCAGAATCTGAAGCGGGCTCCAGGCTCCGAGCTGTCAGCACAGAGCCCGAGGAGGGGCTCGAACCCATGAAACGCGAGATCATGACCTGAGCAGTGGGACACTTAACTGACTGAGCCACCCAGGCGCCCCAAGCATCCAACTCTTGATTTCACCTCAGGTCCATCTCACAGTCCGAAGATTGAGACCCAGGTCGGGCTCCAGTGCGGAGCATGGAGCCTGTTTCAGATTCTCTCTCTCCGCCCGTCCCCCACTCACACCTTTTCTCTCTCACTCAAAATAGATAAACGTTAAAAAAAAAATACAGACAAACCTAAAAGGACTAGACCTTACTACCTCAGATTCTGAGTAAGAGAACTACAAAAGGATGGCCCTCTGCAAGGAAAAAATGGCGGTAGGGCCACGAAAAGTTTCACCCCAAAGAAATGACAGTGGACACAGAAAATGATAAAATAAGCCAATAAGTATGATATACAATGGACTAGAAAGAAAACAGAACTTATTCCTGCATGTTTAAGAAAAAGGGGAAATGAAACCTTTACTAAGCTCAATGACATGATTGCTGTTGGAGGTGACAGAGGAAAAGCATTCGAGGTCATCATCATGGGTGGGAATTTAAAAATAAATACTAAACAACTATAAACACGGTTAGGAAAATATATAGTTAAGTAACATCTTAAAAATGAAAAGGTGCTGGGACGCCTGGATGGCTCAGTCAGTTGAGTGTCTGACTTCGGCTCAGGTCCAGTTCGAACTTCAGATCCTCTGTCTCTCTCTCTCTCTCTCTCTCTCTCTCTGTCCCTCCCCTGCTCGTGCTCTGCCTCTCTCTAAAAAAATAAACACTAAAAAAATTTTTTTAAAAAGTTTAAAGGTGCCCACAAAAGAAATGAAACCCAAAACAACAAAAGCACAGAGAAATGCATTATGTTCCTTCCAAATCAGCAGAGGGACAGTGGAAGACTAAACGATGTGAGGTACACAGCTATTGCTTCAGTTTTTAAAAAATGCAAAGTGAAATTTTTTTATAGATTTTTTAAAATAATTAAAAAAAATTTTTTTTTCAATGTTTTTTATTTATTTTTGGGACAGAGAGAGACAGAGCATGGACGGGGGAGGGGCAGAGAGAGAGGGAGACACAGAATCAGAAACAGGCTCCAGGCTCTGAGCCATCAGCCCAGAGCCCGACGCGGGGCTCGAACTCCCGGACCGCGAGATCGTGACCTGGCTGAAGTCGGACGCTTAACCGACTGCGCCACCCAGGCGCCCCTAAAATAATTTTTTTTAATGTTTATTTATTTTGAAGGAGAGAGAGACAGAGTCTAGCAGGGGAGGGGCAGAGAGAGAGGGAGACCCAGAATCCGAAGCAGGCTCCAGGCTCCGAGCCGTCAGCCCAGAGCCCGGCGCGAGGCTCCAACTCACGAACCGCGAGATCGTGTCCTGAGCCGAAGTCAGACACTTAACCGACTGAGCCATCCAGGTGCCCCACAAAGTGAAATTTTAATACCTCAGGTCGCCAAGCCTAACAACAATCTGTCAAATTAAAGCAATGATCATCAACTATATACTCTGTAAGCACTTACGAAACATGGAAGTGGTGTGACCCAGTGGAATTAGCAGGAATGTAGCGAGAAAAAGTTTTCCCAAGGTAGCTTTCTCCTTTGCCCTCTCATTTGGTCTGCTTCAATGTTTTTACATGTCTGTTAACTGAAAAGAAAGAAGACACAGAAAACAAAATCCTATCTACTACTGTGAACGTGTGTGTGTGTGTGTGTGTGTGTGTGTGTGTGTAAGTGTACATGTTGTGGCTCAGGCTGCTAGGTTAGGAGATGAAAGGAGTGACCTGAGATGTAGTGAAAAGAACACCGGACTCAGGAGAACTGCGATGGCACAGTGGGTGGCCCAGGGGGTCTAGATTTTGATGTCTAATAACCTGAATTTGCATCCTGGACCTGCTACTTACTAGCTTTCAAAAGTTACTTTGGCCAAGTGACTCCAATTTCACTTCCGACTCTCAAATTCCTTGTGAGGGGGTAGGGAAGCCTGTTGTCATCTGATCTACTACTGGCCGTGTCAGCTTTCAAATTCTCTGAATCTTTTAAAAAATTACACGGATTGAAACAAAATCATAAAGCATGTGCCTGTTAAGTCTCCAGATGAGGCAAAACTGGAAAAATAACAAAGAGTGAAAAGGAACCCACAATGTCACAATAGGCTGAAATCACTATCACGAAATTTAACAGGAAGAAACAAAGACCTGAATTCAGATTAACAAAAGATCTGCAGGGATGCCCGGCTGGCTCAGTCATGAGAGCATGTGACTCTTGATCTTGGGGTCTGAGTTCAAGCCTCATGTTGGGTGTAGAGATGACTTAAGGAAAAAAGCAAGATCTGCCCAAATACGGAATGGAGAGGGAGAGGACTTGGCTTGATAAGGAGTCATTTGAGAAAGCGCCAGATATTCTAACATCTGCTCCCGGAGGCGATGATATGGTGGGGTTATTAGACTAAATGAATGAACTCTCAGGTTAGAGTGGCAAAAGCAGTGTTTATGGTCAGAGAGGAACAAATCACACTAGTGAGTACAGGTCTGACTACATGCGGAATATTCTATTCCATTCTGGAAGATGCCGACAAATTGGAATGCGTCTCATGAAGGGAGTCCAGAACTAGAAAGGATCCAGAAACTGTATGACATCAGGACACTGGAGGAGTTTATCCTAGAGCAAGAAGACCCAGAAAAACCGACAGGTGCCTGTTAGTATTTGAATGCTTTTGACAGCTGATCTACGTCTAAGGAGCCTTTTTGGGTGCCATCTTCAAACAGAAGTCGGAAGGCTATCGATGAGGGAAAGAAGATAAGATTCTTCATATTGGGAGGGAAGTTGAAACCAGGTAAGCCCTATCGCAGCGTCCCTTTCCAGGTCTAAGGCATCTATAATTCTAAACGACTGTCTCCAGTATAAGGGGAAAAGACTCTTTAAGCTGTTCGGCTTACTTAATTGCTATAGGGTGACATTTATCAGATAGTACATATCTGATGTGCCCAGCGCTGTACTAATAAGCACTTTGCACAGCAGGAAACAGAGCAGAACAGGGCTTGTAGGAATTTAACTTCTGAGAAATGATAGGATACCGTTATTATTCCTAAACGTTTCTATTATCCATAGAAAAGGGGTTGGGGGAGAGAGCACAGTGCTTATGCAGGGAGGGGGCAAGACAAAACCCGAAAATTCTTTGTGCTCTAGGCATAGCAACTAATACAATGTTTGAACTCTAAACAGAAGTCTAACGCTTGTGACCAAATTATTATCAGATCCTTTAGGAAAGAAGCCTCAGTAAATCTTCAGATCAATTGTATATCTATACATTACAAGGGAGCCATTTAAAATGAACTGTAGGGGCGCCTGGGTGGCTCAGTCGGTTAAGTGTCCGGATTCGGCTTCAGGTCATGATCTCACAGTTCGTGAGTCCGAGCCCCATGTCGGGTTGACTGCGGTCAGCCTGTCAGCGCAGAGCCCGCTTCAGATCCTCTGTCCCCCTCTCTCTACCTCTCCCTTGCTCACACTCTCCCCTAAATAAATAAATAAATAAATAAATAAATAAAATCTTTAGGAAAAAAAGGAACGTACCCGATTTTATAAAAAGAGTACTGCTTCTTCGACCTCATCTAGAAAAGTTACTAACGTTCCTAATACAAATTCACCACGCCCTACAGGCTTAGGCTGATATATTCCTACTAGAATTGACAAATGTATTCGGAAGAAACGCTTCCACTGAAAACTGGCATCAGTCTCCTCACTTTCTTTCCCACGTCAAAATGTGAGACAAAATTTATTTTTATGGGGAGACACATGGAGGGAATTCATCTGCGTTTGCCCCCGGTGGTGCTCTTTGGAACACCGGGGCGCTGCAGTTACAAAAAACACAGCATTTTCCAGCTGACGGGGAATACTGGCGAGCAAGTCAACACCTGCACTAAACTTCACGGACAGAAAATCTTACACCGTGCCAAGCGGCTGCAAGGTGCCTCAAGTGACCGGCAAAAGATCCAGGAGCCGACGTCCTCCAGATCCCCTGGGAGTGCTGACCCCAGCTCACTGCCAGGTTCCTTCCACTTAACCAAATGCCAAGAAAAAAAAAAATTGAGGTTGTTTGTTTTTTTTTTTTCCAGTCTTATCATCTATGAAAATCTACCAGAAAAGGTGTTAGGAAGCACTGTGACTCTCCCTGGCTGTGACTGTTCGTCATATTATCCACATTGATTGAGAGGTACTTACTTCCAACGCATAATACACCGGCTTGTCTCTGCCGAGCTTGTAAGCCACTGTGGTCAGAAGGCCGTGTTCAGAAAACACACACTGCGGGACACAGAAAAATACTTCAGCCGCCAAGAAATTAACAGGTTGGCAGAAGACTATTTGGAAAAGCTAACAGGAACCAGGTAGAAAACAATTCAATAAATATGTAACAATTAAAAAAATAAATCTAAACAGCTAAAATTACTAGTATTAAGGACAGTACACTTAAAACAGTATAAAAAGCTTATCCCTTGCTCCAGATTAGATTTGCATTAAGAGTCTGACAGGGTCAGGTCCGAGCGTAGCTATCCCACCACAATTAAAGATACACATAGAAAATTCAAAGAACCTAAAATGATTCTTACTAGAGCCACTGAAATTTAGTGATTGTCATCATTTTTATTGAGCTCTAAATTAAACCCCAATGAAGAGTTAATAACCCAGCAATTGCACTACTAGGCATTTATCCAAGGGATACAGGTGTGCTGTTTCGAAGGGGCACACGCACCCCAATGTTTATAGCAGCACTATTGACAATAGCCAAAGTATGGAAAAAGCCCAAACGTCCATCGATGGATGAATGGATAAATGTATATGTGTACACACACACACACACACACACACACACACACTGGAGTATTACTCGGCAATCAAAAGGAATGAAATCTTGTCATTTGCAACTACGTGGATGGAACTGAAGGGTATGATGCTAAGCGAAATCAGTCATTCAGAGAAAGACAGGTATCATATGACTTCACTCATATGAGGAGTTAAGAGACAAAACAGATGAACATAAGGGCAGGGAAGCAAAAATAATATAAAAACAGGGAGGGGGACAAAACAGAAGAGACTCCTCAATATGGAGAACAAAGAGAGGGTTCCTGGAGGGGGTGTGGGGGGGGAATGGGCTAAATGGAGAAGGGGCACGAAGGAATCTACTCCTGAAGTCATTGTTGCACCATATGCTAACTTGGATGTAAATTAAACGATACATAAGTTTTTTTAAAAAGCAAACATTAAAGAAAATCTGCAGAATCCTAAGTAACTTAATAGCAAATTATGCTCAAGCACTCTTGATAGGAAGTTAAAGAAGACTTTCAGCAATCTTTTAATCGGAAAACACCAACCTTACGGCCTGTATTACACAGTAAGAAGCAGCCTGTTCCATACCTGTAGTTAGGAGAAGAACGAACAGCGTGACAATTTTATTAAAAATACATCATGAAAGAATAATACGAATCATTCAAAACGACGTTTAACTCAGCACGATCAAAGTCGTCATCTTCAAGTTTTAGAAAAGTTCCCAAAGTTAAGAAGCATTACATACTCCTTTTGGAATAACGTTTTAAAGATAAGTCTAGAAGAAAATGTACTTAGTGAGATCCTAATGGAAAAATGCAAGCATGGTATTTAGTACTTAGTCATAGCCCAGGACTGTGTTTCTAAAATATCAGCCAATCCCAACAAATTCTATGTCCAGTCACAGTTACATTGCTACTAACCCACATGGAATGAGGCATTTCCCTAAGCGGGCTGCTTAGGTCCATCATTAGCACAGGCGGGAAATGAGACCCAGGGCTATCTTGGGGCATGGAGGGGAGGCTAGGTCCAGAGTGCAGGGAAGTGCAGCTGGACCTCGGTGACAGGAGTGGCATGGAGGCACATATATCCTCTCTGCAGGATAGGGCATGCTAAACAGGTGGCAGAGACGGAGCCAGAATGGAACACCGCTGACGTGAAAAAGTGCATTTATTTTATGGCAGCCTTATTAGCATAAGCCTTGGACTCGGCGACAAGTGTGGCATTGGACGTGAGTGAGTGGTTATGACTTGGGCCAGGGAGAGAAATTATCCAAACTGATACCAGCAGGGGTCACAGGGAAACAGTTGGCTGCGACTATCAACCGTGGCTCTCCACGAACAGGCCTGCCCAAGCTTGGGATTCCCTCCCCACGGGCAGCAGGGCCCTGCTGCTGTGTTCTCTGACATTCCAGCAGGTGGGAGAAGGGGGAGCATGCGGTCCCGGGGCGGCCAGAGGGATCCCAGCGGAAGCTACTACCAGTTAGCACTAAGTCAGCAGACCTTATCGGCTGCGTTTGTCGTGCGGAGAAAATAGAAACCGAGGGCAATTTTTTCCAAAAAACATTTTTCCACGCACCGCTGTCGTGAAGAAGAATGAACCCGAGACCTTCTATCCCTTCTCACTCGAATATATTCTCTGACTGCACGTGAACAGTTTAACACATTCAAGGAGCATGTGATAAGTGAATTATCTACATTTTTCCAAAAGATTTTATTGGAGCACCTGGGGTGGCTCAGGCATTTGAGCATCTGACTCTTGATTTCAGCTCAGGTCAGGATCCCAGGGTTGTGGAATCGAGCCCGGGATTGGGATCCACACTGAATGTGGAGCCTGCTTACGATTCTCTCTCTCTTTCCCTCTGTCCCTCTACCCCACCCGTGCATTCTCTCTTTCTAAAATAAAAAAAAAATTTTTAGGGGCTCCTGGGTGGCTCAGTCAGTTAAGCATCTGACTTTGGCTCAGGTCATGATCTCACGAGCCCCGCGTCGGGCTCCGTGCCGACAGCTCAGAGCCTGGAGCCTGATTTGGATTCTGTGTCTCCCGCTCTCTGCTCCTCCCCCACCCACACTCTGTCTCTCTCTCTAAAATGAATAAACATTAAAACAATTCTTTAAAGTAAAATTTTCAAAAAGATTTTACTGTTAAGTAATCTCTACATTCAACACGGAGCTCGAACTCACAACCCCAAGATCAAGAGTCACGTGTTCTACCAACTGAGGCAGCCAGGCGCCCCAGCGAATATCTACTTTTTTTTTTAATTTTTTTTTAACGTTTTATTTATTTTTGAGACAGGGAGAGACAGAGCATGAACGGGGGCGGGGGGGTCAGAGAGAGGGAGACACAGAATCGGAAACAGGCTCCAGGCTCTGAGCGGTCAGCACAGAGCCCGACGCGGGGCTCGAACTCAGGGACCGAGAGATCATGCCCTGAGCTGAAGTCGGCCGCTTAACCGACTGCGCCACCCGCGAATATCTACATTTTTAAAGACACCAGTCAAATAACCAGGTACAGGCAATAATAAACTTACGAATTAAAACACATAAATCACCACACCCTTTTACTAACACAATGCTGAAAAGGCTATATATTTTAAATGAATCTCCTTTAATAATTACTCTTAAAAATGGAAGTTAATGACCGGTTTCATGCTTTTTAAAGGAGAAATCTGTACCAATTTGGCCCCCATATACGCACTCTGTATACCAAACAGTAGTGTACAAATCCTAAAGTACCAGAATGATGCAAAGGCTCGAGGCATTTAATAAAAGTGAATTCTTCAGTTAGTATGCTTAGTAGATAATTAACGAACCTTATCAGTGTATGGAGAGACTCTTGCTACATAGAGGCCACAGCTTTCAAAGCAGGACACAGGCAATTATTTTTCTCTTAAATGTTATTATTTCTTCTCCCCAGTCATTAAACATATATGGAGCTTTCAGCATTTATATGGTATACCTATCCTTTCTCAAGATTGTGCTGCGTTTGAGCATCCCAGAAAGATGTCTGGCTTTTCTAACCTCTGTGATGGTAAAGGCTGCCTGCCGTCCCTCACAGAGGAGGGCGCCCCCTCAAAGATGGCGCCCAGGAGGAGGGGAGGGGCCCTGGCGGAAGCTGTAAAGGAGGTGAAAGGCCTCCTTTACACTACTTAATGCCTCCAGGGAGAGAGGGCATCTATCTTAGGTTCTCGCCCTGAAGAGCAAAATTTAAAGTTCAAATAATCCCTGTTCATTCAAGAAAAAGTAGAAAATTTGGAAAAGCTGAAAGAAAAATTACTACCACCCATAATCAGTTCCTCCACATCAAAACAGAGATGGGCTTTCCACTGAATTCGGAGATGGCGGTCATTTGCTCCCTGCTGAGGTTTGAAGGGACGGACTCACTTGATCCCACTATCTCCAACCTCTCAGGACTTCATTCTGCCCATCACTTCTCTCTCAGTCATTTTCAAGTCCCAACTGCCCTCTACTCAGACTCCAAAGAAACATTCTCTGGTCTTGCTCGAACTTACAAACACAAACGCCCCGAACTTGCCATGATCTTGTTAAGTAACAAACCGCCTACTTTGCCCACCACTTCTGGATGGTCATTTTTGCAAAGTACATTCAGTCTGGCTGTCTCTGTTTTCCACCTGCCCACGTCTCTTTTGGCCCTGTGCCACCTGGCTTTCGTCCTGAGCGTTCTACTGAAGCTTCATGCCTAGAAGTCACCACTGAGGACCTACCTTCTACGTAGGATGGTTGCTTCTCATCCTCGGCCTCCGTGACCTTTTTGTAGTATTTTGTACTGCTGACCGAGCCTCCCTCTTAAATATCTCTACCCTGGGTTTCCACCTGAATGAGTGAATGGCCCATCCCTGGGTCTGTTACCTGTCCTAAGTATCTCCTGCACCTGTATACTTTTTCTTGGTATATCTATTTCCACTGCTTTAAAAATCACCTCTAAATAAGGGAAGTTTAAAAGCTCTATTTTGATACTGAACTCATTCCATATTCACAGGTGTGTGCAATGCACAGCCTACCAGGACCACAGACAGGTCCCAAACAGAATGCATACTATTCAGACCTGTTTCTTACTTCGGCTCAGCCTACCCACTGGGCCCAGGTGACTAGACTCAATACCTATTTCCTGTCTCTCGTCCTTCTCCAGTGCCCCGGATATCCACCTACAGCCTCCTGCTCCGTCCCCACTCTTTTTCGTCCTTATCTTCGTCATCGGGATGCCTACGTGGCCTCTTTGCGTTTAGTCTCTCCTCGCTTTGGGCAAGGACTTCAGTGCTGTTAACGAATGACTCTAGTCACTCTGAAAACCAGTTCATAAACCTTCAGAGGTGTCCCACTGCCTAATCAGGAAAGAACTCCTCAGTCTGAAATTAAGGGCGTCACGACATGATCCTAGCCTTATTTTCTACCACTGCCCTACCCGAATGTTCACTACATCCTCTAAACACAGTCTTCCATTTCCCTCTTTGCTACTAGTTCAGTGTTCTGTGCACTTGCCGATATAGCTCATTCTTCAAAACATCTCATTATTAACATAATCTTCTGTGATTTTCCTCCCCTTCCTTTGGAACCCAACAACAGGCTTTCAAAGTTTCTTAACGGCGCCGAAGTTCTGATCTGTAACATGATGAACTGTGCACTTCTGTTCTTTCCCCCTCAGGAAGAGAAATACGGGCCCAGAGATCTTACCATTTGCTATTTCCCGTCTCCAACCGGCAGTGGCTGGAGAGGTACTCGCTAAGCCCTCCCGCGCTTAAAGTCATCATTTTAGGACTTGGCTGGTCAAGGCTTACGCGGGAAGGGAGTAGAGAGGAGGAAAAGCAGACGATTTTATCGGGCACCTCCCACGTGCTCTACACTCGGTTAGGGACTTGACAAGTAGAGTCAAGTATTGACCAGCATTAGTGTGCCTGGCAGAGCGGGGAAGGTGGGGGAGAAACAGCCTAGTTGTCTATCATTTCTCTTGGTTCCTGATGCAGCTGCCTGGAACCCCGAATGCAGAGCGTGTTTCCAGACCCATGCTCAGTCAGGCTCTCTTGATCATACCCACAGGACACCATGCCCTGCAAAGATTTCTCATATCTCTTCTCTCTCCTCCAAGAAAAACTCACACAAATAATGTCACACTCTCACATGGGGACGGCTGACCCTGCTAGGCTACAAAATATTTAATTACAAATGTGAGACATTCCGTTATTCACAAAAGAAGAACGTAACCACTGCGGTTAACATTGATGAGAGAATTAGGAAATTCCCTACAAAAGAAGAATTCACTGTAGACAGTCTCCTGCTGGGTCTACGGGAATCTTCTCTGCATGGGGTACAGTAACACAGAGAGGTTAAGAGCCCCGGCTAAGTCGAATCCGATCCACCTGGGGTCAGAGGTGATGTCTTTCACTTAGTAGCTTAACCACTCCTGAGCATCTGTTTTTTCATCTGAAAATGTGAGAAACCTTATCGCTCTGAGATATGGCGCTGGTTACAGACTCCCCACGTATGAGTAGTAAGGAAAAACATGCACCCAATCTCTACTTCCATCATTGCTTCTGCTTCTTGTCGAAGGAGAAACTCGCAAGGAGTGAAGGGGGCGGGGGGAAACACAATGGCAGGAAAACAGCACGGAAGATCCCACAAAAATATAACTTTATAGTTATAGTGAGAAAGTCTAAGATAGGGACGGTAGGTTGAAAAATATAGTCTATTTAATTAAATTTATTTAATTCTTTTAATTAAAAAACATTTAAAGTAATCTCTATACCCAACGTGGGGCTTGAATTCATGACCCCGAGATCAAGAGTCACACGCTCCACCAACGGAGACGGCCAGGTGCCCCGGAGAAATGTAGCTTAAATCATGGCTCTGCCTCCCCTCTGCTCTGCCCTCCTCCACTCCCCACCATGAATACTTTAAACCAAAACTTAGTTTCTGGATGGAATATGTATCGAATTTTATAAATTAAGGTCTTTACAAGCCTTAGCAGTGTGTATACATACAGCATAATGTATTTTATTTGAAGGAGATAAAGAAAACCAAATGGCAAAATCTTAATGGAACTCTTAAGTTATTGATTCTCAGCCTGGATGAACTTCAACAGATTTTCCTCAAAGCACCAAAGGGAGAAACAAACAAACAAAACACCATTGGTTTTTTAATTTATTTCTTAAACTCACGTATTTTTGGCTTGTCCATCCTGGAAGCACATTTGTCCCACCAATGCAGCAGACTGGTCCCCCAAACACTGAAAGTATAAATGACAATAAAGAACACTAAGACAATATTATTAATTTTCCTTTTAGAACAGCCATAGGATTTATTTTTCCTTTTTTTATTTATCAAGGAATTTTTTTTAATTTTTTTTTAACGCTTATTTATTTTTGAGACAGAGAGAGACACAGCATGAACGGGGGAGGGGCAGAGAGAGAGGGAGACACAGAATTTGAAGCAGGCTCCAGGCTCCACGTTGTCAGCACAGAGCCCCACGCGGGGCTCAAACCCACAAACTGCGAGATCATGACGTGAGCCGAAGTCGGACGCTTAACCGACTGAGCCACCCAGGAGCCCCCATTTTCCCATTTCTGAAAGCCCCTATAAGATAGTAGGTATGGGAAGGAAGAGCTAGAATTTAATCAAAAGATTCTCAGTGGCCCATACTGTGCCACATAAGAACAAGAATCAGCCAATTGTGCGGCTTTTATTTGTTTTCCATAGTTTAGGATGGGGGAGGCTGATTCAGATATAGGAAGAAACCCATGACATGGAAGGGGACTAAGGTTGGGGAGGTAGCAGGAAGGTGAAACTTACCCCCGATATTGGCACACCTTCCAAGGCCCCAGCTTTCTAATAAAATTTGGGAAAAAAGGATTATGAATAATCACAAACTATTGTCTCTAACAAAACTGCAACAGGAATGAACACGAATAGCAACATGCCAGAGCATGTGGGCAGACAAGACAAAGCAAGTGATTCAACTACATATGTGGTTCAGAGACAGACACTAGACATTTCTAGAATGACAAGAAGAGACACGGCATTGGAGAATGGACGTCAAACACTGGACTCGGACTCAGGAGACGTGGGGTCTACTCTTGGTTAGTCAGCGTTAAGCCACTGAGCAGGCCGCTGAAACTTCTCTTTGCCTCAATTTCTTGATCTACAAAATGGAATCCAGGTAACAAGAAAGCCTGGGTCTGATAGTTCTTTCTATTATTGCCGTTAATAAGGAAAACGAATGCATCCTTTAAAATGAACATACACATAGCTATCAAACCAGCACGGAACATTCTCATTTTGGAAGGCTGGATTTTACCGACTATCCTTCCTACCCAAACTACTCGAGCTAAGAAACACAAGCGCGTCTGGGTATTGGGTATTATTTGTTTGTAGAGCCAACATCATTCTTCAAGTTTAGCTAAGCAAGAGTTCAATTTAGGTCACGAAGAGCGGTTTTTATTTTGATCAAATATGGCCAGCATTCTAGAACAAAAATGAGATATAAGTGGCTGTGTATGTTACAGAACTTATTTAAAAAAAACAAAAACATATTCAACTAGGAAGAGCGCCAAACGAAAGCTTTGGACTGACTGACCCCTTAGTCTGCCCTTTGGGAGCCAGTCCCCCAGCCTCCGGGAGCGTGAGGTTCCCTATCTGCTCGAATGAGGGTAAGAACGGAAGCCACCTCACAGGGCTACAGTGATAAGGAAACAACAGCGTATATTTTTAGGCCTCACAAAATAGAAAACATCTTCTAGATGGTGGATATTATTTTATTTCTTTCATGCTTTCTGCTTAATTCAAGACCTGCCGTTTTTATGTACTGTATACATTCTTAGAAAATCTGGACCTGGATAATAAGTGAAGGCTAAATTTCGCGAAGAACACACAGTGAATCTGTAGGAAACCTAGAGGCTATATATCTTAATATACTAAGAAACTAAAAGAAGCCATTGCTTATACTATTGGAAGTTATTATCCGACTACCAGCAGGATCTGCTAATGTGCATTCAGGCACATAAAGCGCTCTTTTTTTCTTCTTAGGGAGGGATCTCCGGAGGATTCCTGGGAATGTCCTCTGGTGAAGCATGCAGAAAAAGGGACAGTGCATTTCCAACTAACTAGTCTGAAAGGCTGGTCAAGTTTCCTTTAAGACAGGCATTTAGGACATTTAAAAACTACATCTCATTTCCCTGTTATGCTAAAGTCCAAAGCACATCACAACTGTACTTTGTCACGGGGAACGTCAGAACTTCTCACTCTGGAAAATCACCTTGGTCTTCTGTTTTCAAACACCACTTTCAGTCTTAGGGCAAACTTAAAAACCAACAGATACGAATGACTTTAAAGAAAACCTAAAGCTTGCCTAGGGCTTACAGTAATTTGGAAGGTCACGAGATTCTAGAAGAATCTGTTTAGTAAATGGACTTCTGTTTGTCTAAAACTAAATGGAAATGCACTGTATCTTTTCCAAATGAATGGGTAGCATAATTGGTGGGCAACCTACTCACCAGACTATGAGAGATTTTCTATAGTCAGCAAGGGGGAGAAAGGGGGACAGAAGCATAATATTTTAAATGCAAGAGAAAAAACTAGGCCAGTAAATGCTTTTTCAACCGTTCTCTAAAACTGCTTCTCAAGAATAAGTTCTTTTTTCTGACCCAAGTCAGTGTATAGACAGCTATGAAGTCATCGAAGCACTTTTAGTATAGATGAGCAGTGCTTCCCCTTAAAAAAAATTCACGGTACCTGAGAAAGCTTTATTGTAAGTGAAATAGTTAAGAAGCCTGCTCAAGCTTTAACCAGAGCACTCAGTATTTAACTCAATTTTTATTAACTCTGTAAGGAGAGTTTCTAATATTTGTCATGAAATGTCTAAACAATATATATATTTTTTTTACAATTTATCTTAGACATATTTTTAACTTTTATCGTAAATTCTAGATTTTTGTGTTCAAATACCAGTTCAAATCCTCCTGGAGGTTTGTCATCCCTGATGCGTACTCAGAGATACTCAATGATAATAAGCACGCTTTTTGCTAAAATGACTTTTTCTCTCGGTTTCAGTGAAATCGACAGAAAAATGTGCATTATGGAAACCTGTTTAATTAGCAATCACAAATCGGAAAGAGACTGTTTGCTTTCAGTTTCTTTGCTAAAGTTTTTTTTGGGGCTGACAAAGAATCGAATATAAAAAACATGGTTTGGCTATTCAAAGAAATTCAACAGGAAAAAGAACACTAAAATGTGAAGACACCCTCCCATAAAATAGCTGACACCACAACTACTAAAGTTTTTTCAATTAAAATAATAAACCAGCTCAAACATTCGCAGGCCACCCTCTGTAGTTAGATTATTGCGGTAATACTTTAAAAGCAGAATATTCCAAGAAAAGCCAATTAAAGTTTATAAAATGCAAAATCAACTGGTAAGGAGGATTCTAAAATTTTTAAGTTATTAAACTATACAAACAGCACTAAATTCTCGTCTTACATACTACCAACACTTACAGAAAAGTCACAACTATCAAACTAGGAAAGCTAACACAACTGCCTTTGGAGTTTTGAATAGTAAAGCTTTTTTAAAAATGAAATTTAAAACACTTTTTTTTTTTTTTTACCATTAAGCCATAGATCTCAGAAGAACTCCGAACATTTGGAAGAACTTTCATTGGAATTTCAAAAAATCTGAAAAACAATTAAAAACTGCGTATTTAACACTATTTTAAATAAGTATCTGGACGCATTTATATGTATTTAGAAGCGAAAACGTAAATAACTATTCGAAAATGAATGTATTGGAGTGCAGAGTTAAATAATAAGCCAGCAGACCATGGTTGTGGGTATGGATACTTAACATTCTCATTTGACACAAATCGATAAAAAACAAAAAGCACACAACACACAAAGTACGTTTCTAAATAAACCTAACCTTCCTAATCGAGACACTTAATTTGGCCTGTCTGTTATATACGCAACAATAGTCTCTTGTTTGAATACGCAGGATATACACTGTAGTTAAAATACCAACAATTAAAGTCTGGTGCTCTGCCGACATCGGAGAAGAGTAAGATTTGGGTTATAAATAGGTAACGTATCTGGCAATTGCTTTGTAGGGCAAAACCCAACTCACTCGCAGAGCTCTTTATCCCACTCCAGAGAATGAATGTTGAAAAGCATCGTCCTACTTGCATTGGTTACATCCGTGCAATGGACACCTCCGTTGGCCCCTCCCGTCAAACTCTAGACAGAATAAACAGGACAGGACATGTTAAATTTGCACTAATTTGCAACTTAAATTACATGTCGTCAAGGGCTGTAATCAGGAGCAGAGTGCAGAAAGCAGGAGAATGGAACGTGCCAATTGTTGAATGTTCACGTTTCTGGCAGTGTCTCACAGAAATATAATGCGAGCTACATACGTAACTTTACACTGTCTACTAGCTACATTTAAAAACTAGAGCGAAGTAACGAGCACTGGGTGCTGTACGGTCATCCAATTGTACACGGTGCCAATTGGACAATAAATTATATTTGAAAAAATTTTTAAAAAAGCATAGAGAAGCAAGTGAAATTAATTTTAATGAGAGCATATCTTTTATTGAACCCACTATCTCCAAAATATCCTTTTAATATAAAAAATTCTTTCGGAGACATTTTACCTATTGATTAATAAATTCTTTTATTTTTAAGTAGTCTCTATGCCCAATGTGGGGCTCACACTTGCAAGCCCCAGATCAAGAGTCACACACTCCAGTGACTGAGCCAGCCAGGTGCCCCAACATTTTACCTACTTAAATGCAGTATATATGTTACAGTCACAGCACATGTTGATTCAGACCTGCCACATCTGAAGCTGTCAGTGGCCACACATGGCTAAGTGGCCACCACGTTAGTACAGCTTCTAGTCCATTGGTGGTTACACAGAAAAATCAGTTTTGTTTTCATGTTATCTTTGCAAAATGCAGTCTTCTCAGATTTGGCAAAGTGAACTGTATTGACACGTCTGCCTCTTCAGGATCTTCCAGAACTCTGTGTTGCTCTTTCTTTGTTTTTGTTTTTTGAGAATAACAATTCTCATTGGGCTGCGCCGACCCAAGCATATATCCCAAAAGCAGAGGTTTAAATTCTCTAGTGTTAATATCCTCAGAGCGGAGCTGAAAGGATTGCCGCTTTCTTTCGTGTGCGAGCGGTTAAGAGGGGAGGCGGGAACTGAAGCGGAGAAAAGGCATCTCGGCATCCCGTGAGCAGGTCCCCCTCGACCCACAGCAAGACGCGCTCCCTTGTCTCCTGCAGCTCACAGTTGCCGCAGCCTGCCTCACTCTGGTTCCAGGCAACTGATCGTCAGAACTATGTCAACTGTGACAGGCGTGAAAGCGGTGGGCCATGAGAGCGCCACCCACGGCCGGCCCTGGCCAAGCAGAGAAGGCGCTGCTTCCTGGTACTGGGTCTGGAACATCGGCTCAGTGGGTGCGGTAAATGAGAACAGGGACAATATTCTCGCCACGCTCTCCTGAACGTTGAAAAAGATAACCATACACTTACTGAAGTAATTACAGATGAAAGTGTGGGGGGGGGATTTGCTTTAAAATGATCCGTGGGGAGCTAGAGTGTGTGAGTATAGTTGAAACAAGATTGGCCAGAGTTGACTGCTGTAGCTGGCCCACTGATGTAGAGGTTCATCACGCTATTTCCCTCAACCTTGGGGTATATTTGAAAGCGCCCACGATAAAAAGGACAGAGAACGAAAGAGAGAAAGGGAGAGAGAACAGGTACTTTTAAGATAAATCTGGGAAATGTCTAAAATGTTAGTTTCTACTCATCCGTGTTCGGCTTAGGCCAAAAGATTAGACAGTGAAATTTCCACCATGATGTTTTATATTCTGGCTTAAATAAGAGACAGCTGTGTAATACTGAAAGCAAACGATAAAAGTCACATAGATGTTTATCATGTTAAATAGTTGTTGCATTTAAGAATGACCGGTGGAGGGGCACCTGGGTGGCTCAGCGGGTTGAGTATCTGACTCTCGATACTCTGCTCAGGTCGTGATCTCACGGTTGGGGCATCGAGCCCTGTGTCGGGCTCCGTGCCGAGCATGAGGCCTGCTTGAGATTCTCCCTCTCTCTCCCTCTGTCCCTCCCTCACTCATGTGAGTGCAAACGTGTACACCCTCTCTCTCTCTCTAAAATAAAAAAAAGAAATGACCAGTGGAAAAGAATATATGATAGGCAAGAGAAAAAGACTACCTTAATTACTAATTACTAATTACCGAAATTACTTATTCGTAAGAGAATAGACATGACACATGGTTTTGGCGATCATCCTCCATTTTTACGGAAATAAAGCAAGAAAAACTAAGGAGGAAGTAAGGAAAAATGCCTCTTAAATGGAGGCTGAAATGTTAATTTTGCCAACTAAAATGTTTGAACTCTTAATAGAAAACAGTATAAAAAATTTCTGAAAAGCTTTCTCCATGCATACGTTATATTTAAACATACCCAGATAAGCCACGAATCAATGGTCCCAAAAAGAGCTCTATCCTCTTCAACAGCCTTTTGAACTTTTCTCACATTGTCAAGGAGCCAACGAAGTTTCACGGCACTGAAGTAAGTGCTAAGTGGAAGGCCTGTCTTGGACTAAAAACAGTTATGAAGTTCAGCCAGCAAAGTGAATTCCTAACAGTTTAAAATAAAGCACCAACCCCCCCAAACGCAACAAATCCCAAAACATTCAATGGCGCTACAGCCAAGCCCCCTGGTATTATGGATAAAAATACTTTTCCTATCTTGTGGCACAGGAAGGCGTGTTCACGAACAAAGATCAGTGTGATGTGTTTGCAGTTCAAAGAGCATCCACGTTGCAAGGTAAAGAGAAAATTAAATGACACAGTACCCTGGGATCTAGAGCGTGAACACGTAGATGTTAGCTTTTGTGATGACTAGTACATGCAGAACCTAGTCCAAAACTCTGCTTTTCATTTTGTATTTCCTAAAAGTGATAGTTTAAACTATTAAAAATCAGGGAGTACATCAAATCATAGACTAACGACCACACCAGAGAATTTTGTTTCAAAACGTGGACGACTTAACAGCAATAGACTTATGTGTGTAAAAACTATGTCATAAACAAGTATATATATTTACACACATACATATTCAAATACCATAACATAAAGTAAGTGGAGATTAAAGTCGAGCTCAAGGACATGCCAGAGGAAAGCAACATTGAGTTGTTCTATAGAAGAAAAGAGTTGCCTCAACTCAGCAAGGACATGGAGCAAAGAGACGGTGGACCGACTAAAGGGTAAAGGGTCAGTATTCCTTTAGAATGGATCAGTCCAACTCCTATTTTTGTTAGTATATTAAATGCTAGATTTATTTATAAAGGCTAAATGAAAGTGGTAAAGAAGATACATACATCAAAATAATGCAACTATCTTTCCCCTCCCCCAATCTTTGGTCTCCTCATTGATTACCTAACTACAGAAAATTCAAACCAAGCCATTTAATACTTTAATGCACCCTGTAAGTTAAGACTCTCAACTCATGGTTTTCTAGCTTTCCTAGAAAAAATAAATCAATGCTCAAAAATAATGAAAGGAAATAATTTATGGGATCGTTTCTCTTTGAAGGACCAAGGATCATCCCACAGAGCCAACAGTGAGGTAGTCCGTAATATTTCATTGTTATGACTTGGGTAGAGAGTGTAAAAGCGGCCTACGATGGCACCGAAGAGAAAAACATGCATCCCTTGAAGCAAAGTAACTGGAGGTGGGGATGAGGGTTGGGCAGGGTGACAAAGAGGCACAGAATAGGAAGTGGGTGAGGGTATATTCAGGACTAGCCTGAAGTTATTCGGGCGGGTGAGGGTAGGGAATGGTCTGTTCAATTGCTACAGTTAATGGGATCTGAACGCTAGTTTCACAACCAAGAACCACTGCCGTAAGGGTCCTGCTGACAAATAAATATCAAGGGGATAAACAAACAAACACCCCAGAACTTCCTTTGGATGCTAGGAGAAGTTGGCCTTGACCTTGCTAAGAAAAATACCTTGCCAGTTTCAAAAAAATTCTCTCTCCCTTCATTTATCTGAAGAGAGCTCTACATATGGACTGAAATATAGGCAATTTTTATAAGCTTCCTTCATATGAATAAAGTGGAAGAGGAGTTCGGGAGGAGTTGGAGTGACTTTTACTTTGTCCCTCTGAATCCAGATGCCTAAAAACTCCAAAGCATCCGGAACTTTCTTTGACAGATAGTAGAAACCAAGAAGGACAGATTTTGAAAGCATGGTTGAATTACAGGAAGCATGCCCTGGGAAGCATGGCTTAAGCCACTGGGACACTTTATCATCCCCTTCAGCCTATCGACCTTGGAATATGAATCCTCAAATCCACCACAGGGCAAGAAGACAGAAAGGTAAATATTTGAGTTACCCTCAATTATCTGCGGATAGCCTATAAAATGTATCCAATAATTACTGTGCGATAGGATATAGGGCCCGAATAGTCTTTCAGGTGAAATCTCTAAACCCTTTTTTTAAACAAGCATTACTTATAGTATACTTTTGAAGACATCTCTTACCTTGACAAAGTTATTATTTCCTGGAATTCTTTTACTAAGATTCTCAACGGTAGACTGGGTTCTTAGATCAAGCCACACTATAGACCAAAATATAATAATATATATGAAAAACTTCATTTAAAAAAAATCAGATCTTAATGAAATCACTGTCAAGGATAGGAGATCGATTAGTTTCCATAAGCAATTAAAATGCTAGAGCTTTCAAAAGAAATTAGAAAATTAGAAATGAATGGGCATATTGTTAGAAAAAAGAATAAATTTATGAGGAAGAACTGAAAGGTTTTATGCAAAATTACAGACCAAGTTAGAAAAATACAAACCTTAGGGCCCTTATTTTGTATCCTTTTTATAGGAAAAAAAAACAACCACAATGAAAAAATGTTTTGGATAGGCATTTTCTAAGAATGCAGGAGTACGGAGAAAATCTAAATGCTCGTCAGGCTAGTTGCCAGGGCAGAATTCACAGCTCAGGATCACCGTGCTGTGTACAAAACGGGTATCTTAGAAAACCTGGGAGCGATCTGTGACAGAGCAGGGCACCCGGTACCACTTACTGGAGGAAGAAGTAAGATTCAGTCTCTCACGTATGAATTGCTTATTTACATCAAACTCTTCCATTTCAAAAGCAGGCTACAGGCCAGAATCATTACAAGAACTGTTTAAAGGTCACCATTCTTGGGGCGCCTGGGTGGCGCAGTCGGTTAAGCGTCCGACTTCAGCCAGGTCACGATCTCGCGGTCCGTGAGTTCGAGCCCCGCGTCGGGCTCTGGGCTGACGGCTCAGAGCCTGGAGCCTGTTTCCGATTCTGTGTCTCCCTCTCTCTCTGCCCCTCCCCCGTTCATGCTCTGTCTCTCTCTGTCCCAAAAATAAATAAATGTTGAAAAAAAAATAAAGGTCACCATTCTTGCTCCGTGCTAGACTGTAAAAAAAATCTATTTTAAGAGCGCAACATCATGTATGGTAAGCAACTATCGTCCTCTTTCTGACCGTCTAGGAGAAGACATTTCTGTTCTGCTTCACGACAGAAGGCCTGAGAAAGAGAAGGTATCGGGTAGTGCATAAAGCCACGATGAAGGGGAACCAACAGAACCGCAGAGTTTTGTTTGTCAGATTTAAGTTTTGTACTTAAACTTCTCGCACTTTTAATCTGTTAGTGGTCACGTGGTATTTTTAGGCACCGACTATGCTCAGGTGCCTCCTGAAAAGGCTCAGGCCTGTGGTTTATTTAAAGGGCACACAGGCTTGCCCACCACACACGTGGATGTTGGCCACTCAACGCACAGTCTGGTGCACCCTGAACTAGCCGATCCCTCTGTCTCTGTTTAAAAACCAGCTGTTGTTTTGTTTTTTCATAAAAAATAAAACTAAAAAAATAAAAAAACCCGTTCTTTTCTGTAGTGAATTTTAATCCGTTCTTCCGGATCCCTTAAATGGTCACTTCCCTCGTGGAGGGCCATCTGCGCTTGATTTTGACCGGTGGCTATCTCGGGACAGCAGACTGGTTTCTATGGGTGTGAAAAGCAGCAAGCACAGGCTGGTCACCACCGAGGAAACAGGAGGCAGAGAGGAAGACCGGGGGTTCCGAGGCCTAGAGGGCACGTGTTGCACCTCTGCCCACCACGCATCCCTCTCGCTCCCGAGCGCAGGATCCCAAGCTCTGTGAAGCAACTCGTCCCTCCCTCATCCTGAGCCGAGCGGTCGGCCTGCGATGCGACCCTCCTCCCAGCTCCAGCGTCGCGTCCGCATCCCAGGGACTGGCTCAGCGGAGCGGGTGTGGTCTCATCAGCCCAACGGAGATCCGTGCTCAGTCTGCCGGACTCGCTTCTCCGCAGCTCTCCTCGGCAGTGTGGCCGGGCCTGCGGCCCCCAAGAAGAGAGAGCCGCATCGGCCGCATCTGGAGCCATCCCAAGAAAAGACAGACTCGTGGGGCATCCAGGTCATAATGTCCGAGTCTAGAATCGAACAGCACCTGAACTAAGCGACTCTTGCGCTGCTGGTTCCATGAACAAAAACATTCTTGGTTGTTGTTTTTTTTTTTAAACTTGATTTAGTTCAGGTTGAGCCTTCCGTTACTTGCACTGTGATTGATGTAAGCCATTAGCAGCAGCCGCGTGGACTTGGCGAGAACTGCCGTGCCCGGGGAACCGAGGCAGTCCACTTTTCCGAGGGGCAGTGTTGCAGGGCTCTGACAAAAGCGGACCTTCCTCACAGGCAAGCAACCCCAGAAGGTATTAACAGGAGTAACGGGGAAAAGGAGAGGAATGCAAGAGAGGGGTTTTGAGTCTGTGAATTAACAAACACATCTCGATTTTCAGTGTTTTCAAGCTCCAGTAGGCCGGGGGTTTTCAATCACTTGAGTGTGTTTCAACTACCTACTTTTAAAAAATGAAACAGGGTGGATTAGAATGGAAACTAACAGAGTTCACGGAACTCAGTAAGGTAAGTATTGTGAAACTTCTGTTTTAGTTATGGGAGTTTGATGAGTCACGGTGTAAAATGTATTTCTTATCAAGGGACATGAACAAAGGACATGAAAGTCATTGTTCTAGGCTGTTGTTGAATGACTCAGAGCCTCCTAGATGAGTGCTTTTCTGTGTTTTAATGCAAATAATCATTAGGGAAGTTAAAGATGGACCCCATTCCCAGAAATTCTAGGATAGTAGATCCAGGGAGGGATCCCAGAAATGTGCCTTTTACATAGGTGCCCCCTTCCAACCCCCGCTCCTTTAAGAAACACTGCTAGACTCCACAGCAGTGGTTCTTACCCAGAAAGCACATGAGAACCACCTGGAAAAATCTGAAATTACACATTCCAAGCCCTACCTTGCAGGATTCTGGTTGCAGGTGTATGCAAGGAAGGCCTGACTCTTTGTACTTTTGTTATAAACATCCCAAGTTATTCAGTATTATACTAGAACTTGAGAGCCTCTTGTTTAGGGCCTGGTCTTTAGGATATGGAACTTGTCCCAATTATTTCTTTAAAAACAAAACGACAGAGGGGCGCCTGGGTGGCTCAGTCGGTTAAGCGTCCGACTTCGGCTCAGGTCATGGTTTCGTGGTTTGTGAGTTCGAGCCCCGCATTGGGCTCTGTGCTGACAGCTCAGAGCCTGGATCCTGCTTCAGGTTCTGTGCCTCATTCTCTCTCTGCTCCTCCCCCACTTGTGCTGTCTCTGTCTCTTAAAAAATAAATGTAAAAAAAAAAAAAATTAAAGAAACAAAAACAAAAACACAACGACGGGTAAACTCATGCCCCGGTGTCTTCTCTGAGTCCCAGTGGCTCTGTGACTCTATTGCTCCTTGACAACGACCACTTAAGTAACTGGGGCACTTTACTCCTCACTTGAGACCTTGCGAGTATCCAGAATGGAATGCACAGAATCAAACTCTCACCAAAAAGAGTCAAAACACTGGATGTCAAATCAGGAGACCAAAGTTGTTTGTCTTCTGACTTTGCCACCAATAAGCTACGTGACTCAAGCAAGTCATTTTACCCTTTGTGGCCTTGATTTCCTGAGTATAAAACGAGGCAGTCAGACTAGATGGTCTCTGCAGTCTCTCTGCTGCCATTATTCCATGATCACAGAAGGCTGGCAGGTTCACTTTGTTTTCATAGCCCAAGAGTTTAAGGTAATTAGAATACATGGGATGAATTAGTACAACTGCCAAAGAGAAAAATGTCAGTGGTTGATACACTACCAAACAATTCACAAATGCTGAAAATTAATTGAATTAAGAACAAAAAAAAATTAGAAAACTCATTAAAGAAGCTAAGATGGCAGAATTAGATTGGCAGAATAAGAGACCAAAAGCCAAAGAGAAGGCCCCAAGCTGGAGGACTAAGCCCCTTGTGGAGGAATTTCTGAGATCAAAGATGCCAGATCCATATCCGGCAGCGGTGGTCAATTTCAGTGGTCAATTTCCCCCGTCACGTCTGAGTCGGAAGGCTGGGAAGGGAGCAGGAGCCAGAACAGCAATACCTGAGGAAGCGCCAGCAGCTGGAACTGAAGAGCCAGAGGGGACAACGGCAACCGGATCGGAAGGGCCAGGAGAAACTGGAGCGGCTGGAGCATTAGGAGAAATAATGGCAGTTCATGCTAGAGGTGGCCAGATTCAAGGTCTGTGTTCTCTTGCTGACCGCTTAGGAAACGGTAGGTCACTTGGGCAAGTTCATCAGAACGAACACTTTCTACACATTTGAGCGTAGAAAAGGAAAAGGAAGAGACATGGAGTAGAAGGGAAACAAAGGCAGTCTGGTCAGAGTCTCTGGCTCGGTGGACCCCGTCCGTGTGGACAAAGACCAGGTAAATAGGTGCTTCTTGTTCAGGGTGACTCTTCCCCACCTGGCCACCTATCTGCGTCCTAGTTAGAAAAGTGGCCCAGGCCGGTTACTGACTGTTCGCCCAACCAGTAAATTGAAAGGCTGTGCGATGTAGTGAGTGAGCATCCCTTACAAAGGAAGGCTAAGGAGTGAGCCACAGTCACTGTTGGGGCGATCCACGGGAAGACATGAAAAGGCTGCTTTGGGAAGTCATGGCCCCAAGAAAGCACTTCCCCGGGAGGCTGGCAGGAGGGGAAGCCCACCACCACAAACGGGAGAAGCGTGTCTGGAGGGCACAGGGAATGGCTAAGTTCCAAAGTGATTTGCAAAAAAATAAGAAGGAAAACAGACGCTCGGGAGTCCCAAACACTAGATAGCCTGCTTCTATAAAGTATGACCCTCATTTAGACCAAGGAAATCTGATTCAGATGGTTCAAATCATCAAATAAACAAGTAAAAAAAATCCAGTTTGGATGACGTGATAATCTTTCATTTGTACTAAATAGAGTCGCATCCATTAGCTGTCTGTTAGACTTAGGTCTGAACAACATAGTTTGCACAGTGAAGAGAGATGCGGTTGCCTCACTGCCCACGGACCGGGGTTAGTTAGGCGACGCAGTAACAGTCCAGAGGAAGAGACGACATTTAGAATATTTAGAAAGGTGCATCAGTTTGGGTTTGTCATAATGATAGACGGGAAAAGGACCTAAGAAAAAACTTCAAAATTAACTAGAAACAATCTTAATTATTTTCAGTTGACCAGAAGGCGAGGCACACAACACGTCTCTGAGCGGGTTTGCTACGAGCACACGAGGAGCTGCAGGCGGGCCGAGGAGGGAGATGAAGGCGGGGCTCCGGGTTACGGAGTGCACCCCGAGCAAGGGCTTCTGGCAGTTCCTCAAAGTGTTACGGGGCTGTCTCCCCAACAAGAAATATAATAACAGTAAACCAGATGGAACTGCTATGCGTTACCGCTGGCCAAAAGTTATCAATTAAGCGGGGCAAGAGGTCACTTGCAAAGGAGAAGAGACCGTAATCGAAGACTGTCCTTCCCCTGATCACATTTTCAGAAGTCACTGGGGCCAAAAGAAAAATGCAGAGTTGCGGGGGCGGGGGGGGGGGCGGTGATTTAAAACGTGTATATGCCACAATGTGGGGGGCTGAACCTACTTCGGGTCTTAGGTGTATAAATGCCGGGACGCCAAGGACTGACACAAGCGTGTGTGATCCACGTAGGCTCTGCATGTCCCCTAAGAACACCTGTCATGTAGAAATCAATCATTCCATCTGGCATTCCTGGGTGAAAAAGACTATCAGTCAATTCCGAACAGTGGCCGTGGCTAACACTGAAGACTTCTACTCTGCCAAGGCACTATTGTAAGTACTCTACGTGTATTAGCTCGTTGATCTTTGCCTCGTGCCTAGGAAGTCCACACTGTGAATTTCTCCAGTCTAACTGTCAAGGGAAGACACAGAATGGAGAGAAGTGGAAAAGCCAGGATCAGAACCCAGAGTCTGAATGCAGCATGAAACCCCTATGACACAGGTAAGCCAGGATGAATTTAAAGTCATCAGTGGCATATAAACAGTAAAGATCAGAAACCTCAAAGGTGAAATCAAATTCAGTTTCTTTTTAAACTGGCCTGGAGTTGAAGACTTGAATAATTACAAAAACAGCCGTATATTTTTTTTTACCCCAAATGGAGGAAATGGAAGGCATTCAAAAAACCCTGTAATAAAGGACTGGACATAAGGAGAAATGGAAGTAGATCTTGATAAAGCCGAATATTCTAGATTTGACAAAAGTAAAAAAAAAAAAAACTTCTCCCTTCCAAAGCAAAACAATAAAAATGAAACAAAACGAAAAAAGTATGTTTCCACGTTTTAGATAGTTGGCCATTTATGGTTTTCTTTCATGCTGATACTCTGAAACCGAATCCAGGTCCAGACGAGGTTAAAAAAAAAAAAAAAAAAAAAAGCAAGCTCAAGGTTCCTTCAGATCTCAACAGATAATTACACAAGTTTAATCATTGGCCCAGGGTTAACCAGTACATAAACATTAAAAAAGGCAAAGAGGATGACCAGTGTTTAAAAGTGCAACTCTCTGCAGAAAAGAGTTTATACGTCACAGGGAACTTTTTTTTTTAAAAGATCTCACTTGAAGTAATCTCTATAGCCAAAATGGGCCTCAAGCACCCCTCAAACTCACAACCCCAAGATCCAGAGTCACATGCTCCACCGACTGAGCCAGCCAGGTGCCCCATAGGGAATTTTAATTTTTTTTTTAAATATTTTTTTTAACGTTTATTTATTTTTGAGACAGAGAGAGACAGAGCATGAATGGGGAAGGGTCACAGAGAGAGGGAGACACAGAATCTGAAACAGTCTCCAGGCTCTGAGCTGTCAGCACAGAGCCCGATGCGGGGCTCGAACTCATGGACAGAGAGATCATGACCTGAGTTGAAGTCGGACGCTTAACCGACTGAGCCACCCAGGGGCCCCTTTTTTAATTTTTTTTTTTTTTTGCCCCATAGGGAATTTTAAATGCAACAACTTAGAAAAAGATGTTTGCAATAACATTTAAATAAGGAAAAAATGGATCGGAGACCAATAATGTTTGTCGGTGGTTTTCTCTAACATATAAAGATCTTAAATCACTGACTCTTGCCTCCCTGGATATTCGTCTTTAATATGAATGGTATTTTGATATGAAACCATGAACCACAGAAAGCTACTGGAGCCCGGGTGGTATCGCAGCAGGCAGCGATCGTGAAATGTGCACACGAAGATATGAAACACCCCGGATTCAAGGCTTTCCCCACGTGACACGCACACCGCTTCGGTGCTGTGGGGTTTGGGTGCGTAGTTGTAGTTGTGCTGGGCTTCATCTATGGTGTGTTTGTAACCCCCAACCTTTCTCGTCAGTAATACTCGGGAGACACCAAGGTGTGTGGACCCCTAGTAAAAGCGGGTTTGGGACGGGAAAGGTTTAGAAAAAGGGCGAGGCTTGGGGTGAAGGGAAGTCTTCGGAGAAGAATACCGATGAAGAGGACGCTAACGGGGGGAGAGAAAAGCACCGCCGGGGTCAGGGACACATCAACTGCAACGTTTACCTCGCTCATCACACAATTAACTCATCAACTCTCACACTATTTGCAACTTCTGAAACAGGCCACCTGTGCCTCAATGGACTCATTTAAACTTTCCGTGCTTGTATCTGTTATAAAATATGTCAGTAAACAAAGACACGTTTAAAAAAAGCCTCGCTCAGTGTTAAGTTTCTTCATCGAATGTGCTTCGGGTCCACTGATTGACCCTGAAATCCTCCTACTGGTCGCCGTCCCGGGGGCGACTGAGCTGACTGCGTATCAGGAGACCTCGAACCGTAAAACAGGAGGCCACATAAAAAGCAATGTTTAAAAAAGAGAAGTGTAGACTGCTTCTCCCATTTGCTAGTCTATAACAAATATTGCTCATCAGTTACATAACCGAGTTATGTAAGTAAAGCGAGAGATGAAGAGAAAGACAGGCCTAGAGCGACAGAGTTACAAGAAAGGGACAAAGAGAGGGTGAGAGAGACTAAAACCCACAGACTGTGATATCCACAAAGACGAAGCTCAAGGACAAAGATCTGTGAAAATCTGATTCTGTTTCCACCAATCCCACCTTGTGTTGTTTTCAGAGAAAGCTGCCGAAGGCTTAATACCATGTAAATATTCTCAGCTCAGATGTGCATGGAGACAGGACACCTTGGCGTTTCCCTGGGTGACATAAAACTGGAGGCAGAACCTATATCCTTGTCATGACCGAGTGGCTTCTCTTCCCAGCTCATGACTCCTTCTCTCTCCTCTGTCTCTATTCCCCTTCCTTCTTCTCACTTCCGGGTATCGATCCCTAGGCGCCTGACTCACAAAGGCAAGCATGGTGTCTGCCTCCTGCCTGGCTTGTCACTGTCTGCGTAGGGGTCACCACAGAACCTACACACAGAAAGGCACTTAAACTCTTGTTGAAGGATGTACATTCATTCCTCTAGTGAAGTCATCCATAATAAACTGAGACTAGCACCTTTCTGGTACCAACTTTCAATCTCCATCTAACATCTGGACAATCTCTTTATAAAAGAGCCACAGACCTACTTGCCGAGGGATGAGCTTTGATTCCAAGTCCGGGACTCACGTTGCTCAAAGAAGCGAGCCATTTTTCTCCCAGGCTCGCACCCCTTAAATACTAGTTTTCTTCTGTTCTCTCAGGCTAAAAATCTTGTAGCCCTGTCCCGCACCCCCCACCACCCCGCCTCATCTTTATGCTCTATCTGATTTACAAACCTACAGGTTGTGTCTTTCCTCGAAAAGGTCTCTCGGGTTTGCCTTCTCTCCACTATTCCCATTAACTGATGAGCAGTCTCAACCCCTTTGCTAGATTTTACTGTGGAGAAATGAAATCTTGTCCTTTCTAATATATTTTTTTTAAGTTTATTTATTTCGAGACAGAGACCACACGAGCGGAGGAGGGGCAGAGAGAGAGGGAGAGGGAGAGAGAATCTCAAGCAGGCTCCGCACTGTCAACACAGACCCCGATGGGGGGCTTGAACTCACGAACCGTGAGATCATGACCCGGGCAGAAGTCAAAAAGACACTCAGCTGACTGAGCCATCCAGGTGCCCTGAATCTTGTTCTTTGGAATATACTTACTTACATATTTGGATTTAAATGCTTTCTATTTGTCCTTCCTTCCCATTTCACATTCCTTTTTCTTTCCTTTCTTGCCTTTTTCAAAAAAAATCATTTAATTTTCCCCCTTTATAAGCTGGTTAATTATACATCATTTTACTCTCATTGCTTACCCTAGAGATTATTAAAACATGTATCCTTGACAATACAAGGACCTCAAAACAGTTGAAACTCATCTACCCCCAATTCCTTTCATGTACAACTGTTGCCATGTATTTTAATTCTTAATACATTTTGAACATCATAATGTTATTGTTTTATGCAGTCAAAATTCATTCAGACTGACCTACATATTTACCCTTTCTAGGACTTTGCATTGCCAACTTTCTGCGTGAGAACATTTTCCTTCTGTGTGAAAAACAGCGCTCACTTTTTCTTTCAGTGGGGGTTTGCTTGTAATGATTTCTATCAGTCTTTGCTTGTCTTTGCTGTTATGTTTCACTTTAATTACTTAAGACGATTTTCACTGGGTATAGAATCGTCGGTGGAAGTTCCGGTTTTATTTGAGCACTTTAGAGACTTCATTCTTTTGTATTCTGACTTACTTTGTTTCCATCGAGAAATTAACTGAAAGTCAATGTGACGCTCTCTCTTTGTTAAAGATTCATTTTAAGTAATCTCTATGCCCTATGTGGGGCTCAAACTCACGACCCCAAGATCAAGGGTCGCATGCTCCACTGACCGAGCCAGCCAGGAGCCCCTGCAAGTCAGGGTGGCCCTCTTGAAGGTCAAAGCTTTCGGCTACTTAAAAATTTTTACTTTTTGGGGCGCCTGGGTGGCTCAGTCGGTTGAGCGTCCGACTTCAGCTCGGATCATGATCTCACAGTCTGTGGGTTTGAGCCCCGCGTCGGGCTCTGTGCTGACAGCTCGGAGCCTGGGGCCTGTTTCAGATTCTGTGTCTCCCTCTCTCTCTGACCCTCCCCCGTTCATGCTCTGTCTCTCTGTGTCTCAAAAATAAATAAAACGTAAAAAAATTAAAAAAAATTTTTTTTTTTACTTTTTATCTTCAGGTCTCCGCATATGTTTACATATGGCTTTCTGCGTATTTATCGTGGCTGGGAATCACAGTGCTTCCTGAATCTGAAAAACCTTATCATTTCTTTTTTCTCCTGGGACTCCAGTTACTCCTCACCTTACTCCATCTTTCTCCTGGAGTCTTTTCTATATTTTCCAAACCTTTGTCTCTCTGTGCTTCACTCTCTTCCAGTTCACTAATTCATCTCCAGCTGTGTCTAATCTGATATAAAACTCATCAACTGAGTTTTTAGTACGGTTCTAGAATTTCTATTTTGAAACCTCCACCTCTTTACTAAGGTGATCATTCTTGTCAAGGAATTCCTTGAACATGCTAATCATGATCACTTGAAAGTCTGATAACTCTTGGGCTGCCTGGGTGGCTCAGTTGGTTAAGCGTCTGACTCCGGATTATGGCTCAGGTCATGATCTCAGGGTCGTGGGATCGAGCCCTGCGTAGGGCTCTGCACTGACATTGTGGAGCTTGTTTCGGATTCTCTCCCCCCACCCCTTCTCAAAGTAAATAAACTTGAAAAAAAAATGAAGTTTGAAAATTCTAATATCACGATTTCCTAGGGGTTTATTTCTAAGGTCATTTGTTTCTGTTGGTCTTTAGTCATATCTTGTTCTGTATGCTTGATTCTTTTTATAGAAAACTAGAAATCATACATGAAAGCCTCTAGAGAGAATTTTTCCCCAGAAAGGGTTCATTTTTGTTTCTGAAAGGAAGTTAGGCTAGAAGCATTAGCAATGTTTGATCACCAGAACACCCAGTGCTTTAAATGACTTCAATCCAGGCTGTAGTTCCTGTGAGGGTTCGTGTATTTCCAGTTTTCCTCACTTCCAGGGTCGGCCCTTTGCACTTGCAATCACAAGTCGAGGATCTGACCAACATTCATCTCCAGCCCTGGCAGCCTGACTACCTTTGACCTCCCTATGTCCATCGACCTGTGAAAATGCTGCTCAACTTCAGCTACTTCTTTTAGAAGCTACAGGTATCTCTACAGAATAAGCAACACCAAACGCCAGGCTTAACTCTCTGGGCTTTCCTTCTCTCCTGTAACGTGGCCCCACAATTCCTCACTGCCTTGATAGGCTTCCAGTCCCTCAGACAGAGTTTTGCTTTGTTTTGTACAACTTCTTGAGCTGTGCTCAGTAGACATGTGAAACAACCCATTGCACCATATGGGAAGCTAAACTCTCCTTTATTATTCATTTTGTCATCCCAGGTCACGCAGTGAATGGCTTTCAGAGCCCTCTGTATCCTCACCAAGCCCTCTTTATCCAAACGAGAACACAGGCTTTGGGGTTGGAGGGGTTTATAAACGTCCAAACTGTGGCTTTACCTCTACTTTTAGCTAGGTAGCGTTGGACAAAATATCGAGCTTTTCCAGAATTCACTTGTAAAATAAGGCAAGTAAAACCTGCTTCGGGGTCACTGAGATTAAATAATACAGGTAAATAGTTCAGCACAATCCCTAGTACATAGTAAGGTTAGCACTTACTGAGTGAGCATTATCATCACTATTAGTTTTATTAATAATAACTCATAAATTGGGGCGCCTGGGTGGCTCAGTCGGTCAAGCGTCCGACTTCAGCTCAGGTCACGATCTTGCGGTCCGCGAGTTCGAGCCCCACGTCGGGCTCTGGGCTGATGGCTCAGAGCCTGGAGCCTGCTTCCGATTCTGTGTCTCCCTCTCTCTCTGCCCCTCCCCCGTTCATGCTGTGTCTCTCTCTATCTCAAAAATAAATAAACGTTAAAAAAAATAAAAAAAAACTCATAAATAAATCCTCCTATCCTCGAAACTCATCAGTGTCTTTACTCTTGGTGAAATACGTGTACACATTTTCACATTCAGAGCTCGTTCACACTAGCCTTCAATGTCCCCTTTTCCTAAAGTAATCCGGTACCTTCTTCAAGACCTAAAATGGAGTTCAACCTCTTCAAAAGGTATGCCCTGAATTCAACATCCATACTAACGTATACTTGCTCTAGTTCCCATTCAATTTGGCAGCATAGTTCATCAACTATTCCCTAATTCTGTGTTAGCGTCTTCCTAAAACCAGATTACAAAGTGCTTACAAAACCGGCCAGTAATTCCTATCCTCTATAACACATCCGGGATAGCACCAAACCAGGAGGTTCTCAAACATGTGCATGCTTCAGGGATTGACAAAAGTTCTTCATATCTCATAGGTGCCGTATAAATTAATATTGAAAAGCCCAAAGAATGGGGCACAGAAGGACACAGGTAGAAGAAAAGAAAATGAGTAGATCAGCACATCAGAAAAAGAAACTACTTCCGGTAAAATATTTACTTAAGTCTTTAACTATAACTTCAAGTAACCTAGTTGCATTATTTTAAAATGACAACTCAAAGTCCAAAGTTGCATTTTTATGATTCAAAGTTTAGAGTTTAATGGGAACTTTCTGGTTCCTTTTAGATGGTCCCTCCACTTCCCTAGGGGAAAAATAAAATAAAACCCTAACTAGTTCAAGAAGTTGGCTAACAGTGATGCAGGAAAGAATACTCCCTAGGCATCAGTCACGAACACCGTAATATCCTGCTTTACTGATACTCAAAATTACTTGCTCAGGAGAATGAGAACAGAATAAAGATTTAAAACATGCACTTTTGTGAAAAAGGACCTGTGGTTGCAATTCGTTGACATTTTTTGAAGTCTTTAGTTTTTTATCACAAGTACACACGACATCCTACATGCTTCCTGATAACACGATAACATGAAATACCTTAACGTTTTATAAAGATTATTTGCAAAGGATTCATGCCACTCTTACAAGGCACGTTTTTAGTATATTTTCTGCTTGAATATCACTTTCTTCCAATCAATACTAAAGGAACTATACCACTAAAGTAACTCTAAAGGAAAAAAAGCTCACTCTACCGATCATCCCATCTCTGACAATTTCTGCCTCCAACGCCACCCCACAAACGTGGTATTTTATGGACAAAAACTTGTGTTTCGCTATTTGTAAATACAACGATGCCTTTTAGTGACCATATTTACAACAAAATTTTACTTTCGGCAAGTGACAGTGTCATTTGACTAAGACGGGATACCTAACGTTGGTGTATTTGAGATGTTGAGGGTTTGAACCCCTGCTGAACGAGCCAAATGCGTAGCAGGAGGAGCTCACGTTTTGAGATTTTATTGTCCTGACCTCAGATGAGTCCATTAAAATTACAAACGGGAAGAACGAGATGACTGCGAACACGTATAATGTATAATTTGGAGTTTTGAAGGGGAGGAGGTGAGATTTCTTTTAGGTGTCAGAAACAGCAGGGACTATGAAACAGTTCTGGCTACACTGAACCACTTGTATAATACAAATAATCGGGAAAAGGGGAAAGCAAGGTAAACAGATCATTCAAGATGCGAATAAATATCTGTAAATAAATAACAACTAATCTCTTAGAGGACTCTTCTGCCCATCCCATCAGAGTAGAAGAAACATGACTGCATGCTCTTTTAGCCAGACAGTTCAGTGTGACAATGTTTGCCAGTGGAGAAAGGCGTTGCATATGACATCAATGAACAGCAGCTTACCCACAGCGTTGTAGAGAGGCTCTCCAGTTAGCTTGTCCCAGACTACAGTGGTTTCCCTCTGGTTACTGACACCAATAGCTTTAAAGAGAAAGTTACACAGAAGGGAGTAGACAATTAAACAAGTAAAAAACTACTTCAGGAGAACAGTTCTTTAAAAAAAAAAAGGGTTTTTTTTTTTTTTACATGCGTAACTAAACTTAACAGTTTGAAAAAACATTTGGCACTTTTGTAGTGGTGTTGAATGCACTTTGAGCGGCTCCAGGAAAAGTGAACAGCCAAGGTCAACAAGTGCTTCTTTTTATTTCCACAGACTGCTTCCCACTTCACTACCGGCACATGACAACATGGACCCAGACTCAGATCAATATCCAAATGAAAGGCTCCCAGGTAACCTTATAAAAAGGGAATACAATAATTCGAAATTTATAATAGCCAATTCATTATTCTATGGCGACCCGCAATCACCTCACTCATTTGTTTACTAACTGCCATGAGCCATTTCTCTGTGTGTGTGCACGTGCGCATGCCTGTGTTTTGAGAAAATAGCTACAGATAAAATTCTTCATGCCAGGCAACCTCATATTGTGGTTCTTGACAAATTGTTTCGGTCCTGTATTTTAATAATGTAAGACATGCAAATTTAAATTGGGCATAAATACAATACGTGATAGTATTTACATTATACTGACCTCTACGGAACTCAAATGCTAACGTTACAGTTATTATAAGTAAAATACTAATGCATACCATTTTATTCAATTCAGCTTATTCAGCCAAATCAGAGGTTCTCAGACTTGGCTGCACATTAGCATCAACTGGAGAGCTTTTGAAAAAATATCAATGTCCACTTCATGGTCCAAACATTCCAATTTCACAGACTGGGATAGGAGCTGAATGTTAGTGTTTTTCCTTAAACTCTCCCCCGCCAAGCGATTTCTACGATGCAGCCTAGGATGAACGCACTGACCTAAAGGATCGAGTTCTTCCGGAATGTACGGTGAGGACCGACTTTAAAGGCTATATAATCAACAACACATCTTTTGCTTAAATCTTCCAGAGAACCACTTGTCACGTGACCATTCAGCTAGCACTTCCATTGACAAAATCCTCTCTACCTCTCTCAAAACAGATCAATCTCTATTCACAACTTCGGTGTTTTAAAAACAAAAAAAATCCTTTTCCTTGTAGCTTTAAGTACTCCCTTTGCCCAGCACGGGGCTTGAACTCACAACCCCCAAAATCAAGAGTCAGCTGCTCTGCAGACTGAGCCATCCAGGCACCTTTCCACATGGCACGATTTAAAGTGCCTTCACCAACTCTCCAAGCAACACGCAACTTTCTGTTCAAGCTGCACGCCCAGAATAAAACGCTACAGGAATGCTCTGACCGGCACAGAGCGGAGGGGGCCCAACAGTTCCTTTGTTCTAAGTAATCTTTTTTTTTAAGCTCAAAACAACAGTTTATTTTTAAAACAATACACTAAAATCTAAATTTAAAAAATCAATTACTTAGATTTTACTGTAAGGAGATTTTATGTGTAATAGAGAGCAATGAAAACTGGCCTATGGAAAATGAATATGTATATTTTTCACTGAGGTGTAACTGACAATATTATACTAGTTTCAGGTATATCGCCTAATGATTGGATACATGTATAGGCTACAAAGTGATCACCATAGTAAATCTAGTATCATCCTGGCACCATACAAAGTTACATAATATGCAACGCAACATTGTTGACCGTAGTCACCAGGCTGGACATTATAGCCCTATGCCTTATCTATTTTATGACTGGAGTTTGTACCTCAACTCCAGTTTTGTCACCCCTCCAACCAGGAACCACCAGTCTATTCTCTGCATTTACGAGTTTTGTTTCATTTGTGTTGCTTTTTGAATTCCACATACAAATAAAATCATACAGCGTCTGTCTTCCTCTGTCTGACTTTGGCATACCCTCAAGGTCCATCCACGTTGTCACAAGTGGCAAGGTTTCCTTTTTTGTCGCTGAATAACATCCCATTGTCTGTATATACACTTTTTCCATTCATCCGTCAACAAACACTTGGGTTGTTTCCATGTCTTGGCTATTGTGAAGAACTGCTATGTACATAGGGGTGCATGTATCTTTTTGAATTTGTGTTTTCACTTTCTTTGGATAAAGACCAGAGCGGACTTGCTAGGTCATATGTTAGTTCTATTTTTGGATTTTTGAGCCACCTCTCTACGGTTTTCCACAGTGGTCCCACCCAGTTACATTCCCACCAACAGTGCACAAGGGGTCCCTTTCCTCTACATCCTCACCAACAGCTGTTTTGAAGTAGCCATTCGGACAGGTGTGATGTGATATGTCATTGTGGTTTTGATTGGCATTTCCCTGATGATGAATGATGTTGAGCATCTTTTCATGTGCCTGTTGGCCATCTGGAGGTCTTCTTTGGAAAACAACATTCAGGCCCTCTGTTCATTTTTTTTTTTACTTAGACTGTTTGCTATTGAATTGTAGGAGTTCTTTGTAATTTTGGACATTAACTCCATATCAGCTACATGATTTGCAAATACATTTTCCCATTTAATAGGTTGCCTATTTTGTTGATGGTTTCCTTTGCCAGGCAGAAGCTTTTTAGTTTGATGCAGTCCCGCTTGTTTATTTTTACTTTTATTACTACTGATTCAAATTCCTTACTAATGGTCGGTCTATTCAGATTTTCTATTTCTTGATGATTCTGTCTAGACTGTTTCCAGGAATGTATCAATTTTTTCTACGGTTGTCCAATTTGTTGAGCTATCATTGTTAGTGGCACTCTTAGGATCCTTTGTATTTCTTTGCTATCTGTTTTAACGTCCACTTTCGTTTATTTATTTGAGCCCTTTCTTTTTTCCTTGGAGAGCCTACTAAATGTTTATCGCAATAATCTTTATCCAATGCAAATTTACTTACTAAAACACCCTTTCTAAGGGTACAAAGATGACTAACAGTCTACTTCTAAGAAACTTGGAGGCATAGGGTAAAAGGAAGAGATTTGCTTTTTGTTTTTTTTGTTTTGTTTTGTTTTGTTTTTAATAGAAGACACTAGTGTTTGCAGGAATCAAGATGGAAGGCAAAGGACAATGTGGCAGACAGGGGTGCTGGGAAACAATGACACGTGGTCCTGATTCTTTTTTTCTTTAACTTTTTTTAACGTCTATTTATTTTTGAGAGAGAGAGAGAGAGAGAGGGAGAGAGAGAGAGAGAAAGAGAAACAGACCATGCACAGGGGAGGAGCAGTGAGAGAGGGAGACACAGAATCGGAAGCAGGCTCCAGGCTCTGAGCCATCAGCCCAGAGCCTGACGCGGGGCTCGAACTCACGAACTGTGAGATCATGACCTGAGCCCAAGTGGGCCGCTTAACCGACTGAGCCACCCAGGCGCCGCAACATGGTCCTGATTCTTACAGTGACAGGAGGCGAGGAGATTAATGCACTGGTGGAGGGAGGAGCCTCAAGTAAGACAGAAGGGTATCGCTTTCCTTGTGATGGAGGGAAATGGATGAGAGTTCTAGATTTTAAGTACGGAAACAGGAAATGAGGAATTAAGGCCCCAGAGCCTCAACTTTCCCTGTGAGGTAGCACACAAGGTTATCTGCTCCAGGGGAGCCGAGCACAAGTAGAAGCAGGAGCTTTGGGTACCGTTTAATACAGCTCAGGCTCTGAAGCTAGACCGCTGGGGTTCAAATTCGAATTCCTGTTTTCCTAGCAACATGACCCTCGACCTCAGTCTCACTTTTATCTTCTGTAAAATAGAAACAATCATAGTTTCGCCCCCCTTTCAGGGTTACAATGAGGAATCCCAGAGTTAGTGCACATTGTAACGGTGCCTGGCACACGGGAACCACTCGATACCTGTTACTTACTGCTTCCACTCATTGTGATCAATATCCCTGAGGAGAGAGTCGTGGAAAAATTGCAGAGCGGGACGGAGCTAATTAGGACACATAAAGGAAGTGCCCAGCAGCACTGTGGATACGGCAGAGGCCAGAGAACTCAGCGGGACCTCAGCAATGGATTGCTCAAGCGGAATACTGTCAACACGATACTTTGAGCGGCAACTTTCCAATGTGGGATCACGATGAATTCATGGTTGAGGAAAATCCCCTTCTCTCCCCCCACTACATTAATTTTCCGTCAACAGACTGGCTGCTCGTTGAGCTGCAGTCTCTGAGACACTGTCCTATGCCCTTGAGGCTATCTCTCTTTATTGGCTCATTCTAACTTGTGCTCAGGATGAAATCTAGAGCTATCTCTCTCTGATTCATGGGTCACAGGTTCCTCCCTCACCACTCCTTCTTTCCCTTCTATCTTACTTTGATTCCTTTGTGCCAAGTAAAATTGCTTTTCTTGCAGACAACCCAAGTCTGGTGAAATAGGTTCTCAGGATTCTCTTGCAGCCATAAAAACATCTCCATTACGGCCCCAGGGCACATAGGTCTTGGGCAGCACCTCTGAACTTTCTCAGCGTTCCAGCTTCTTGTCCTGTTTACCCTAAATTCCTGGGTTTTTTCTTTTTAAGTTTTTTTTTTTTAATGTAATCTCTACCCCCAATGCCAGGTTTAAACTGATGACCCTGAGATCAAGAGTCACATGATCCGGGGCACATGGGTGGCTAAGTCAGTTAAGTGTCCGACTTCGGCTCAGGTCATCGTCTCACGGTTCCTGAGTTCGAGCCCCACATGGGGCTCTCGGCTGTCGGCAAGGAGCCTGCTCCAGATCCTCTGTCCCCACCCTTCTCTGCTCCTCGTTCTCTCTCTGTCTCAAAAATAATAAACATTTTTTAAAAGAGTCATATGATCTATTGACTGAGCCAGCCAGGTGCCCCTGTGTTGTTTTTAAAGCAAACTTTTCTGACTGCTAATCCCAGCACCTGTGCCTCTCTTAATCTTAATTCCCTCTTCCTCAGAATAACACATTCAGGTTCTGTAATTGTCCACCCTGGTTTATCACCCATTTAGGAGCAGATGAAAGTCACAGGCATGAAGCATATGTAATTTCCTGGCCCCTCAGTCATTTAGTTACAGATATTAGCAGCAGCAGCAGCATACATGCAGCCCAATGTAGTACATTGTATCTAGCAGGTTCCTGCTTCACCTGTATGTTCCTTCTCAGGAGGGATTTTTCTCAACAGTGAGTATTGCTAGTAAAATGAACGAGTTAACTGCTAACTTCAAAATCTCTGGTTCAATTTTGCTTAACACTGCCTGTGGAAAGTTATAATCGCTGTTAGGAAAATATACTTAGAAAAAGCCTTTGGAAATACTACCGGATGTTGTAATTGTTGTTGGTGGAATTATGGATGGCATGCATCCTTATTTAAAAATAAAGTCAGGGGTGCATGACTGGCTCGGTCGGTAGAGTCTGCGACTCTTAGTCTTGGGGTCGTGAGTTCAAGCCCCACTGGCCTAGAGCCCGGTTATAAAAATTAATAAAAATAACATCATAATTTATAATTGGAACATGTTCAGGAAAAAAAAAAAAAAACCAAACCCTGACACTATACGTAGCGAAAAATAAGAGTCCCGGAGGAAGGCTACTAAATTTGCCAGGTGGGAGGAGGGACAAAGCTTCAAAGAAAAACAGTCTCAGGAAGATGTGTGCTTCAGGGATGTCGCAATGGGAAATGAGAGGCAGCCGCGGCTGGGTATCTATTTGGGACAACGAGGTGCCTTGCTGAGCCCCCCGAGAGACCCCTGAGAGTAGGAGTCTGACGGAAGACAGAAATGTGTGTGGATATGTTTGGCAGGGTGAGGCAGTGGGTATGGGGGAGGGGTCCCCTTCCCTAACAGTGTGGCAATTACTTTTGATACAAGAGAATTTAAATGCTGAAAATTTTATGCTCTCAGATTTTTTTTTAAAAGAATGGGGCGCCTGGGTGGCACAGTCGGTTAAGCGTCCGACTTCAGCCAGGTCACGATCTCGCGGTCTGTGAGTTCGAGCCCCGCGTCGGGCTCTGGGCTGATGGCTCAGAGCCTGGAGCCTGTTTCCGATTCTGTGTCTCCCTCTCTCTCTGCCCCTCGCCCGTTCATGCTCTGTCTCTCTCTGTCCCAAAACTAAATAAACGTTGAAAAAAAAAATTAAAAAAAAAAAAGATTAAGTAATCTCTATACTCAGTAGGAGGCTCAAACTCATGATCCTAGCCAGGCAGCCCTATGCTCTCGGCTTTGAAAGTGGCGTATGTCATACTTTGCTTCTATCACACGAGGATGAGCGTAACCAGTACTTTGAGTTTTTATGCTTTGTCGCTCCTTCAGTCCAGTAACAGGCAAACAGAGCTAAGACTCCCTAAGAAGGAACGAAGCAGCCTATGTACCTGCGTTGGGCCACGCGTGCTGTCCAGCTACAGAGTGAAGGTTCATCTTGGAGACATTACTCATACGGACCTGAAATCAATGAACTTTCTGGCAGATGACAGATAACACCGATCAAACTGGAGTTTGCAAAAGAAATACAACCAGCCTTAACGACTACCGGGTGAAGACCACAAATAAATCGCCCTGCAGCTGCAAAAACTGATTTATTGGCCACACCGGAACCAAACAGTGAAGCGGTGTGTGAGGTTCTCAGCGTGGCTCACGAAAAAGAGCACTGGCCCAGAAGACAGGGGAGCTGTGCTTTATTTTAATGTGATCTGCTGCTATGTAGCTACGGGATTTCCAGTAAGTCCTTTCCCCTCACTTGTAGCTAGCTTTACGTGACGGAAAATCCTTTGGAGCACGAGCGTTCTGAGATCTAGAGTTCTACATAGTTCAACAAACTACCTGGGGAAAAAACATTAGCACAAGTGGCCTGGTATGGAGGGGGTTGTGGAACATCATCTACCTAGCTCACCCGCCGGTGTTTGTTGAGAAGGAAGTGCTGGGTCACTTTGGCTCAGGTATGGGTTTGCCAGTGGTGAGCCACGGAGGAGTGTAGAACAGAGAGCCGCATTAGGGCCAGGGGGAGACAAGACACTTCGACTGGAGTTGTGTGTCACTTTCACAGATATCACAAAAGCCAGAGGGGAAGGAACGCTCTCCCGAGTCTCACGGTCCAGAAGGCCAACACACTGCAGCCTACCTGACCGATAAGGGAGATAGAATGAGGTCAACACCAAGGCTGACCACCCTGGAATCCACATCCTGAACATGGCTTTATAAGCCACCTAGATCTTTCGCATCTTCGGTAATGGATATCTTAGTAATGGGTGCACTGCCGAATGCCTCTTACACGTGTAGGTTGTTCACACTGCAAAAGCTGCGAGGACAGTTCAAGGAGGCTGTCACTTTGATACACAACTCATCTAAAACCTGGTGAATGCAGCTCTAAAAGAAGTTTGAGGGGCGCCCGGGTGGCTCAGTCGGTTAAGCATCCGACTTGGGCTCAGGTCATGATCTCACGGTTCATGGGTTCGAGCCCTGCATTTGGGCTCTGCACTGACAGCGATACTGTCTCCCTCTCTGCTCGTGCTGTCACTCATTCTCTCTCTCGAAAATAAAAATAACCATTAAAAAAGAAAAAAAGAAGTCTGAGGCACGTCCACAGAGACGCAGGGACGAAATGAGGGTACGATACTCCAGTAAGGTGTGATGGCATTGACACCTGTTTCCCTCACTTGGCTGTTAGCCGCACGACCCTATTTGTACTCCACTGTTGCCCTGGCATTCCTCGCACGTGAGTCTGCTGATCGAATGGTTTTGATTATGTTTAGTCTCTTGTCCCCCCCCCTTTTTTTTTTAAAGATACAGAACACAGATGCATGAGTAGGTGAGGGGCAGAGGGACAGAGAGAGAATCTGAAGCAGGCTCTATACCCAGCGCAGAGCCTGACTAGGGGCTCGATCTCATGACCAACCGTGAGATCATGACCTGAGCAGAAATCAAGAGTCAGACGTTCAACCGACTGAGCCACGCAGGCACCCCTAGGTTTAGTCTTGTTAGGGTAAGTTTTATGGATACACATGGAGGAAAGGTTGGGAAAAAAATGCAACTTTCTCCCCAGTATCTCCACCTAAACCAATAAGTAAATCGATTGATTGGGTGTTGGTAAATCTCAGAGTCGACAGGATGTGAATCAAGAAACCACCGCTACCAATTGATGGTCACCCTTATCTAGAGTCAAATTACCTAAAACAGAAAAACATGGCCCTTGAATGATGAACCTGAAATTTTTAAACTATAAAGAGACGACCATCGCCGCGTGATGTTTCCACCCTTCAGGCTAGCATTATCAATCATTGATAAGCGGGTGATTGTTTTCTCCTGGAATGAATGACACAAACACCAACGGAGATAGATGGTCTATGAACACTGCCTGGAATTAATAGAGATCTGTAAAAATCTACCTCTGTCACTGATTTCAGGGAGATTCTGGAAGTGAAATGTTTTGATTTCCAATACTGCTCCCCCAAGCTGCAGCTGGTGGCCCTAGCCACTTCCCTGATTTCGGCTCCTACTGAAACCCCTTATCCACCCCCGCCCTCATCCTTCTTTTCCTCCCCTTTAGACATGCTGGTGTTTTCGTGATCCAGGAATATGCCAAACTTATTCCCACCCCAGGACCTTTGCACACGCGGTTTCCTTTTCCTGAAACTCTCTTCTCCCAGATATTTGCATGATTGCCCCCTTTTGGCTTTTGAGACCTCAGCCAAACTGTCACCTCCTCAGAGAGCCCTTCTCTAGCCATCCAACCTAAGGTAAGCTTGTCTAGGCACGCCCCACCATACCACGCAGTTTTAGTTTCTGCATCCGACTGATCAGTATCTGACATCAGCTTGTATCGGTGTGTTCTTACTGTTGGTCTCACACCCGCCGAAATAAAAGCTTCCTGCGAACGGGGACCTAATCTTCCCATTTACGGTCCCATCCTCAGTTCTCACAGAAATACTTGCTACGGCACAGGCACTCGATCATGCACTGAATGAATGAATGAACTTGATGGAGATAATCATGCACGGAGAAAAATAGTCTATTAAAAATACCTTTTATGTTGGAAATGTCAATATTGAGCTGTCCAAGCTTCTCACATGTTTTCTCTATACACTCATAGACAGACTGCAGAATTTCCTTTGGGTCTTGTTCCACCCATCTTTGAACAAAAGAATGTATTTGGTTAGTCCACAACAAAGCAACACGAGTATAATTTATTTGTCTAGAAATGTGCACTTATGAGGGTGTGGCTGGTGCATGAATCAAAAAAAAAATTAGATGAGCAAAGCAAAGCACGGCCAATATTCTAAAGCAATGATTTCAACAAAAGCCTAGTTCCCTTACATTTTTATTATTCTTCGTATAGTAATTAACCATTTGGAAGAAGGCAAGTAATCACAGTCCACAAATGGCACATATTCTACCTGCGTTTACATATTTTTTTCAAATCCAGTAAGAAATTAGTTTCCCAATTTGTTATATCCTGTGGCTTTGATGAGTTTTGACAAACTCTCTGCATGTTTCACTCGTCACTAGCTATTTCTAAGTAGACTGAGAAATACACACACACACACACACATATATATATATATGTATATATGTATGTATTACTCTTGCGATGGATGGATGGATGGATTTATCTACTTATTTATTTGTCTATGTACTTATTTATTTACGAAGCAAAAGGAATTCTGAAAAGCCAAATAAGTAAACTAATGTCTTTTGCCATTTTTCTCCCAAAATACCTTGTTAAAATTTAGGGGAAAAAATTTCAATTTCTTCCAGTAATTATTTCATGTAGGCAAGTGACTGATTCCAGTTTTCAGACCCAATCCCTGTGCCATTATGGTAAAGTATGAGGACCTCAGAAAGATGAAAGGGACATAATAAATGACAAGGGAGAGAAATGTGGAAAACACAAATGGCAGTTGAGGAAAACCACGAGTAGAAAGGGCCCAAGCTTACAAAATCCTAGCCCACAATCTGGAAGCCTTCTTTGCCTTCCGGCAGCCTGCCTGGCTTTCCTGAGCTTTGAGTTCTGTTTCTAAATTTTTTCTAAAACCTAAGTTCCTTCCACATATTTCTAACTTCTGTCCCTCCATGACCCGGGCGCTCTCTCTCCAAATTGCACTGGGAGTAGGCCTGCGGACAGTCATTCTAATGCTGGTCCTATATCAATATCTTTTATTGGTAAAGAAATTCTCTAAAATGGAGGAGAACATCTTTTCATGGAAAGAAAACACTAACATTTCGTAAGACATCAGTTGTTGTCTTTCTTAAATTGAAAGTAAACTTTAAAGTAAAATAAACAGATCAAAAGCGCACAATTTGTTGAGTTTTAACAAATATATGTACCCATCTAACCGACACCCCAGTCAAGATATAAAATATTTCTATCACTCCTGAGACGTCTCTCGTGCCTGTTTCAAGTCAATCACAAACTCCACAGGCAACCAGTTTTTGATTTCTATCATCTTAGATTACTTTAGCCTCTGCTTAAATTTCAGACACAGCCCTGTACGTGTGCTCCTTGGTGTCCAGCTTCTTGCGCTTTCCATGAGATTAGTAAGACTCAACCATGTTGTTGCATGCATCAGTTCACTTTTTCAAAATTGCTGAATGGTATTTCACTGTTACTCATTCTACTGATGACAGACATTTGGGTTGTTTCCAGTTTAGGCTATTATGAATAAAGCTGCTATAAACACTCACGTATGTCTTTCTATGGCCATATGCTTTCAATTCTCTTGGACAGATTCCTAAGAGTGCAATGCTACAGATACAGGGCTGACTTTGTAAGAAACTGCCATGCAGTTTTTCCCACTGGTTGTATCGTAAACATCATTAAATTTCCAATAATATACTTAACATTCTATTTAATCACCACTACCACATATGCAAGTTCTTCCCAAGAAGGATGACTCTCATGACAAGATATGTGAATGCTTTTTTAAGCAACAGGTATCTTTACTTAAGGAAAAAGCCCTTCCACTCAAATCAGCCAAGCAGTGGTTTGGCAGCGATGGAGACACAGAACTAAAGGACTTCAAGGTCAATGTGGACTTTCTGATATTTAATACTCCTTTGCCTCACTACCTGATTATCCCTTCCTTTTCCGTCACGGGATTCCTAAGCCATCAATCTCCCACACGTTTTTGCCGAGCCACCAAGGTATTGTCTCCTTCCTTGACTGAAATCTATCCCTCCAGTCTTCTCAGGAGGGACTTGGTCAAGTTAACTTTCCAAAGCCACAGGGCAGGGAAGGTGAGATAGACTAATAAACAGGAGGTATCTTTACATATTAAATCGGGAAACATACCCTTCTCTTGGAAACTCTTGTTTTATTTCCACTTGATGATGACTAAGTAGTTCAGCTGTTTTTGAATTGAAGACCTGAAAAACATATCGCAAGGTTAGGGTGAAAAGGCAGGTAGAGAGCAAAGATGTTTCAAGCTATTCAGCCGCCAAAGTGCCTAGTCGCTGACAGGAAAAGTCTAATCGCGTGAAATGCCGCAGAAGATGTGCTACCTTCTCTTCAGATAGAATCAAGATAAAGAGAAATCTAGTGAAGGTGAAGCTAAAGAGGCAACTCCTTCGTCTTTAAAAAATTTCACACAGCAACCAGTTAATAGTATGGATCTCAAAAGAGAATGGGATGGGAATGCAAGCTGGTGCAACCACTCTGGAAAACAGTATGGAGGTTCCTCAAAAAACTAAAAATAGAACTACCCTACGACCCAGCAATTGCACTACTAGGTATTTATCCAAGGGATACAGGTGTGCTGCTTCAAAGGGACACATGCACCCCCGTGTTTATAGCAGCACTATCAACAGTAGCCAAAGTATGGAAAGAGCCCAAACGTCCATCGATGGATGAATGGATAAAGAAGATGCGGTACATATATGTATATGTGGGGAGATGGGCTAAATGGGTAAGGGGCACGAAGGAATCTACTCCTGAAATCATTGTTGCACTGTATGCTAACTTGGATATAAATTTTAAAAAATAAACAATAAAATTAAAAGAAAGAGAGAGAATGGGAAAACCAAAAAGAAAAGAGAGCTGGCAAAATGCTGATGGTGATGGTACAAGCTTCTGTTCTGCTTCCATCTTGGATGTGGAGACACAAAGAGTCATAGAGAGCCAGGCAGGGAAGGGCACTGCGTCAGTTCCTTTGAAGGGAGGTGCCCCCCATGAATCTAGCTCTTATAAAGGTAAACAGAGCTGTGTATCGATCAACAGGGGAGAAGTGCATCCCCACACCCATCCGGCTGAGTGCTCTCTGTGACATACCTGCCGTGAACTGGTGACCCTTGGTGCAAACCGTGAAGACCAACGGACCAAAGCTACCAAAGGAGTGCCATACGATCCTCCACAATTTTAATACTACTAAAACAATACTTAAAAAAAAACCTGGTAATCCTTTCTCCTCTATATTTTCACCTGCGTGCACCTCCACTTGAGTACCAAAGTACTTAGTCTTTCAGAGTAAGGATTCCTATTTTAATTAAACTCAACTTCCGGGATCACTGTAATTACAGCAGTAGAGTTACATCCAATTAGGTAAGCGTTTCCATGCCTGGGTTTCCTGTGGGAGAAAATTACCTGCTCACTGCAGTCTAAGAAAGGGAAAGGAAGAGAAAACACACGAAGAGTCGCTGCTGCCCTCTCTCCCGAGCACACTACCTCCCCTTTTGGGAGGAAATGATAAATATAATGAAAGCAAAAAGCTATATATTCTCAAGTCCTGTGAAGAGATAAAATATCTTTTTAGTCAAAGGTTAACTCGGCGCGTCATAAATAAAAGGCACGTCACAGAATCCTAAAGGATACCCCCTCTGATTTACAACTTAGCCTTAGGGTATACTTTGAGGATGTTCCATCCATTTGTCGGGTGTTATTTGTTGGAATATCTCTAGGGCCTAGAATAGGTTCCAACACCTACTAGTTTTAACTAGGCTGACTTCGGGGCCCCCACACTAATAACGGACTTGTAGACCTTTGGAAAAGGCACAGAAAAGGGGAGAATGTTGGTAAATTCCATCTGACTTACTAGACCGTGATGCTGGTGATCACACAGCATCTGGACCTAACAGGATGGAGCCCGGCCTTCCCTACGTCTTCCGAGCCCTGAACCTGTGCAGAATATGGAGACCACCTTTAGATGTTTGCGATCTGACCCTGGGCAACACTTCCACATCTGTGGGACACTTTCTAGGTTTAGTATTTGTAGAATCATCAACTTTCTGAGGGTTGTACTGTCCAACCGAAATACGATACAAACCACTTGTGGAAATTTAAATCAAAAAAAATTTTTTTTTAATGTTTATTTATTTTTGAGGGAGAGAGAATGTCAGAGCATGAGCAGGGGAGGGTCAGAGAGAGAGAGGGAGACCTGGAATCCGAAGCAGGCTCCAGGCACTGAACTGTCAGCATGGAGCCCGACACGGGGCTCGAACCCACGGGCTGTGAGATCATGACCTGAGCCGAAGTCGGACGCTTAACCGACTGAGCCACCCAGGCGCCCCATGAAATTTAATTTCTTTGAAAAAAAAAAACAGTAAAAAGAGGCAAGTGAGATTAGTTTGAATAACATTGTATTTAAGCCACTGTGTCTAAAAAATTAGCATTCTGACATGTGATCAATACAGAAACTATTAAGGAGATCTGTTATTTTTAGAAGTCTCTGAAATCTGGTATATATCTTATGCTTATGGTCCATCTCAATTTGGACTGAAAGTGACCACACTGAAAGTGGTCAATTGCCACGTGTTGCTAGTGGCTACTGGACAGGGGAGTGAAGTTCTGGACTACTGTTTTTCTCATACATCTAGGTTCATGTGAAGAGTTTTTAAAAAATTTTTTCAACGTTTATTCATTTTTGAGAGAGAGAGAGAGAGAGAGAGAGACAGAGAAAGAGACAGAGCATGAGCGAGGGAGGGGCAGAGAGGGGGGAGACACAGAATCTGAAGATGGCTCCAGGCTCTGAGCTGTCAGCACAGAGCCCGATGCGGGGCTCGAACTCACGGACCGTGAGATCATGACCTGAGCTGAAATCTGACACTTAACCGACTGAGCCACCCAGGTGCCCCCCAGTTTTAATTAAGACTGTCCGTTTGTCTGCAGATGGACAAATGTACAAAGAAGGCTAATGATGTTTCCACAATACTTTCTGCCCGGAGGGTTACTAACACTATAAGAGAACACAAGGCCCAGTAGCCAGAATGCTCGTCTGATCTTTTCCAGTAGATTTCAAAAGCCATGGTCAACTGAAGATGGCAGTGGCTATATAGTTTGTTTTACAAAAGGTCAAGCATGGTCATTTGTTTAAAACTCATTAGATGGCAAAGAAGAAAGACCCCAGAATTACAGATGCTCCTCACCTCTTTTTCTCCCCTTTCAAATTTGAAATTCACCAAATTTAAAAGTCAGTTAAAACTTCAGATGCACAGGGGTGCCTGGGTGGCTCAGTCAGTTAAGCGTCTTCAGCTCAAGTCATGATCTCACGGTTCATAGGTTCGAGCCCCACGTTGGGCTCTTCGCTGACAGCTCGGAGCCTGCTTGGGATTCTCTGTCTCCTCCTCCTTCTCTCTCTCTCTCTCTCTCTCTCTCTGCCCTTCCCCTGCTCGTGTCCTCTCTCTCTCAAAAATAAACATTAAAAAAAACCCTCCAGGTGCACAACAGCACAGAATCGAAGGCTCTCCTTAAGAAAATTAATTAAAAGTAGTATTTGAAGGCACAAAGAGTCCCTGGTTCCTGGAAGAGATCCTCGAGATCCCATGGGCTAGCCTTTCCAGAATGTCCTCCTTGCATCTCCGGGGCCCTTGAGAAGCTGGCAAGGAGGCAGCTTCAGGCAGCTGGGAAGGGGCTCCAGCTGAGCCCCTGGGCCACGCTGACCTTAGATTTCACATTTTATCGCCTCCAGCTTCCAGATTTGGACCTATCCGGAAAAGAGCTTACCAATGGAGCTCCAAGGCAAAAAACGCAGGACAACACAACACAAACTGAAATATATAATATAATACTCTAGTATTCACAAAGGGAGCTCCAAGAAGTTGGATAATACTGACAAACAGGGCTAAACTCTAGGTTTTCTAAATGCTGATTCAGTGCTTTTCAATACAAAATCATGCTAATACCACTTAGGATTTTTTTTTCATCCTTCATTAAGTGGCAGGAAATACAAAGTTTTAGGACATAAAAGGAGAAAGGCCATCAAACTCAGACTAGTGGGGGTCTGAGAGGGGCTATCAGAAGAGGGAACTTCTCGACCGGGACTTCAGGTTGCTTAGAAGGGAGTGTGTGAGCGGCGGGGAGCGGAGGGGAGGCCAGGCTGAAGGAGAGCAGCCGCCAGGTGTCTGTGGGGACCCGGGGAATTCCAAGGGGATCCAGTGGTCTCCAGGGGAGACAACTGAGGGCTCCAGTCAGAGAGCCACCAGCAGGGGGGACTGAAAGAAATGAAGGGCGCTGCTGACAGAGAGCTAATTAGGATACAAGCAATTAGATGCGACAAGGGCTTGGATGGAGAGGAGTAAAGAAAAAGGAGGAATGCTCACAGATGACAGGTGACAGGCCAGCCAAGACAGGGTTTACCAGACAAAGGATAGGGTGGGAAGCAGTGGTGGCACAGAAGGGGGTTAAGGAGATGGCAGAGTTCATCTTCAATCATGTGTTGTTGGGGTGTTACCGGGGCACATGCGTAAAGATGCCCAGCGGGCCGTTGCTTATATTTGAGGTCGGAAACTTAAAGAAAGAGATCTGTTCAGGTTAGAAACTTGGAACTAATACAGAAGTTCTGGGGACCTACTGCACAGCAGTGATTCTAGCCAACAATACTGTACTATAAACAGCCAAGAGGCTAGATCTTAATTGTTCCCACCACAAAAAAGAAATGACAATTATGTGACGTAAACGAGGTGTTAATGCTACCAGGGGTAATCGTATTATAATACATAAATGTATCAAGCAACACCCTGTACATCTTAAACTTACACTCTGTTACATGTCAGTTATACTCTAATGAAAAAGAAAAAAAGAGGGGCGCCTGGGGGGCTCAGTCAGTTGACCGTCCAACTTCAGCTCAGGTCATGATCTCACCGTTCGTGGGCTCGAGCCCCACGTCGGGCTCCGTGCTGACAGCTCGGAGCCTGGAGCCTGCTTCGGATTCTGTGTCTGTCCCTCCCCTGCTTGTGTCTCTCTGTCTAAAAAATAAATAAGTAAACTTAAAAAAAAAAAAAAACTCTTAAAAAAAAAAAAAGAGGAAGAGATCTGTTCTCAGAATCCTGTGTTGGCCAGAAAGGCAGATGAGGAGGTCACACTTCGTGTATCATGGAGTCAAACAGCACAGGCCTGGGGAGCACAGAGCTGGGGGTGGGGGTCAAGCTCCAGTCCTGCCCAAGTCAGCTGCGGGACTTGAACTTTTCTGAACCTCAACTTTTCCATCTGTAAAAGGATTAAATAAAAGAATTTATAGGAAGTATTTCACACAGGGCAGGCGCACCGTAGGCGTCCCAGACATGTGACCACTGCTGTCCCTGCCATGACTGCTATTTTTATTACCGTTACTACCACCGGCAGCCACCGGCACAACTGGCCAGTGATAGTTAGGATTCAGAGCTCCCAGCGCTATATTCATCTCTAAGCCCAAATCATGCATGTGTTCCAGATTCTGTTTTGCGGGGAGGCCAGTTACAAACTGAAAAAGGGAGGGAACGTACGAGATGAGTGGGGTGCCCGGGGGGGGGGGGGGGGGGGGGGGGGGCTCCGTGGGTTGAGCGTCCGACTCTTGATTTCAGCTCAGGTCATGATCCCAGGGTTGTGGGATCGAGCCCCGCAGTGGGGCTCTGTGCTGACTGTGGAGCCTGCTTAAGATTCTTTCTCTCTTTCCTTCTGCCCCTCTTCCCTGCTGGCTTTCTCTCTCTCTCTCTCAAAAAAATAAATAAATAAATAAAAAAGACAGGGGTGCCTGGGTGGCTCAGTCGGTTAAGCGTCCAATTTCAGCTCGGGTCGCGACCTCACGAAGCCTAATTCATAACTCAATTCCCGCTCTGGAGGAGAGGGACAGTTTAAAAACTGAAGAAACATGGGAAATGACTTTGTTTTTTTAATATGTAAGGCCTTTCTAAAACCGTGCCTGCCTTCCCTGTCTTAGAAGAAGGAGAACGGGAGACGGACCACACGCCGTCGTCACGAAGAAACTGTCCCTTAGCGTCCTAAGCGGAATTCACTTACCTCTGTTCACTCACCCTGTAATTCGGCCAGCCCACGAGAAACATGCGCATTCACTTCCCTCCCACGTGACTTCCTCCCCCCCCCCCCCCCCCCCCCCCCCCCCGCTAGCCTGCGCTTCTACTCAGCTTGAATCAAACAGTTTTCAGGAATGAGAACTCCCTCTCTAGAACTCTGTGATGCTATATAGGTTTGAGTGACCTAAAACAAAAGCTCCGGCTACAAATATATGGCGAACCTGACCACAACAGGCACAGGGGCATGTTCCAACAAGCCAGAGAAGGAAAACATGGCAAAGGGCATTATATTTTCCTTAAAAAATGAGGCCGCATGAAATGGCACATGCGTGTATCTGATACGGCGCTAGGTGCCCCCCGAGGACTTTTTCCAAGACTCCGCGAATTAACCTCCCTAGTCTTCCGATCGCAAAGTTCTAGTCAACGCCTCTGAAGGGCTCGGGTGCGCAGTCATGCAGTGAGCGCCTAACACATGCCAGACGCTGTGTTGGGCTTGGGGGGAGGGAGAGCTCTTCACACATGATGTTTGTGAGAGACAAGACAGGGCGGCAGCTCCGTGAGGGGACCGTCTTCTTGCCATCTGTGCAAGGTGACGGGCGAGAAAATGAGCCAACTTGGTGGAAAAGAAGAAAGCACAAAAATAACACAACCGTAGTTATCACAATGGTGGCCTCATTCCGCCTAAGAGCCGCATCAGTTTTACTGCGTTTACGGTGCATTAGTCCCTGGCCCCTGATGGGCGCTTAATAAATAGGCGTCGAATAAATACATGAAGGGAAGAAAGCGGAAATCCGTCCCTAAGCCTTATGAGATCTCTAAGGATGAGGCCGCTGGGGCCAAGGCAGTGCTTCCTACCAAAACAAGCACCAAACTACAATTCTAGTCATTCTTTGGAGATGCTGGCTGTTGGAACACGGCGGTTGCGAAACCGTCATCCACCGTGACTACACCTGGGTCCAGCCCAGGACCCGCTGGATCTGAGTCACAGGGCGATCAAAACCAGGACTTATTCAAAGGCAACGTTTTCTGTTTGTTTTTTTTCCATATTGCGAAACCAGTGTGTGCATATGTTTTCCTTGGTGAAGATTCATCTGTGATTATAATCAGAACTGACACCTGAGAAGTGGGTAAGCGGCCTTTCCCCAGCCTCTCCTCTTCCCTTCGCAGGGCTTCAGGCAGCCGGGGAGCCTAGGGCACGATTTAGGGCAGGCTTCTGGGCGCACGCGACAGACCCGGCCTTGAATCCTAGTTCCACCAGTTACTGTGACCTTGGGCACGGTCCTCAGCACGACCTGTGGAAAGGAGCTTACCAATGCCACCTACATTGAGGTTGCTGTGTGGGTTAAATGAGATAAAGCTGGAAAAATCCTCCCCTGCAGCATCGGACACATTTCAAGTCGTAACACGTTCCAAGCCTTTGCTTTTCGTAACTTTCAACTTAATGGGGAAAAACAAAGTCACCAAATAAAGAGGGAAGTTGACTGTTTAAGCTGAAACTTTGGTCTTATAAAGAAATGGCCCCTCCTTAAAACCTGTTACACTGATTCTCTTTCCAAGAAGTTCCTATTCTGTAATCTGAGTAATCATGTGCCAACCCCAGTTCACTTTCCTATCAGACAAGTATGAACGTTTCCCTTTAATACAAAGCATATGCCTAGGGTCCCAGGGTGAACTCTTTGGCAACTAGACGAAGAAATGAACATGTTCTCAAACTGTCTACTAAAATATAAGAAACTGGGGCGCCTGGGTGGCTCAGTCGGTTAAGCGTCTGACTTCGGCTCAGGTCATGATCTCAGGGTCCATGAGTTCGAGCCCCGCATCGGGCTCTGTGCTGACAGCTCAGAGCCTGGAGCCTGTTTCCGATTCTGTGTCTCCCTCTCTCTCTGCCCCTCCCCTGTTCATGCTCTGTCTCCCTCTGTCTCAAAAATAAATAAACGTTAAAATAAATAAATAAAATAAAATAAAATAAAATATAAGAAATTAAGTAATGAAACACACCCAAGTCAGGAAGTTTTAAGATATTTTTGGGACAAGGCAAAAGAGCTAACCATAATCAAAATTCAGTTGACCTACTAAAGGGAAATAAAAATCTATGGAATCAATATGTATAAAGTGCTCCCTGTAGACAAAACACATGTTCAAAAAACAAACAAACACATGTTCATTTGTTGCATGGACCAAGATTTTTTTTAAGTTTATTTTTATTTATTTTGAGAGAGAAAGAGAGAGAAAGAGAGAGAGACAAAGAGCAAGCAGGGGAGGGGCAGAGAGAGAGGGAGACAGAATCCCAAGCAGACTCCATGCTGATCTCACCGTGAGACCTGAGCCAAAGTCAAGAGTTGGACGCTTAACCGACTGAGCCACCTAGGTATCCCCGGACCAAGATGTTTTAAGGAACACAGAGACCAACAGGACCTAAAAGGAGGTCCCGGCTCTGAAGTACAGCAGGTATACAATTATAATACAAATCAGGTGATCAGAGCTATTAATAGATGTATAAGAAAAGCACTATAGGAAGAGGTAGAAATTCTAAGGGTTTGAGGAAGACCTGCTAAGAGATGGCATCTGAGGCACTATTTGGAGGCAGAGTTGAATTTCAAGAAGCAGATCTAGGGACGGGGGAGGAGACAATTCCCTCAGAGGAAAGAACATGCATCTGGAAATGTTGTGTCCATTAGGGGAGAAAGTTAACAATGGTTAGTACAGAAAAAGGAAGAAGAAAGCTTGGAGAGGTTATTGGTCTCGTGAAAGTTGAATGAGATATGCAAATCTAATGAACACTGATCAGGAAATTGCTCAAATACCTTTAACTTGATAAGGTTCCTTATGACAGCTCTTATTGTATTCTTCCCTGAGAAGGTAAGCAATTATTTGTGAGTCATAATTACAACGTGGAACAAAATGACTAGAACCCTTGGGAATTGCCTTGTGATCGAAGCACTTATTCAGCAAATCTATTATCTGCATTTTGCAGGGAGTGGTTTAGCAACCTCTTTCCTTGTATCTGAAGGAGAAGTTGACTGTTAAACCATTCCTAAGTTTTGTTCGACCTCACGCACGATCTGGAAGTCTTTTGTCGACCCGCGAAGCATCTTTCATAGTTGTTTCTCAAGAAGCGGCAAACTTGGCCGATCAACTTTCACACATCACTCTATGAGCAGGATGGGAATCTTCTGAATTTGCACCTCAGCTTACTCAATGAGACCATACTACACCAGAGCTCAGAAAACACAACCCAGGGTCAGCAGGCTTGTGACGCTCATGTCACACGCTGAATGATTCATGTCACGCACACAAATGATTGCGATAACATGAAGTCGATTAATTCTTCCCCCACCAATGCAGAAAGATGCCCCTTGGGCAACAGACTCCGAGGGACCAGGAACAGCCCGCAGTAGGTAAAGAAGCCTGCCGGGCTACAGGGACGGCAACGGTGAAGAGACAAAAGAAAGAGAAGCACAGTGAGGCCGGTTCCTAAAAGGGAAGGCATACCGAACTGAATAATGTAAGGACATGAGTAATAACAGTGAAATGAAACATCAAATACTTTACCCATGTCCACAGCGGGGAGAAGCTGTATCAACTTGAGAACAGCCGCCCCGTTCAGTGTGGCCCCCACAAATGCTTAAAGAAGTAGTTGGCCAACGTTAAAGAATAGCGAGATTTCACTGCAAACTCAAGACGATCAGCATTTCTTAAAGAATTTGAAGATCTGGCAACACTGGGCTTGTGGTGCCGCTTGGCTCTAGGCTGTCCCCTTGGCCTGAGTCGGCTCTCCACCTTCTACCTGGCTGGCTCCTGCAGGCACTTGTGTGGGCAATTCTTGAACAGGATTTCCAAAATCAACCCACAGTTAGTCAGGACACAGGTCTTCAATGGCCTTTCTTAATTTGGGAAGATGGCAATGATGATTGTGTGTTTTATAGATTAATCAAATCCAGTTAGGCAGACTATCTTACTTATGATTCAGGATTCCTTTACAAACATTTATATGAGAATAGGACAAAGTGAAACCTGCCCGGGGTGATCTAAAGATAAGCAATGTAAGAGACGGTGGTTTGAGCTTGGCAGCTCAAACCTGGCTAAGTCATGAAATAGGATTCAAACTACAAGTGGACAGAAAGCTTTTCAGTTCAGACAAGAGGGACAAGTATCAAAATGCAGGCACCCATGCAGGTTTTAGTCAAGTGGCCAGTTAAGCAGAACTTGGAAGACATGTACTTACTGTATAGACAAAGAATACATGTAGTATACGCCCACATACATATACATACAGAATAATGCACGAAAAAATGATTTGAAGTCAGTGAAGAGCTAAGTAATCATTCAGTATTTACATCAACCTGCTAAGTGAGCCAAATGTCCACCGAAAGCATAAGTTCTTGACCAACAAGCGTTTATTTAAATTACTTTTAAATCATCTTACCAAACTCGGTGCTAGATCACTTTAAGAGCAAGTTTCTTAATTGCACACGACATTAATAAGCAGAGTCCCTTAAATAGCACTCCGTTGTGATAAAACTGCTCTCAGACACGGTAAATAAAAAGAGGAACAGCATTTTCCTGTCACTTTAAGTTGTGAAGCACGGAGAAAACAATCATCTGTTTGTGACGGGCAAAGCATCCGAACTGAAATTTGCGAGTCTTCGGAATCGAATAAAGATGCCGGTAAAAACACAGTAGCGTGACTTTTTCCTAACGTGTTCAGCACCGCCCCCCACCCCACCATGCCGGCCTTCCACCTTCTGCAATTTGTGTGGGAGAGGATGACAGCGCATCATCACGCTAATACTATATTCGTTCTACGGCTCCAAAGGACGCCGTGTTAGGCTACCAAAGCCGTGACACAGCTTTTGCCCCATCCAAGGACGTCCTGCGCCCCGCAGGCCAAATGCTCCTGGGGAAGACCGCAGTAGCGGTCAATGTGGCCACCTGTCCCTGGCTACAGGCGGGCCGCTCTTACGGATGCTCGGCGAGTCCCAGCTCCCTTTGGGGGTGGAGTCCCCCTATGAGTAGGTGATTCGGCTCCACCACCGAGGCCGGGGCTGCTCAACTCGGCCACGGGGGTCGCGAGAGGCCGAGGTCCCCCGGGCCCACGGAGGGCAGCTCCAGCGTGGCGGGTCCCGCTCCGGGGGCCTTGGCCTCCACCCCCTGCCTAGCGACTGGGGCCCGGGGTCGGGGGAGGCGCGGGATGGGGACGCGACAGCCAGCCCCGAGGTCCACGGGCGCCCGCCCCGGCTCAGCGCCTCCTCAAATGTCACCCTGGGCTCACCAAAAAGCGCGTGGAGCTGGTGCCCTGGTCCACTGCCCCCACCAATGGCCCCAAAACTGCTTTCTTCGCGGCTGCCATGAAACCAGCTTCGGGTCAGCGGGCTATCGCGGCCCGTTTCCCGGGAGACGGCGGCGGGCGGGGGAGGGGCAGGTCGTGAGCCGGGCAGGCGAGGCGGCGTGCAACAGCAGAACGCTGGGATCGCGCTCCAGGCAGCCCCTTTACCCGCGCGGAACCTTCTCACCCCGCCCCTTCGGCCCAGGCCCCGCCTCCAACCGCGTTCCCCATGACTCCGGGGGCGTGGCGGGGAGGGGGCGCGGCCCGCCGGGCCAGCCAATTAGCGAACGTGGAAAGAGGCGGAACGTTCCGACAGTCAGAGGGCGGTGAGACGTCAGGGAGGCGGCGCCTGGGCGCGGCGGAGGCGGTGGCCCGCGCCGCGGGTCACGTAGGCTCCTGCGGCCCGGCGGCCGAGCCAGCCTGCCGCAGGGCCCGGGGCGGAGGCCGGTGCTGCCCTTTGGCGGGGAGCGCCACCGGCCCGTGGAAAGGGCACAACCCCCACGCCGCGCTCAGGGGCTCCCTCCCGCGAAACGTCCCAGAGGACAGGACTGCTTGTTCCCCTGGTGGGCTGTGCAGAGCGCGGCGTGAGTCGCTGTTCAGGCCGACCCGGCCGGGCCTTCCCGCGCTTCCCACGCCCCGCCCACCTCCCCTCTCCTTGCCCTGGATAAGAATTCCCTGCAGGGAACCGGCCCCACGTAGTGTGGCCCCCGGGAGCATGGCTGATCCCTCATCTTCGTCCGCTTTTCGGGGACAAGGAACGCGGAAGTTCTTTCGGTTTAGCATGTAAGGCAAGAGCGCAGAATCAACCTCGGGTCCCTCAATTGACAATCTGGCATCCGGCAACTCCCTGTCCCGAACCGCCCTTGCTCCTCGCTTGACCTCACTCTGGTGTCCCCTCCCTCTCACGCCATTTCCTCTCCCTCCATTAACTGCTCTACATTGCAAAGGGAGAGCAAAGGGGCTCTTTGATTTGACCTTGAATTTACCTTGCCAGGATCCTTTTGAGTCCCGCGCGTTTCTGGAGCTTTTCAAACTTTGAATGAAGACCCACCGTGAGAAATAGTTTACGACTCCAGGTGTGTGCGTGCGCATGTGCATAAATTTATTTTCTATGTAATACATATAGATACACATAAATATATTTTCTGTATATTTACATCATTGAAAAATGTTTCCGAAACAATTTATCCTTCCGTGCTACGCATTCTGTATTGCTTTATTCTATTGCTGATCATTTTAGCAATTGAGTAAAGGAGGCAAAACTGAAAGAACAAAGGCCTTTTTTTGGGGGGGGGGGGTCTCAGAATTGCAGTTTCGGTGCAGGTTCTGGAGGACTCAGAAAAGGGTCTTGTTCATGTGGGGAAAGCAAGGGGTTTTTACGGGAAAGAAGGGGTGATTACATGACTTAAGTAAAAGAAAAAAAAACCTACTTCGGTGCTGACTGGTGGAGCCACTTCTCATTACTATCTTATTGATTATTTTATTGTTGCTGTCAAATAAAACTGTCCCTGGTATGTATGAATTCACTTTGCTGTCCTCCTGTGATCTGTCAGTTGCTCTCTTTAAACTTTACGATCAACTGCTTGTAAAACAGTTGCTGCTTCTGGCCTACTTCAAGAGTTCATTGGGAAGAAAAATGCAGCTGCAAAATGGAGAACCGTATGGCCAGAAATTTTACACAATTCCACAGTTCCCTTTTGATCCAAGATTTTTTTTTTTTTTTTTTTTTTAGGAAAAATGTCACAGATCAATACTATTCCCTGGTAGCCAGTTTAAATGTTCTGTTCTGGGCCTTAAGTAAGAGGCCCGGTCCAAATCTCATGAACCGGGGCGCCTGGGTGGCGCAGTCGGTTAAGCGTCCGACTTCAGCCAGGTCACGATCTCACGGTCCGTGAGTTCGAGCCCCGCGTCAGGCTCTGGGCTGATGGCTCGGAGCCTGGAGCCTGTTTCCGATTCTGTGTCTCCCTCTCTCTCTGCCCCTCCCCCGTTCATGCTCTGTCTCTCTCTGTCCCAAAAATAAATAAAAACGTGCAAATCTCATGAACCGGCCCTACTCTTGAAACTGTCAGTTCAGGGGCGCCTGGGTGGCTCAGTGGGTTAAGCGTCCACTCTCAATCTCGGCTCAGGTCATGATATCACGGTTTGTGAGTCTGAGCCCCACCTATGGCTCAGCGTTAACAGTGAGGAGCCTTCTTGGGATTCTCTCCCTCTCTCCCTCTGTCTCTGTCCCTCCCCCACTCATGCTCCCTCTCAATCAATAAATAAATAAATAACTATTAAGAAAAGAAAATAAGTCACTTCAGTTAAACACTTGTGTCTCGTTTCAGGAAGTGGGCTTCGAGGGGGTTCCCCAAATTAGGCCCATATTGTGCAAGCAGTCAGGTAATTAATAAGAGGCATCTCTACGGAAACAAAAGAAAAACAAAGGTTAATGGTTGGAGCGTATTATAAACCCAGTGTCTGCGTCCTGAGTGTGGCCAGTGAGAAGATTTCTAGATGTCAGGCTCAAAACATCCTCAGAGGGAGTGAAAGCAGGCAGTGGCGATCTGACAGATTTTCCTGGTTTGCAGTCTGAGTACCTCTGGTGATCTTCCTGAGAGGCCCATATAAAGCAACAGGCACGAAGACCGTCTGAACATGGGCTGCCGTGGCAGTTCCTCTGAAGCTTATCTCAAGTTGTCTAGCCTCAGTTTGCACAGCTTCGGGAAAAATGGCAGTTTTAGTTCTCAGCCATTCCAAGTCAAAAGAATGAAAGAACATTGGAAACCTTGGTTTGGAGAGTCACAGCCAGATATTTGAGGAAACCAGAATGCAGGATACAGCCCAGTTTTGTAGGGAAACAACAAACTGTCAGACAATCAGAACTAGAATCTAACATCCACACATGTGTGTTATGGGAATACAATTTTTTTTTCTCTCTTTTAAAAAGAAAACCACAGGCCCCCAATGGTGTTGCTTAGGCCGAGTTCCCAAACTGGGGCTTACTACCTAATTTAATTGCAGTTTCAACCTCTCCCAGAAATGTAATCTTAACTGGTCAGTCAGGAATTTTCCAGATCAGCCCACTGAGTCTGTCCTATGGGGCCTCTCTATCCCCCAAAGGAAGATGAATAATCTACATGATATAAGACCCCTCTTCTTCTCCCCCACTAAGGGAAAGTGACCTTTGGGGAACAATCCTTTTCATTTACTAATAACTTCCTGGCCCCACCCTCCTTCCTATAAACACTTTCCATTTTGTACAGTTTCTCAAAGTTTCCCTCTGCTTGCTAGATGGGATACTGCCTGACTCAGGAAGCATTTAATAAAGTCCATTAAACCTTCAGATTATTTCAGTTGGATTTTATTTTTTAACACTCTCTAAAATCACCCTCATTTCCACCAAAGATAGCCAAAGGAATACTAATTTGTAAACTAAGTCCAATTTCAACACGTTGGCCTGATTATTTTCAAAAGTGTAGCAAGAATAGTGATTGATTATATAAGTTCATTTATTTTATTTTTAAAAAATTTTTTTTAACGTTTATTTATTTTTGAGACAGAGAGAGACACAGCATGAACGGGGGAGGGATAGAGAGAGAGAGGGAGACACACAGTCGGAAGCAGGCTCCAGGCTCTGAGCCATCAGCCCAGAGCCCGACGCGGGGCTCGAACTCGCGGACCACGAGATCGTGACCTGAGCCGAAGCCGGACGCTTAACCGACTGAGCCACCCAGGGGCCCCTATATAGGTTCATTTAAATCTGCTTTGCTGGAACTTTTCGTAAGACATTTTAGATTGAACTTTCTTTCTTTTTTTTTTTTTTTTCTCAACGTTTATTTATTTTTGGGACAGAGAGAGACAGAGCATGAACGGGGGAGGGGCAGAGAGAGAGGGAGACACAGAATCGGAAACAGGCTCCAGGCTCTGAGCCATCAGCCCAGAGCCTGACGCGGGGCTCGAACTCCCGGACCGCGAGATCGTGACCTGGCTGAAGTCGGACACTTAACCGACTGCGCCACCCAGGCGCCCCTAGATTGAACTTTCAACAGCCTCTCCAAGCTAAGGAACCAAGCCAAATACTTACCATCAGACTTCTGTGTAATTAATCGCTAAGGATTTGGGTGAATTCCTCCCTTTTTGAAGTCCCCCCAAATAGCCTGAGGTTCCTGTGCCTGCCAGGAAGCGACCTTCCATCCTTATCTGGTAAGGCTGCTGGGAACCCTGTAAGCAAAGTGTCAGGATGATTTTTCCAAGGGGCTTCATTGGCTCCATAAAGTCAGCCTTACATCCTTCAGGCTGTCTGGTCATATCTGAGTCTATGCATGTCTCTGAAATACGACATTCCAGTCAAAGCGTTGGTAATATAACCAGTGTGTCCAATGCTGTCCTGTTACAAGGAGAACGGATTCTTATTGAATTTATACAAATAGCTGTAATTGCCATGAAAACAGGAATACTCACTGAGAGTTTCTAAATTCTGGAAGGATCAGGTAGGGAGAAAAAGATAAATGTTTCAGATCTGTTTACAAAGGAATAGTTTACCAAATTTCTGTAAGTCATAGATAGCCTAAGACAGAACATTTCTTTAAATCTGGAAGAGAAAACATTCTTCTCAGTTTATTCAGGCCCGTGTTATTAATTCTTGTTTTTTTTTTTTTTGAATCCAGATTTCCCAATAGCTGCAGAAATTCTTATCCAGTTCAGTTTTGTGATCTTAAGGTTATCAGAAACCTGTATTTGTCAAAAGTCCTTTCCATGAATCTCCTTGAAGCTGAAACACATGTGCAAGACCATCAAGAATAAAACAATAACTGTAAATGACAAGGAGACTCAAAATGGCCACAGTTAAAGATCTGTTGGGAGCTCATTATGATACAATTGAAAAGGAAGTTTGGTTATTTCTGTGACACACAACACGTTAATAATTAGAATTACAAGCAATAACACTGTACCAGGACATATTAAAACTTGAGGAATTTCATATTCTTTCTAGAACAGTTACATGAATAGCAATTCACCCATACAATGTAACGTAAGATGGTTTATCCTCACTTACCTGACAATGCTTTGGTAATTTGACAATTCCTTTGGTAATATAATATACCAGATAAATAAGCCTAATTAGTCAAAGAGACTTCATTTAGAATTTGAGTTTGGGGAAGTTTGTGAAAAATATCAGAAGGTTTTAAATTTAAAGCACATGACTAAAGAGGATCCCAGATCATTATAAAATTTAATACTTACCTGTCATCCCAGGCGACGATAAGATCCTAAAGGCAAATATAGAGGATTACAAAGTCGTTAGTGAAAGTTAGCTCTTTTAATACTGGGAACGTTCAGTGTCCTTAAGTAATTAAAGACCTGATAAAAACAAAACAGAAACTTTGATTTTCTTACCTGGATTACATTAAAGACAAAGAAAAACCTTTGTTTATAATTTTATATTAAGAGTAGACCAATAATTTAAGAAAACTTGGGTGTTTTAACAGTGAGACAAAACCAGTTCTTTTTTTTTTTTTCAACGTTTTTATTTATTTTTGGGACAGAGAGAGACAGAGCATGAACGGGGGAGGGGCAGAGAGAGAGGGAGACACAGAATCAGAAACAGGCTCCAGGCCCTGAGCCATCAGCCCAGAGCCTGACGCGGGGCTCGAACTCCCGGACCGCGAGATCGTGACCTGGCTGAAGTTGGACGCTTAACCGACTGCGCCACCCAGGCGCCCCGAGACAAAACCAGTTCTAATCTTGTACCTCTGACATTAAAACTCACCCATTCCAATCATAGTTCTGACCCTGCATAGACTTTTTTTCAAAGATTCCTTTTTTCACAAACTTTCTATGACGTTCATTCCTACATTCAGATTTTGCCTGATTTCCCTCTTTAAATAACCGGCCTTGCCTTAGGTCAAAAGTTCTTCCTTTTCCCTCAAAAAAACCACATCTCCATTTCTAATATCCTTTCCTACTAAAACACATGACATCCTATTTTACTGGCATGTGGAGATGTTTTCTTATTATTTCTAGTAGCTTAAATTATATTTAGCAAAATTCTTAACTTTTAGAGACCTTTTTTTTTTTTTAAGTAATCTCTACACCCGACATGGGGCTCAAACTCACGACCCTGAGATCACGAGTCATATACTCCACCAAATGATCCAGCCAGGCGCCCAGTTTACCTATTTCTAATGAAAACTAAGAAGTAAGCAGTTGTGAACTGTTATACTAGCATTCTTTTTTTTTTTTTTTTTTAGATTTTATTTTTAAGCAATCTCTAACCCCAACATGGGGCTCAGATGCACAACCCCAAGATCCAGAGTTGCAACTCCACTGACTGAGCCAGCCAGGCGCCCCTATATCAGCATTCTTTAGACTCGCAACTTTATGAACACATTTCATAATTTTTAGAAACAAATGCCTTCTTATAGTAAACTTCTCAGCATGGTACAAAACATATTTAGCAATTGACCCAAATATCTTTAGTTTCTCTGTAATAGGAAGTCAAAAGTAAATAAGCTTATGTTTAGTAGTTAATGTTTCAGGATTTCATCTTATGTGGAAATGATCTGGATATTTCAAGACTACCCATTATGTAACTTAATTTGACAAATCCAAAAAGGATTTGGGGAAACTATTTAAGTAGACATAAATATTGCTGAAAAGTTCATTTACAAACTTGTATTTTACTTACATCAATTTAATTCACTTGTTCTTAATAAATACGTTTAGATGAGTCAGGAAAATTTCACAACACACTAAACAGCTAACCATCACGTTTAAGTTACGTTTCTTGCTGACCAAGTCTGTAACAGAGATAACATGAACTAATTTGACTTTTAGCAAACCTAGGGAGAATAATAGTTTTTTTTTTTGTTTTTTTTTTAAATTTTTTTTTCAACGTTTATTTATTTTTGGGACAGAGAGAGACAGAGCATGAACGGGGGAGGGGCAGAGAGAGAGGGAGACACAGAATCGGAAACAGGCTCCAGGCTCTGAGCCATCAGCCCAGAGCCCGACGCGGGGCTCGAACTCACAGACCGCAAGATCGTGACCTGGCTGAAGTCGGACGCTTAACCGACTGCGCCACCCAGGCGCCCCGAGAATAATAGTTTTATATTTACTGCTGACAGCTCTAAAAACATGCCTGTTTTAATTAAACCAACCAACTTCAATTAGCTTTTATATATTAAAGATTAATCTTAGCTCACATGAACTTGAAATATATTTGGGTTCATTTCTATTGTCTGAGAATTTAATTTATACGAGCACTCATTTTCTTTAAGCCAATTAAACAGAGCTCTTTTATAAATTAATTTCGGCAGTACCATTCAGAGGTAGAAAATACTACACATCTATAACACATTTGAACATAAAGACGGACACAAACGGAAACCTTATAGTTATTGTTGTAAAGTTTTTAGCCATGAGGGGCACCTGGCTGGCCCAGTAGGAAGACCGTACGACTCTTATCTTGGGGTCAAGAGTTTGAGCCCACACTGAGCGGAGAGATTGCTTGAAAATATAATCTTTAAAAAAAAAAAAGTAATAATTTTTTTAGCCGTGAAGCTGAAAGGATAATTCAGAATTGACTAGTTTAGAAAAGAGCATTTGGATGCAAACTGTTTTTCTGGGAGATGGAATTAGTTAAGGTTATGTGCTCAGATAGCTAAAACTTTTGCCACTGATATTTGTGGGGAAGACAATTACCATTTTGGTATTTATCCTTGCCCAGTAACCTTATGGAAGCTGTGGGCTAGATTTGGGGCAAGGGTGCTTCTATAGCCATTTGTAACTTTAAAAAACTTCTCCCCAACCCCAAGTTTTAGGAATAGAGGATGATCTACACATGAGTTCCCAGAGCCGGTTATGAGACTTTTGAGATAAATAGTGGATGTTTGGGATTGGTGAAAAGGGGAGGGTGAAGGATTTTCAGTGGTTTCTGGGCCTTTATTTCTGGTTTCGCAAAGATTTCTAAGATAAGGGCAGTTGCTTTTAATCCTTCAAGGAACTGGGTTGCAATTTAAATGACATTCTAGGTTGATCCACCCATCTGACTACATTATCCTCAGTTTGCTTCTTTCCCTCTGGGTACATAGTTCTAATTTTAACTTAGGGGAGAGGCCTTAAAACAAATTCTTATCAGGTGCTGAATATCAGCTTCCAATCTGGCCAACTTTGGCCTACAGAGCCACTGTAAAATAAATTCTTGCCAGTTTTGAGCTGGGACAAAGAGCAAGTATTTGTGACAGTACTGAATAACTATGCTTTGGATGTAAGACAGTCCCCAAAGAAGGTGCAAAGATACTACCTTCCCAAGATCTAGAGTCACTCCCAAAGGTAGCCGAAAGAAAGAAATGACAACCTGCATGCCACAGCAAGGCAGACAAAACGAGTCAGGCGGGAAGATAATGGCCATTTCTCCTGAGCGACAGGGTCTCAATGGCCTTCAGCTCCAAATGCCAAAGTGGCACACTCCGGGGAGACTTGCTCTGAACCCTTTCAGGCTCCTTCAGTCTTAAAGAAGTTTGACTACCCAGAAGCTAAGTTACATTTTCTATGTGCTGTTCCACTATTTCCAAAAATATTTCCCTCTTTTGAGGGAAAGAGATGTGTGCCGATACCTCCCCCCAAAATTGAGGTCTAACAGGTGAATGGGGTCTGCAGGGACCAGAAGGAATTGATGAGTGCTGTAAGGGCCCCAGCTGAAAAGAAACGGGTAAAAAATTTTAAAACTGTCATGGGATATTAGACACTCCCACAGCTTGTAGTGTTCGGTACTCTGGGGAAGGCGGGGAGGCAGGTGGGTGGGGTTTAAAACTGACAGTGTTCCCACGTCTAGAGGGGGCAAGGGAGTGGGAGATACAGGCTTCCAGTTACGGAATGAATAAGCCATGGGAATAAAAGGCACAGCACAGGGAATACAGTCCGCGGTGTTGTAAGAGTGTTGTCTTGTGACACAGGGTAGCTTCCCTTGTGATGAGCACAGCATAACGTATAAACCTGTTGAATCACTGGTTTACTCATGTAAACTCACGTAACATTGTGTGTCAGCTGTACTAAAAAAAAAAAAAAAAACAGAGAGAGAGAGCGTTCATCACACCTCATTCCCAGTAACATCTACTTCCCCTGAAGTGTTGGGTAGAATTAACGGGAAGATCCCCTTTTGTCCTGGTCATATGAGCATTAGTTCCCCTGCTGTTTGTGCCCTTCTGCTCGTAGGCTGGTGGAGCCAATGCTGTCTCACAGGTAACAAAGTTGGAGTTAAATTAAAAAAAAAAGAAGTTAAAAAAATGGGTTTTCACGATTAATTTTGTCAATACCAAAGTATTGTTTACAAGTTGTTCTCTAATCTATCATAATAATCAAAAACCAGATTCGATTGGCCACTGATTACATCGTTGCTTTGTTTCTCCAATCTATAGTCTTTTGGAAACCCTGAGGGACAGTTTTATGTAAGCCTTCAGCTAGCTTAAAAGTTTCTGTTTTACCTACAGCTTTTCACTTAGAAAAATCAACAGGCTCTGTCCGGCCTACTTTTCCCATTCATTCCCTTACGTGACCTTCATTTACAAGCATGCGTAGAAGTTGATAAAGGTCAGAATTATCAGGTTTATGGGTCTGAATCACTAAAGCGAATCCCCTAGCAAATCCTAGAGGGTCTTCAAGGGCATGGGGAAAGTCCCTGGCAGGAAGTAGTTCATGGTCGTGCCTTGGTCCACGGAGTATAAATGACTGATAAAGTCTTAGAGCGTCCTTCATTGGGTTTAAGTTTAGAAGGAGCTCGGGTCGCTGGAGGGTCTAGAGGAACCTCCGGGTTGATATTAGAGAATGGAAGTTCTGTGCAACTAAGATCGCCAGGGGGAGAGCAGGAGGGAGAAGGTGGAAGACAAGCAATGGGTGTAGCGTTTCTCAGAAGCTCCTTGAGCTTAGATCCTCGCTGAGAGAGGTCAGAGTCAGCTTTAGAAAGTTTAGGTAATTTCGTTCCTGAGGAAGCAGGTTTAGAATCATTTGATTGGTCAGAGGCCTCCAAATACGAAGGGAACTATGCTTCTACTCAAGCTGCTTGGTTTTTTTCTTTTTCCAGTTGTGCCCGCAAATAAACTAATTTTGGAATCTCCAAAGATCCCCGAGTGGCCACTGTAATGACAAGTCACAGTGATCCCACAAGACAGAAACTTACAAAAAATGGACCTGTAACAGACAACCCAGCTGGGGTTCCAGTCAGGGGCTGCTCTCCAGCAACAATTTTCCAAACCAAAGGCCCCGCTGAGTATGCACCGGACAGACGAGAGTAACTCTGTAGTTCAGACAGACAGACAGACAAAAGCCCATATAGGAAAGACAGACACCCAAAACCTGGGCCTAAGCGTCAACTGAAAAGAGGGAGGTTGGGGCATTCGTGGCTCGCTCAGTCAAGTTAGAGCCCCATGTTGGGTGGAGAGATTACTTAAAAAAAAAATCATGATAATCGTGAGGTTCAGAACTGAGAGGACTCACCGGCAGAACCCCGAACCGCCTGCTTAGGCAGGTACCATGTTCAAATCCAACGGCAGTCCCAGAATCAGAATGGTACATCGCTTCAGATCCCCTGCTGTTCCGATACCATTTATGTTGACTGAGAAAAGGAGGCAAAACTGAAAAAGAAGAAAGGCCTTCGTTTGTGATCTCAGAATTGCAATTCGGGCACACAGATTCCAGAGGCCTGAGAAGAGGGTCTTGCTCGTGTGGGGAAAGCAAGAGGCTCTTATAGGAAAGAAGCAAGCGGTCATTACATGATTTAGATAAAGAAGACAAAAAAAAAAAACAAAACCCTGCCATTCGAGTGCTGACCCGTGGAGTCGCTTCTGATTACTATTGTTTTGATTATTAGTGCGATGAAACAAAACTACAAAAAAGTAGTTAACTTTACTGCCCTCATATAATCCGAATGCCACTTACTCTGTTGAAATTTTATGAGCAATTGCTTGTAAAAGAATTGTCACCTCTTGTCCCGTTGGACGGTTCCTTAGCTGGAAAGCAAAATGGAGCTTCAAAACTGAGTCCCTTCCGTCCAGAAACTTTATACAATTCTACACTTTTTATTTATTTATTTATTTAAAAAAAAAATTTTTTTTTTAACGTTTTATTTATTTTTGGGACAGAGAGAGACAGAGCATGAACGGGGGAGGGGCAGAGAGAGAGGGAGACACAGAATCGGAAGCAGGCTCCAGGCTCCGAGCCATCGGCCCAGAGCCTGACGCGGGGCTCGAACTCACGGACCGCGAGATCGTGACCTGGCTGAAGTCGGACGCTCAACCGACTGCGCCACCCAGGCGCCCCCAATTCTACACTTTTTAAAAGATGCTGATTGAAAATCACCAGAGTAATTATGCAAACCACTAGGCTATCAATTTCAAAGGCACTCTATTGTCACCCTCTCATTTCTTTCCACCCTTTTCCCTAATCTCTCCGTGTTCCGGAACATCATTTCTATTTTTTTCCCCCCTCTGGCCCTTACTCTACAACACACTCTCTTATCCATCTCTGTGTGTATAGTTTAACCATGTTTGCTCTGGAAGGAAATTGTCCTGTACTCTGTGTAGACATCACTCTGGTGTTCTATGTGATGCCTGCGTATAGAAATGCTGGACTTAATAACTACTGGTAAACTGGCCTGCTTAGGAGAGGAGGGCAGATGAATCAGTATTTCTGAATTTCCTGGAAGAAGACACAGAGAGGCATTCAGGCAGATGTAAAGGAAGTAGGCTAACTGGCCTCTGAATACCATGAAAGGCATTAATTAAATGATATAGATAAGGATTTCCTTGATTCTGGAAGGCAGTAAAAAGGAAGCCACCAAACCTACCATATCAGTCCATTAAAAAAAAAAAAAACAAAAGTGACCGGGGCACCTGGGTGGCTCAGTTGGTTAAGTGGCCAACTCTGGCTCAGGTTGGTGGCCCATGGTTGGTGAGTTCCGAGCCGCACATTGGGCTCTCTGCTGTCAGTACGAAACCCATTTCGGGTCATCTGCCCCCTTTTCTCTCTGCCCCTCTCCCGCTCACACGTTCTTTTTCTCCCTCTCAAAAAGAAATAAACATTAAAAAAAAAAGTGACTGACATCGTTCTAACTTTCACAGTTTTGACCCTCAGATTCTCACAGGACAGGGTCACACACTTCTAAGCTCCCTCTTGGAGTTCAGGGAAGGTCAAAGGGAAGAGTCTTAAACAGAAGACTCTAGCTCAGTGTATCTAATCTCCACACCCTAAATATTTACTCTGAGCCTCCGAGTCCTGTTTCGTCGTATCCAACTGGAATGACCCCCATTTCTCTGCTCTTTCTCATCCCTTCAAGCCCTGGCTGCAGTCTGAAAACTCAAATTTATTCAAAGGTACAAACTAACCAAGAGATATTCTGCTTTCATTTTCCATACTATCCCTGAGGCAGAGTTGGAAATGACAACGGGGCACGTGTGGTCCGGAGAGCGTGAAGTGACGCGTCTGAGACTCGCCCGCCTTCTGTGGCAGAACCGGAAATAGAATTTCCGTCTCCTGACATCAAGCCCACTGCCCTTTTGTAGCCGTCTGAGGGAAGGGCAGCCAGGAAAATAAATAAAAATGAAGAAGGTAGGATGCTGGTCCACCTCGAGCTCCCCGCGACCCATTCCAGACCTGAAGGTAAAGCAGTGGGAGAAACACCGGATTGGACAGCTAAGGAGCTCTTGGCCTTGATCTTGGCCTCGCCATTCAACACTGGATCTTCCTGACCTGGAATAACTAATTTTCTCCCCTGGCTTCCTCTTGCTCATCGGTCAAACAGGGACAATGTCATTGACCTGGATGGCATGATGTGTGAAACCACTCTACAAGCGAATGATTTAAGTAGCCTGAGTTATCTCAAGTTCATCGTGATGATTTCGGGCTGGTAGGGCAAGAAATCAACGTCAACTCCCATTTGGAGAGAGTCTTGGGGTTTCAATTATTCCCCCTCTGGTGTTTCCTGTTAATTTACACAGAATTTATGTAAGTAGAAAGACTACATTGCCGTAGAGATTCTTTTGTGGGGGGGGGGGAGGATCCTGTCATGTTTCTTGGCCTTCTCATAATTGCCTTATTTTTTCTAGTGTACTTGGAAAGCTAGCTCCTTAATCTCTTCTTGCTATTCGAACGATGACTGGGGTAGGGACCGACATGGACATGGAAAGGATAACATGGAAATTTACCGAAGGAAAGGATTACGGCAAATAGGTCACGCATTCCTTTATTTTATGGGACTGGGATGATTTAGGCAGATATAAGAAGTGATTTGCCCAAGATAGCAGAGGGAGTTAAAGACAGATTAAGAACTTCAATACAGTTGATTTAAAAAAGCCCAATTAGGACGCTTCCTCACCCCCCCCCCATGCAAACTGGAGAATCCACTCACGTGCATGTGAATAATCCAGGTGTAGCGACCTCAAAATTATGCATCACTCTCTGCAGTGTTGCAAGTGTAATAGAATTAGGATATGGCGACGATTCTCAAACTCTACCTATATCAGAACCACCTACAGGACTTGTTAAAACCCAGGATGCTGGGCCCCAATCCCAGAGTTTCTGGTTTAGTAGGTGAGGTCTGATAATTTGCATTTCTAACACCCTCCCAGGTGATGCTGGCCAATGGACCATGAATATGCTGGAATGCCTATTTTTCTAGAACTTGGCGAAACTGTGGTAAGAGAATCTTTTGACTTGTGTTAGTGACTTTTTCTCCCAAATGTTAGTTCTTTGTTAACGAATAATCCGCTTAGCATACCGGTAGGGGCGCCTGGGTGGCTCAGTCGGTTGAGCATCCGGCTCTTGATTTTGGCTCCGGTCATGATTTCAAACCCCATATCAGGCTCTCGCTGGCAACGTGGAACCTGCTTGGGATTCTCTCTCTTCCTCTCTCTGTGACCCTCCTCCGCTCTCTCTCTCTCTCTCTTAAAATAAATAAATAAATAAACATTAAAAAAGAATACTGGTGGAGAAAGGCTTTAGGCAGACATTCTCAGTTATCAGTCTGTCGCCTAGGGCACTTGTTCGAGATGCAGGTTCCTGCTACTTTCTCCCTCCCCACCCCCTCGGAATGCAACAAGCGAGGCTCCTTGATGCCTCGGTTTCGTCCTGATCATTATTTTAGCACTAGGGGCTGGGTGTTCTATAAGCAACTGCTGAGCAAGTGAAGGAATGAATTAATCAATCAACGGAATCCTACCTTCTGGTAATAATGTCAACCGGGCATTTCTTTTATTGTTTTAAAGTTTTACTGCAGGCCTTGCCGCCAGATACAAAAAGGCATACAGCCGTCACAAGGAGGGCACTGCACACAAAGTCTCAGCTGTAAACACCACTTCAAAATATAAACTCGCGGGGCGCCTGGGTGGCGCAGTCGGTTAAGCGTCCGACTTCAGCCAGGTCACGATCTCGCGGTCCGGGAGTTCGAGCCCCGCGTCAGGCTCTGGGCTGATGGCTCAGAGCCTGGAGCCTGTTTCCGATTCTGTGTCTTCCTCTCTCTCTGCCCCTCCCCCGTTCATGCTCTGTCTCTCTCTGTCCCAAAAATAAATAAAAACGTTGAAAAAAAAAAAAAACAACACAAAATATAAACTCGCTCTTTGGAATACATTGTGTCAAAGGCTTCCCATATGAATGCCGTTGTTATAAAACAGCGACATTTCCTTCACAAGCAGACAAAACGCACCCGTATCCTACACACATTTCCATCTCCTTGTAGCAATTCCCGTCTCTACCTGCGCTACTCTCATCCACCCATACAGGCACAGGCCACTTCTATTCCTTCACAAGGGCGGAGGAGACTGGGCTTGGGCCATGTGACTTGCATGGCCATCAGCAAACGTGGTGCAGAGACTTGATAGGTGATGTACAAAAGTGAGCCCTTCCTCCTTGGAACCCAGCTGCCATGCTTTAAGAAAGCCAGTCTAACCAGCTAGCAGATGAGAAACTACGCAGTCTCGCTGACCAACGCCAACTTCCGGAAGTGTGAATGAAACCGTCTTGGATGTTTCTATTTCGGCCCCAGTAGAGCTCCCATCTGTTTGCAGCCGCTGATTGAGCGACCCAGGTGAATGAATGACCTTGGTCAATATCGCCCGGAGGAGGGAAACCACCCAGCCGAGCGCAGATAGTACACAGAATCGTGGCACATAATAAATGGTTATTGTTTGGAGACGCTTGGTTTTGGAGTCATTTGTCGTGCAGGAACAGGGGGACGACACAACAAGTACGTGTTGGTGTGATCTCCATTCCTCACAGAATTTAGTGTTTGGTCATATTTGGTTACAGCCCAGACACTGGGTCTTTTGGAAAGATCACCACATGACTATCCAAAAATGTTCTCATTTGCCAAACGTGTTTGGAAAACCTGCCACGGATGCAAGTCGACAGGTGTTTCAGTTTGTCCCGCTGTTCCTGAGAACGTTCTGAGGCAGGGATTATACCCACAATGCCCTGAGGACCCACAAAAATGAAGGCAAAGTACCCCCGATTATGTTCACAATTATGTTTAATTATGTTCATGATTATAAATTATGTGTCACACTCATCATCACGGGGCACTGCCTTCTCAAGGGCTGCATTTACAGTCGTATCATTAAAGGAAAAGAAAATTTATTTAGTGCCTTCCCTGAGAAGCCACACAGAAGGCACAAGGCATGTTGAATGAAGGGAATTCACTGATCTCCATGGATTATAATCGTACATTTGCTGATTCCTTTTTAGAAAGCACACTTTTGAAAAGAAAACGTAACTTTACAGTTTGCCTGCTTAGGCTTCATATTGAAACTTGATTAGGGAAAATTTGGGAAGACATTATATCATGTATCATTCAGTAAATGGCATGTGAGTAAAAGGGAACAATGATCTGAATTCACGTACATTCATTGTGTTTTTTAAACTTTACTTTGAGAGAGACAGAGAGAGAGAGAGTGAGCAGGGGAGGCCCAGAGAGAGAGGGAGAGAGAGAGAATCCCAAGCAGGCTCTGCGCTGCCAGCACAGAGCCCTACACGGGGCTCAAACTCATGAACCATGAGATCGTGACCTGAGCTGAAATCAAGACTTGGACGTTTAACGGACTGAGCCACCCAGGTGCCGCCATTCATTGCCTTTTTAAAGGGGAAACTCTCCTTCCTTTGCAAACATTTCATTAATACCACACATCTTTGGGAGCACTTCTTATTTGGGAAGGAACATAGGAATGTAATTTCTTAAAGGACTCAGAAGAACTTTTCAGATCACCTAGCTCATCTCCATTTATTAGAGCTGAAGAAAATAAAGGCAAGAATCTGGGTTACTTGTCCAACGTCACTTACATGTATGAAATGTATGAAATGTATGAAATTGGTCAGCAAGTGGTGAGGTGCACATGTGCGTCTTATGAATGTATTGCTATTGATGAAGAAAAGAACTCAGAGTATAAGCCAACCGACAATGAATAAACGGTGCTCTTTTCCCAAAGATTCTGTAAATATATACACATTACATATATAAATAATTAAGCAAGCCATCACTGGGGAAAAAAAAGCTGTGGTCTTCTTAATTTTATTTTTTAAAGTAAGCTCTACACCCAACACAGGTGCCCATGTGGTCTTTTTCCAGAGTTTTCTACGGTACTTTTTGTAGTCTATCCTCCTAAGGCCCCATTTCTCACCACTGTACATAAAATCTAGATCTTGGGGCGCCTGGGTGGCGCAGTCGGTTAAGCGTCCGACTTCAGCCAGGTCACAATCTTGCGCTCCGTGAGTTCGAGCCCCGTGTCAGGCTCTGGGCTGATGGCTCAGAGCCTGGAGCCTGTTCCGATTCTGTGTCTCCCTCTCTCTCTGCCCCTCCCCTGTTCATGCTCTGTCTCTCTCTGTCCCAAAAATAAATAAACGTTGAAAAAAAAATTAAAAAAAAATCTAGATCTTGTTTTAATTTCAATTCCCCCTCCCCCAATTTTTAAATTGTAGTTAGTTAACATATAGTGTAATATTGGTTTCAGGAGTAGAATTTAGTGATTCATCACTTACATATAACACCCAGGGCTCATCATAACAAGTGCCCTCCTTAGTACCCATCACCCATTTAGCCCGTTCCCTCCCCACCTACCTCCCTCCATCAACCCTCAGTTTGTTCTCTATCGTTAAGAGAGGGTTTGCTTCCCTCTTTCTTTTTTCCCCCCTTCCCATATGTTCATCTGTTTTGTTTCTTAAATTCCACATCTGAGCGAAATCATACGGTAGTTGTCTTTCTCTCACTGACTTATTTCGCTTAGCATAATACACTTTGGCTTCATTGACCGTCATTGCAAATGACAAGATTTCATTTTTCTTGATGGCTGAGTAATATTCCATTGTGTATACACGACATCTTCTTTTTTTAAATTTTTTTTTTCAACGTTTATTTATTTTTGGGACAGAGAGAGACAGAGCATGAACGGGGGAGGGGCAGAGAGAGAGGGAGACACAGAATCGGAAACAGGCTCCAGGCTCTGAGCCATCAGCCCAGAGCCCGACGCGGGGCTCGAACTCACAGACCGCGAGATCGTGACCTGGCTGAAGTCGGACGCTTAACCGACTGCGCCACCCAGGCGCCCCATACACGACATCTTCTTTATCCATTCATCAGTTGACAGACATTTGGGCTCTATCCATAGTTTACCTATTGTTGATAATGCGGCTATAAACAGTGGGGGACATCTATCCCTTCGAATCTGTATTTTTATATGGTTTGGGTAAATACCTAGTAGTGCAACTGCTGGATCATTCTATTTCTTAAACAAAATTTTTAGTGTTGACTTATTTTTGAGAGAGAGACAGAGAGACAGGGTGCGAGTGGGGGGAGGGGCAGAGAGAGCGGGAGACACCGAATCCGAAGCAGGCTGTCAGCACAGAGCCTGACGCGGAGCTCGAACTCACAAGCTGTGAGATCATGACCCAAGCCGAAGTCGGATGCTCAACCGACTGAGCCACCCAGGTGCCCCTGGATCATTCTATTTGTAACTCTTCGAGGAACCTCCATACTGTTTTCCAGAGTGGCTGCACCAGTTGGCATTCGCACCAACAAGGCAAGAGGGTTCCCCTTTCGCTGCACCCTTGCCAACGTGTGTTGTTCCCCACTGTGACAGATGTGAGGTGGTAAGTCAATCGTGGAGACCTAGGTCTCTATCTCTATCATCCATGTGTGTTAGAGAATGAGGAATTAAAAACTAGAGAGAAACGCCAAATGCTGGCAAGGATGCGGAGCCATGGGAGCTCTCATCCACTGCTGCTGGGCACGCAGAATGCAACAGGCACTTCGTGCAACAGTTTGGAAGTTTCCTACAAAACTAAACACACTCTTACCCTATGATCCAGCGGTCGTGCTCCTTGGTATTTATCCGAAGGAGCTGAGAACTTGTGTCCACATAAAACCTGCAGCAGATGCTTATAGCAGCTCTATTCATAATTGCCAAACTTGGAAGCAAACAAGAGGTCTTTCAGTAGGTGAATGGGTAAATAAACTGTAGTACATCCAGACAATGGACTATTATTCGGTGCTAAAAGGAAATGAGCTATCAAACCACGGAAAGACCTGGAGGAAACTTAAGGGCATAGTACTGAGTGAAAGAAGCTAATTTGAAAAGGCTACATGTAGCATGATTCCAACTAAAAGACATTTTGGCAAAGGCAAAACTTTGGAGACAGCAAGAAGATCAGCCCTTGCCAGGGGTTGCTGGGGGTGTGTGCAGGGGGCGGGGGGAGTGTTAGGGATGAACAGGTGAATAGAGGACTTTTCGTGCAATGAAACTACTCTGTATGATACTGTAATGGTGGATACATGTCATTATGCATTCGCCTCAACCCATATAAGGTAAACACTAAGAGTGAACCCTAATGTGAACTATGGCCTCGGGGTGATGATGTGTCAACGTAGGTTCATCTGTTGTAACAAATGTACTACTCCGGTGGGGATGTTAATAATGGGGGAGGCTGGGGATATGGGGGCCGACGGGGGGGGGGCGGGGATACAGGAAATCTCTGTTCTTTCTGCTCAGCTTTCCTGTGAACCTAAAACTGCTCTAAAGAATTAAGTCTATTTTTAAAACCTGGGGAGATAGTTTCAGCGTGTTTGAATGGTTCTGTCCTCTATTCCTCTCCCTTGGCTGACTCCACATTACTGGGCATTCTTTACCTTGGTTGAGAAATCACCTGTTTCCCTCCCATTGCCATTTCGATCTTGCCCTTCTTTACTTTTGACCACATTGCTTGTGTTAGCCTATTTCCTTGCTTCTGATAACATATACCTCATTACAGTTCTTTGTATTTGTATTGAAATAAGCTTACAGATTTTTAAAAGGTTATTTTAAAATTGTGTGAAATATCGGCACACATGAAATGACTAACTTATGGAGACCAGAAGGTTTTTTCCTTCTTCAAAAGGGGCTGCCTGGCTGGCTCAGTGAGCGTCCGACTTCGGCTCAGGTCATGATCTCACAGTCTGTGAGTTCGAGCCCCGCATCGGGCTCTGTGCTGACAGCTCAGAGCCTGGAGCCTGCTTCGGATTTTGTGCCTCCCTCCCTCAAAATAAACAAACATTAAAAAAAAATTAAAGGGGCGCCTGGGTGGCGCAGTCGGTTAAGCGTCCGACTTCAGCCAGGTCACGATCTCGCGGTCCGTGAGTTCGAGCCCCGCGTCGGGCTCTGGGCTGATGGCTCGGAGCCTGGAGCCTGTTTCCGATTCTGTGTCTCCCTCTCTCTCTGCCCCTCCCCCGTTCATGCTCTGTCTCTCTCTGTCCCAAAAATGAATAAACGTTGAAAAAAAATTAAAAAAAAAAAAAGAAATAAAATCTTTAAAAAGATAAAATGAAAACAGTTGGGCCCCGAATTCCCGCTCTTCAGGAAATTGTCATATACTCTGTACTTAGATTTTCAAAGACAGGATGCCTTAACTTCTCCACCTCCCTTCATAGCTTTTTCCCTGATCGTTGGTTAATAACACTGCAGTCTACAAATGGAAATTTTCTCTTTGTAGTTTGCGTCTGCTGCCTGGAAATGATGGCGATGTCACAATTGTTGGTTTGCAGTTAGGCAACACGGCAAGAGGAACAAGGGTAAAGGAGAATGATGTTATGTTTGTAAATTAGCATTTGCATAATGAGGAAAGTGTAAATTTCTCTGGCTCTCCTTTGATGGCTCCCTCTTCCTGATGGGGTATATCAACCCCATCAGCTCTGCCTATTCAAGAGAACTTGCTGTGATCTAGTCCCTATGTCTAGACACTTTGGGATGGCTGCATATTCCACAGGCGACAGCACATAGTGCTTTGACCTTTGCAGGTCCCCGGTCTGCCAACCTCACAGATATGGATGCCCAGGCTGGCATATGTGTTCAGGAATAGGGAATAGAATGATCACTTTTAACTTATGATTCGCAGCTATGTGGTTATGATACTCAAAGGGACGCGCTCCATTTCAAGTAATGGCTTGGTGCTTTCGGTGGTACCCCCAGGGAAGTGTTTGCAACAGAAGAGTCCCCCCCCCCCCTCATAAATATGTTCATTATTCGGGAGCCTTCTCTGCCGTCAAGTACAAGGGAGCTTGTTATGTAAATTATATTCAGGACAAACACTTTATTTTCAAGCTTCTGATATTTGCCCCCTGTTAATTCTACCGAAATGCTTCTTTTCTCAAGGAGGGAAGGAAGGTTAGGCATTCCAGCAAGAGTGAAATACTACAGATGCTTATTTTAACTATTTAGACGAGTGTTTCCATGACGGTAGAATAACAAATCACTGAGTTAAAATCTTGGACTCTTGGGGCTCCTGGGTGGCTCGGTCAGTTGTGCATCTGACTTCAGCTCAGGTCATGCTCTCACGGTCACGAGTTCAAGCCTCCGTGTCGGGCTTGCTGCTGTCAGCTCCGAGACTGCTTCAGCTCTTCTGTCCCCTTCTCTCACCGCACCTCCCCTGCTCATGCTCGCTTGTTGCCTCTCAAAAATACACGTTAAAGGGGAGCCTGGGTGGCACAGTCGGTTAAGCGTCCGACTTCAGCCAGGTCACGATCTCGCGGTCCGTGAGTTCGAGCCCCGCGTCGGGCTCTGTGCTGACAGCTCAGAGCCTGGAGCCTGTTTCCCATTCTGTGTCTCCCTCTCTCTCTGCCCCTCCCCTGTTCATGCTCTGTCTCTCTCTGTCTCAAAAAGTAAATAAACGTTAAAAAAAAAATTTAAAAAAAATACACGTTAAAAAAATAAATAAAATCTTGTACTCTTCCAAAGGTATACAGGTCAAGCTATAGCAAACTGGAGGTTTTCTTAGACTCATTCCCTTGAAAATACCACCCTCCTGGCCTTTGGCCCTTGCACACAGGCCGTTCTTGGCAGTATTCCTTTCTGCATCCCTGTCCATTGTACTTTTGCTATGTTGTTGCGATAAAGACTTCCGAAGTGTTCACTCCTCCCTGTAATCTAAGCCCTTGCTCAGTCTCCATCACCCCGAGTCTACACTCTACCAAGTGATTTGTTTTGGCTAAGGGCCACTAGTAACGATGACATGAGCAGAGACTTAAAATGAGCTTCCTCATTTGGGTTACTGCTCTTTTGCTTCTTCTAGACCTGTGAGACGATCCGAGAACACCCAGCCTCAGCCCAGCCGGATAAGACCAGAAGTACCATCACAAATGTCCCAGATATCCCAGCCATCACAATCCACAAAATTGAGGGCAATATTTTGCTGTTCTACACTTTTTTTTTCTTTTAGAGAGAGAGAGAGCGAGAGCGCGCATGCACGCAGGCGTGAGCAGGGAAGAGGGGCAGAGGGAGAGGGAGAGAGAATCTCAAGCAGGCTCCGTGCTCCGCGTGGGGTCCAACGTGAGGCTCGATCCCATGACCTGGGATCATGACCTGAGCTGAAATCAAGAGTCAGACGCTCAACCGACTGAGCCACCCAGGTGCCCCTGTTGTTCTGCACTCTTAAACTTCAAGATGCTTTCTTATACGGCAAAAGCTACACGATACACAGTCCCACAGGCAGTCAGTTTGGTTTTCTATCATGGGAGGGCATATCCAGTTCTTTACTTGCGAGGAGCAAGATCCATTTAAGCTAGCTAAAAATAAAACTCTCGGTGTGCATACGTGTGCGGGCGTGTGCACACGTGCACACGCTGAGTGGGAAGTAAGATGCAATTGATGACGCAATTGACAAAGCCTCAGACACAAGACCTGCAACCCAACCAGGCCTCAAGTCCAGGGGTGCTGAGAGCCTGTGGGAACTGAGCCCACTCTAATCACCCTTCCGTTATTTTCTCTTCCTGGGACCCTTCTCTGAAGCTCTTTGAACATGGGCTCCGCTTTCCTACTTTGCTCTCAAGACTGGCTTTCTCTGTCGCTTTGTCAGGTTATATGGGGTTCCAAATGGCACCTCAGTTTCCAAGTCTTCCTGACTCCAGCCCTTACCGATTACAATTTGTTTCCACGTGCCATCCCTCAAGCGGTCACCCAGATCTGATCAGCGGTGGTGACAAGTGACAGGGGAGGCAAGACGACTTTGCGCGTCTGCTGTTTGGCTGAAGGTCTACTGATTGAGGCCGGGCTCAGCTGGGTGTCACTGCTGCAGCCGGGGGCACTTAGGGTGGCCCTTTTTCTCACTTCAGGTTTTGTGTTGGATAGGGTGGTGCGGCTCCGTGCGTGTCCTCCTTTTTCTCGGTCCGTGTGGCTCATTCTTAGGCATGTTCATCTTGTGGTGATGTTATACGTGCAAGAGAACAAATGGAAACGTGCAAGGCCCCATTAAGGCCCAGGCTCAAAATGGTCACAGTGGCGCTTCCATCCAGATATCATTTCACCGAAACAAGTTACACGGCCGAGCCCAAAGTCAAGTGGCAGGGAAATCCACTCCACCCATGATGAGACGATGACAGGTGTCTGCTTGCCGATAGGGGTGGAAACGGGGACCAGCAATGAAACCTAGTATACGGTGAAGAGCTGGAAGAGAGGCGTCCAAGGGCGAGAGGAGCTAACTTGTCTCTAAGAATGGCCTCTAAGACTGTCAGCAGTCAAAATGGCAGTTTAAAGAGAGATGGTGGGTATTGGCTTGCTCTGGATCAAAACTGTTATTCCAGAAGACCCAATCTGGTGCCACAGGTGCAATCTCTAGGCTATGACATGGCCGTATAGTGGCGGGGGGCCAGCCAGGTTGTTCAGGGAGGAGCTGGACTCCCTGGAATGAACAAGCTGCTGTGCACATCAAAGAAAGCAATAGAGATACGCAGCCATATGTCTGGCCAATGTCGAAGGGGTCAGAGGCAAGGTTTGTTAGCATGACAGTAAGCACTGGCCTGAGGCTAATTGGACAAGACTACTTTAGGCCCCAGAAGGTCTGCTTGGGTCAGGCTTGGCAGGGGTCAGAGATGCAAGGTTACTTAAGGTCCTCAGGGCAGGGCAAGAAAAAAAAAAAAACCAAAACCATGGCCCGATCCTGTTGGCTCACACTGCTTTTTTGTCTTGTAAACCCACTGCTTCCTTTTTATTTATTTTATTTTATTTTATTTTAATTTTATTTTTTAATTTTAGTTAGCCAACATACAGCGCAATGTTGGTCTCAGAAGTAGAATTCAGCGCTTCATCACTTACATACAGCACTCGGTGCTCATCACAACAGGTGCCCTCTTCAGTCCCCATCAGCCATCTAGCTCATCCCCCCACCCCACCTCCCTCCACCAGCCCTCAGTTTGTTCTTTATCCTTAAGAGTCTCTTGTGGTTTGTTTCCTTCTCTCCTCTTTCCCATGTTCGCCTGTTGTGTTTCTTAAATTCCACATATGGGTGAAATCATATGGTATTTGTCTTTCTCTGACTGACTGAATTCACTTAGCATAATACATTCTAGTTCCATCCATGTCATTGCAAATGGCAAGATTTTATTCTTTTTGATGGATGAATGTGTGTGTGTGTGTGTGTGTGTGTATTCCATTGTAAACATATTCCATAAAAATTCTTCATCCATTCACCAGTCATGGACATTTGGGCTCTCTTCATAGTTTGTTGATGCTGCTGCTATAAACATTGGGATGCATGTACCCCCTTGAATCTGTATTTTTGCATCCTTTGGGTAAATACCTAACAGTGCAACTGCAGAATCGTAGGGTAATTCTATGTCTAGGTGGCTTTTTTTGTTTTTTTTGTTTTTTTTGTTTTTTTTTTTTGTTTTTTGCGGAAACTCCATACTGTTTTCCAGAGCGGCTGCACCAGTTTGCATTCCCAGCAACAGGGCAAGAGGGTCCCCCTTTCTCTGCATCCCGGCCAACACCCTACGACGTCTTTTATGTTGTTAATGAACCCACTGCTTTCTGCAGCCAACACAACCATCCCGCTTGTCTAAACTCCGTTGGCAATTCATCACGCTTCACTTTATGTGTTTATTTCTCATGTACGGTTCATGTAAATATCACGTAACCATTTCGAAAAATAAAATTCAGGGCGGACTGATGTCCACAGCGTAGATTCTGATTGTTTAAATCAGGGGGACCGAGTCAAAAGAGCCAGCAGGTGTAAGGTGAAGGTAGGAGGAAGAGGCAATGAAAGGAACTCACTGGCAGGGCTTTACTCTGATAGAGCCCCAGAAGAGGCTCCGGAAGCAAGCTCGCTCCTGATGGCGGAGAGGGGGCTGTGGCCTGACTGTAAGTGGTAGGAGAAATGGAGGAGGAGCTTGCTCTGAGCACTTAGGGGAAGAAATGGACGAGGGCCAAGCAGCAGTGGGAACTCGTTAAACTTCCTCATCTCTGACTTCAGAGTAAGCTCCTATTTACCTTTCCAGCTGCACCCCCGCAACTTCCGCATCTGCACCCTACCCCTTGCCAATGAGTGTGCTTTTTTTTTTTCCCCAATGAGCGTGCTTTTTGTTCCCCAAACGCACCCTGCTCTTTCCCCTATTCTGTGCCTTTGTGCTGTTCCCACCCTCTAGGAGGCTGGCTCTTCTGTATTTGCCTATCAAATTATTCTCATCCCCCAAAGTCCTTCTCCAGTTTCTCTTCTTCCATGAAGTGGATTCCTTAAGCAAATACGACCTGTTCCTACTTCACCTCGCACAGTACATCTCATAGTCTGTCTGGTATTATCATTTCCCCTATACTTGTTTCATCCATTCTTTCCCTCCTCTTCCCTGTGTATTAGTTAACTATTGGATGTCTTATATTTTATCTGCACCTATAAAAATGCATGGCCTCAAAGTCTCTGCTCCCAAAAGACTCTAGTTGGTCTAGGGAAACGCAGACAGGTAAATGGGAATTGCAACGTGTGGTAAAGACTAAAGGGAAGTAAGCATAAGTGCTATTGGAGCCTCTAAGAGGGTTATTTTAACCAGCCTTCTAGGATCAGAATCCTCAAGGTAAAAGGCAGAAGTCATTCTGGCACAGCCAGCAGTACGTGCAAAGGTCCTGGGGTGATTCACAAACTGCTGTACGGAGCAATACATTAAATACTCATGTGGAGATCTTGGTCTAGGAACAACCTAAATGTATAATTACAGAAATACTTTCCTATTTGTTTTATCTTCTGGCAACCTTCAATAAGTTATCATTCATCCCTGTTTATAAGTGAGGAAACCAGGTAATCTGGGGTCAATCAAACTCAAAGTATCAGAGTAAGGATGATGACAGAGTTGTTTTTTTTTTTTTTTTTGATGCCAAAGCTGTGCTCTTTCCTCTAAATTTTGCCTCTCAGATCTGGCTCCTCCTGGTAGGAGAGATCTGGGCAAAAGGTCAAGGAGAGGATCTAGGAGAAAAGATAGGAGCCGGAGGGTAAATGACATAAACCTTCACAATTTTTGCCCAAGACTAACGCTACTTACAAAAGCATACAAGATTCAGTGTCCACTGGGTAGCTCAGCGCCTTAATCCCTTCCCATAGACTCTACTTTTAAAGGTTCACGCTGCCATTCACATGGGCGACAAAAAAGGGAACTGACATGGATGAAGCGATGACAGCCAACAAAGATGTCGTAACATTCAAGTGTAAAGAATTGGCTTGGAGTGGCAGAAATCACCTGACAGGAATCCTAACCTCAGGGCACGTGACACCCCCATGACGCACCTTAAAAAAAAAAAAAGGAAAAGAGGATATTACTGTATTCTAACATATTCACTGTGTTTCCACTTAAACATATACACTTGCCAAATACAACACGTAGCAGACGTAATAAGGGTTTTGTGAAATCTAACACGATCGTTGTAACTCCAAAGATTCTGGTGTCTACAGAGACAAGCACTGCCACCCTCAGTAAAAGATGGAAAGTGCAATTGGCAAGTAAGAATACTGTAACTTAAATTACACGTAAATTGCTCCCCTAATGAACAGCCTGGGACGACGGAATGTTTGTGTTGGAAGAAATCTTGGAGATCACTCACTGTCTGCATTAAACATTGTGATACAGAGAAAATTCGTGATTTTGCCTGGTAACCTTTCACTGGGATTTTCATATATATGATGCCATTTTACCTTTGAAACCTTGCAGAGTGGACGTGAAGGGGGGGGGGGGTTCTGGTTTCACAGATAAGAAAACAAAGCTCCAAGAGCTGAAGCCTTGCTTATCAGCACAAACGGTACAGTTACAGCCGTAACAAATGACAGTGCCAGGATTTTTGTGCCTTTTCCTGTACCATGTGAGAATTCATGAGTTTTTGTTGATCTAAAGGAACTTTCAGGAAGGAGTAATAGTAACAAAGAAAACACTTGGTATTTCACTGTTTTCTTAGGCGATCCAAAACCGAAGTTGAGACGGGTCTAGGTTGAAGCTTGAGACTTATTTTCAGCAGTTATTGGCTCAGTGACCTTGGGCTAACTTCTTCCATGTGTTCATCTCTGGAGTCACAAGTCTGGAACTTGACCTGCCCGACAGGGGTTGGTGTGAGGCTCAAAAGAGATAACGGATAGGAAAGTGCTGCGTAAACAACAAAATGTTAAGTGACGGTGTGGTGAAAACAAAGTCTGCATGATCCATGCTTCAGAAATGTAGGGGATAATAAAAACGTTAACTGTTTAGGTACTCATCTGACGAGGGTCATCCGTAACCTATAAAATAGGATTGGATACCTTTAAGAGCAGAAATGAGAATCCTGACCACAAGAAATACACATGCTCTTGTTTGGGAAGGCGATATAATAAGGAACGTATTTCACAAGCTCGTTTACAGATTTAATAATTTACAATGTGCAGATATAATAAGAAAGGCAATGTTTTCCCACAACAGTGATTGCTAAAATGGAAACAACTGGATGAGAAAGATACTGGTAACTGACGTGTACGAACAGAAATTTCAGCCCAAAAATATGTACTCAAGAGAGATATGGGTTAATAAAGGCAACAGCTACTTTCTACTGGAAGCGTGGTTAAAGAATACGAATGTATGGTTATATAAGAAGAAATCTATCAAATGTTATTCAAAAGTTAAGCTTCCAGAAGAATTTCAAATTTTGTGAATTAGAGCAACTGTGAGGTATCATCTCAGCTATACTTAATTAGTAAAAATAAATCAATTTAAATAGGTCTTTGTTGACAGAGTTGGGGGAAAGAAAGCTATGTTTTATACTTGGCTAATGGAATTCCAGTCAAAATTGGAAAGTATGTGAAAAACCACCCTGCAGCAGTTGCTAGGTAAACTGTGATACGTTTAGGCAATGAATTAATATTCCCACTAGAAATGACAAATGCTAGGACCATATAAATATGTGGAAGTAAATACCTAAAACACTATAAAGTGAAACAAATAAACAATGGGTACAATTGGACAATGTTGGTGCCAGCCTTATAAAATTCTTTATAAACCATTATAAGCCACAGGATTGGAAAGAATCCTGTTGCTAAATAAGAAATAATTTTTTAAGTTTATTTATTTATGTATTTTGAGAGAGAGAGAGCGAGCGAGCAAGTGGGGAAGGGGCAGACGAACCATGAGATCGTGACCTGAGCCAAGATGAAGAGTCGGACACTTAACTGACTGAGCCACCCAGTCACCCCAAAATAAGAAAGAATTTTGAAACGAGGGTTTACTCCTTCATGTGAATATTTTGGTTTGACTTTATATAACTAAAAGTGTGAAAATTCTCTTAAAAAGCAGGCATCAATAAGATTCTCCCCCAGGGCGGTGCAGTGTTATTCTCCTTAGTTTTTTTTCTTTTTACATCTGTACCTGGTGGCTTATTTACCGCTATAGACTGAATGTTTCTGTCCCCCCAGATTCGTATACTGAAACCTAATCCCCAATGTGATGGCGTTGGGAGATAGGGCCTTTGGGAAGTGATTAGCTCATGAGAGCAGAGCCCTCATCAATGGGACTGGGGCCCTTATAAAAGTTCCCGGAGAGCTCCCTTGTCCCTCTTACCATGTGAGGTTTCAGTGAAAGGACACATAAACCCGGAAGGGGGCTCTTATCAGACACTGAATCCTGGTGCTTTGATCTTGGACTGCTCAGCCTCCAGAACTGTGAGAAATAACTTTCCATTTTCTATAAACTACCTCATCTATGGTGTCTCATTAAGGCAGCCCACGCAGCCCAAATGGACGAACACATTTACTCTTTGTAATTGTGAGCGGCCTTGATCCTTTTTAAAATAAAAAAAAATCATTATTACTATTTGTAAAGTAATCTCTATGCCCAAAATGGGGCTCAAACTCACAACCCTGAGGTCAAGAGTCACACACTGTACTGACTGAGCCAGCCAGGGGCCCCTGATCCTTTTTTCTTTTATCCACTCGATCGGTAGATCTGGGACTGGATATGTTCTTAGAGCTTCTCTAGCCCAACCTAACTGTGAGAGTGAGGACACTGAGACCCAGGGCGATCTGTTCAAAGTCACAGAGCTCGTCAGCTGCAGACGAATTTTTAGATCATATACAAACGTCACTCGTTTTCTCATAAACAGATTTGTCATGCTTCCAAGTATTATTACCTCAACCTTGCTCATAATTAAAGAAACAAAAATCAAAACAGAGGCACCTGGGGGGCTCCTTTGGTTAAGCCTCCGACTCTCGGTTTCAGTCCAGGTCATGCTCTCCCAGCTTGTGGGTTCCAGCCCTGCATCGGGCTCTGTGCCAACAGCGTGAAGCCTGCTTGGGATTCTCTCTCTCCCTCTAGCTCTGCCCCTCCCCCTGCTCATTCTCTCTCCCTCTTTCCCTCAAAATAAATGCAACTTAAAAAAAGAAAATCAAAATAATAAGAGGCTACGTAGGACTCATACGATTAATCAGACGTTAAAAATATATTATGGTATCAGTTGATGCAGTGATTCCTAGAGGGCAGTTATTTAAATGCACTTTTCGTCCAGAAATCCCACTGCTAAGAATGTACCCTAGATGTATACTTGCCAAAGTTCCCCGAAGTGTGTTCAAAAGGATGTTCGCTGCAACATTATTGTATAGGAAAAAAAAAGAAATCACGAATGCATTCATGAATCGGAACCCGGCCAAAGAAACTGGGAATAGCCTTCAGATGGCATCCTCTACGACCGTTAAAAATGAGGTTGTGTATGGCACAAAAACAGACACATAGACCAATGGAATAGAATAGAAACCCCAGAACTAGACCCACAAACGTATGGCCAACTCATCTTTGACAAAGCAGGAAAGAACATCCAATGGAAAAAAGACAGTCTCTTTAACAAATGGTGCTGGGAGAACTGGACAGCAACATGCAGAAGGTTGAAACTAGACCACTTTCTCACACCATTCACAAAAATAAACTCAAAATGGATAAAGGACCTAAATGTGAGACAGGAAACCATCAAAACCTTAGAGGAGAAAGCAGGAAAAGACCTCTCTGACCTCAGCCGTAGCAATCTCTTACTCGACACATCCCCAAAGGGAAGGGAATTAAAAGCAAAAGTGAATTACTGGGACCTTATAAAGATAAAAAGCTTCTGCACAGCAAAGGAAACAACCAACAAAACTAAAAGGCAACCAACGGAATGGGAAAAGATATTCGCAAATGACATATCGGACAAAGGGCTAGTATCCAAAATCTATAAAGAGCTCACCAAACTCCACACCCGAAAAACAAATAACCCAGTGAAGAAATGGGCAGAAAACATGAATAGACACTTCTCTCAAGAAGACATCCGGATGGCCAACAGGCACATGAAAAGATGTTCAGCGTCGCTCCTTATCAGGGAAATACAAATCAAAACCACACTCAGGTATCACCTCACGCCAGTCAGAGTGGCCAAAATGAACAAATCAGGAGACTATAGATGCTGGAGAGGATGTGGAGAAACGGGAACCCTCTTGCACTGTTGGTGGGAATGCAAATTGGTGCAGCCGCTCTGGAAAGCAGTGTGGAGGTTCCTCAGAAAATTAAAAATAGACCTACCCTATGACCCAGCAATAGCACTGCTAGGAATTTATCCAAGGGATACAGGAGCACTGATGCATAGGGCCACTTGTACCCCAATGTTCATAGCAGCACTCTCAACAATAGCCAAATGATGGAAAGAGCCTAAATGTCCATCAACTGATGAATGGATAAAGAAATTGTGGTTTATATACACAATGGAATATTACGTGGCAATGAGAAAAAATGAAATATGGCCTTTTGTAGCAACGTGGATGGAACTGGAGAGTGTGATGCTAAGTGAAATAAGCCATACAGAGAGAGACAGATACCATATGGTTTCACTCTTATGTGGATCCTGAGAAACTTAACAGGAACCCATGGGGGAGGGGAAGGAAAAAAAAAAAAAGAGGTTAGAGTGGGAGAGAGCCAAAGCATAAGAGACTGTTAAAAACTGAGAACAAACTGAGGGTTGATGGGGGGTGGGAGGCAGGAGAGGGTGGGTGATGGGTATTGAGGAGGGCACCTTTTGGGATGAGCACTGGGTGTTGTATGGAAACCAATTTGTCAATAAATTTCATAAAAAAGAAAAAAAAATAAAATTAAAATTAAAATTAAAAAAAAATAAAAAAATAAAAATAAAAAAAATAATAAAAAAAATGAGGTTGTGTATGTCAAAGTGGGAAAGATTTATAATACTAATTAAGAGGAAAAAAGCAAGGTACATAATCACGAATGGTCTCTGGGATGTGCGCACATACAAATACGTTCCAAAAGAACACACGAGAAACCCTGAATTGTAGCTGTCTTTGGAGAGAGGACTATGGAGGAAGGAAAAGAAGAAAGCTTTTACTTAATATCTTGTACTAATTTGTACAATATGGATTTTCTACCCATTTACATCTACTACTGATATTTTAAAATTACCAGCCGACTTTACGTAGGTCGTAGAGTCATGGGTTAATATTTTTTTCTTTGTTTCTTGTTTCAGCTTTATACTTTTCCGTATATCTTACTAATATTGCTCTGATAAAAAGAATAAATATTTAACTTGTATATTGAGTTACGGCTGAACTTACCTAAAAAAATGTCCAGAGAATTTTAAGTGACAGAGACAAGTTGCAGAGTGAAATTTTTCATTTAAAAAAGCCGGGGAAGAATAAATAGTACATTATAACCTTAGATGGGCAGGACTGGTGAGGAAGGACAGAAAATCTCTTTTTTAAATAAAAAATCCAATAAAGTAAAAACATTAAATGAAAAAATACCATCAACCAGCCATACGGGGCCTGCTTTAGTTTCCTACTGCTGCCGTAACAAATGATCACAAACTGAGGGGCTTCAGGCAACACACATTTGCTACCGTTGAGTTTTGAGGCCAGAAGTACAAAGTGGATCCCACTGAGTTTAAATCAAGGCACTGTCCAGGCTGTACTCCTGGGGGCTCCAGGGGAGAATGTTCTCTTGCCCTGTCTAGCGTCCGGAGGCTGCCTGCGTTCCTTGACCCGGGCCATTTTCAAAGTGAGTCCAATCGTTCTCATATTGCATCAATCTGATACTCTTTTTTCCATTTTTAAAAAAAGTTTATCTATTTTGAGGCAGAGAGAGAGAGAGAGAGAGAGAGAGAGAGAGAGTACATATGAGTGAGCAGGGGAGGGGCAGAGAGAGAGGGAGAGACCGAATCCCAAGCAGGCTCCACGATCATTGCAGAGCCTCACAAACTGTGAGATCATGACCTGAGCCAAAATCAAGAGTCAGACACGGATCGGACTGAGCCACCGAAGCGCCCCTCTGTTTTCCATTTTTAATGACTCTTGCGATTACACTGGGCCTACTGAATAATCCAGGAAAAGTTCCTTAACAAACTGTCAAGGGATTAGCAATCTTTTTTTTAATGTTCATTTATTTTGAGGGGGAGAGAGAGAGAGGCAGAATGCAAGCAGGGGAGGGGCAGAGAGAAAAGGAGACACAGAATCCGAAGCAGGCTCCAGGCTCCGAGCTGTCAGCACAGAGCCCGACGCGGGGCTCCAACCCACGAACCACGAGATTATGACCTGAGCCGAAGTCAGACGGTCAACTGACTGAGCCACCCAGGCGCCCCTAACAATCTTAATTCAACCCCCAACCTCAATTCCCCTTTGCCAGGTAACAGGATATCGGGACAATGATGACTTCTGGGACGACACAAGGATGGTCCCAACGTGAGCCAGAGGGGCTGGGTTGCTAGTCATTTATCTAGAGAGGATGAATGTGACTTTATAATATCAGGCTGACAGTATCTCAGTCTAGCGTAGCCTGATGGAAAACCTGTTAGGCTAGTTTAATCCCTGCGTTGAACCTGGAAGCCAAGAGGACTCCCAGTTGCTTCATCCCTTTATTTCCCCTCCCCCGTTTTAAGCTGTAAGATGTATTTGCTGGCCCCATGTCTGCATCGGGGCTTTTGCTCTTTCGTGGAGCCCTTCATCCACCAACACAACCACATCCCTAGGGTGAAAATACCCAGAATACACCATCCTCAGCATACCTCCTGAGAAAGTTCTATCACTCACCAGAACATCTGCGGAAACATTTATCATCACTCTTCACCGACAAATGGTGTGAGTTAGCAACACTTTTTTGATGTATATGTATGTGTCACACACACACACACACACACACACACACACACACGATCTACTCTGAAGATTTAAGGAAAGACACGAACAGCACAATTTGACTTGAAGGAGAAATCCCATGCAAAATTAAGTAATTAAAAGTTAATTTGAGGATAATAAGAGAAATTACCTCTATAATTAAACAAAATCATACCATTTAGGAACATCAGTTCTTTTCTAAGGTCTTAGGTGTACATTTTTGTGAACAAATATATAATTTTCCCCCTAAATGTAATCATCCCTTCTAATTTTGTGGCATTAGTAGTATTCAACTCCGAATTTCACGAGGTCAGAAAAAAAAAAAATCACCATCTGAAATGGAGCTAATGTGAACCAAGATGGGAGAGATTAATCACGAACAAGAGTGATCTACTTAGAGAAGTGGTAAGGGTTTTGAGGGAACTAAGCCAGAACTTAAGTGCATGTCTTTGGACTCCTGGTTCCAGAAGGTTTACCCTTCAAGGTGGAGACGAAATGCTGATCTGTTGGCATTTCAGAGGGATGGGCCAAGCCTCAAGGTCGGGGTGGCTGTCCCAAACAGGAGAGTTCCTCTGGTCTGCAAAGAACAAGGTTAGAGACTCCTGTTGGGAGGGCACTTCCCGGTTTGATGTACTTGATATCAGGTAAAGGTGTGGACCCGTCACAGTCTCTTAGCAAATATTCACTTGCTGATGATGTGGGTTTTTTCCTCCGGTGTAATGTTCTTTTTAATTGGGTTTAAAGGTGAAAAGAATCAGAAACCAGGTGACAGCTCCACGGTGGTTGGTTCACAAGGAAATGATGTCGGGAGAGCACAGGCTGGAGACGGACTGGGGTGGGATAAGGAGTGGAAATTTTGCGTGGCTTTGGGCATTTAAATCCAGGGAAAGGCAAGAGAGAAAGACACAATTACCATGTCATTTTCAAGGCAACATAGAGAGCTCCTTTCGTCTGCATGGGGCGCTTTGTGTAATTTGGGTGTGTGTGTTGGGTTGGGGACACGAATAGGGAACCCATGCCTGCCTTTCTCCAAACAGGCCTACTGGAACGTTCCTGTCATCCTTGCCTCTCTCTTCCATTTCGTCCCTCTCTATCCACCACGCGGAAAGAAGGCAAGCAGCAAAGCTCACGTCAAACTACACCTAGTGAAAAGCCAAGTATCCCCGTGTGGTTAGCCTGTGTGATTGAAGTACAATACAGAGGGATTAGCTCGACCCCGGAGCAAGATGACACGCAAGTCTGTGCAGCGTTCCAGATTTTTCTATGTTAACTAAACGGAATGAAAATAAAAACTTAAGAGGTGCCTGGCTGGCTCAGTCGGTAGAGCATCAGGCTCTCGATCTCAGGGTCATGAGTTGGGCGTGGAGCCTACTTAAAATAAAAAATAAAATAAAACAAAATAAAAACGTAAATAAAAAAACAAACGTTGTTGCTGATGACCTATCCCTGAAAGGCTATGTAACCTGCTTGTGAAACGCACAACAAAGAAAGGTTATATCTTAATTAGCAATTGTGTGTAAATTGCACACCTATTGTTTGCCCGGCACCCAGAGCGACTGTATATCAACTCGCCCAGTTCATCAGCTTTGGAGTCCAGAAGGGGCACATCAACTAAACGAGAGAAGAGTTTTATTCTGTTAAAGAATACAAGAAGGTCAACCCTAGTGACTTCTATAAAGCTTTATTTCCTGAATTAACAGAAAAACCGCTTTAGCATTAGAAATTTAATGGTGCCCTGCTTTATTTTCTCTTTTCCAAATAAGATTTATTACTTTTTTAATGTTTATTTATTTTCAAGAGAAAGACGAGTGCGAGCGGGGGAGGGGCAGAGAGAGAGAGAGAGAGAGAGAGAGAGAGGGAGACACAGAATCCGAAGCAGGCTCCAGGCTCCGAGCGGTCAGCACAGAGCCCAACGTGGAGCTTGAACCCACAAACTGTGAGATCGTGACCTGAGCTGAAGTCACATGCTTAACCTATTGAGCCACCCGGGCACCACCCAAGTGAGGTTTATGTTGCGGCTTATCTTTTCTGTCTGTGTGTCCTTTTTGTTGCCCTCTGTTTATCCTGATTACAGGTCAAAAGTAGTTAAATGTCCTTCCAGCAAGAAAGAAAACTGAGAAATCACAAATCCATGTTCCGTTTACATTCCTATCATAAAAGTTAAATATTTGTTCCAAGTCAAAGATTATTACTTTCAGTCACTTCTTTTAATGAAAGCCATTTATTTAGTAATGATACTCCAAAGCTATGAGGACATGCAAATTCTGTCTTGTTCTTATCCTATTTTATAGAAACCATCAGAATTCAGTCCATGCTCTAACTTGCAGAGACCCCTAACTTAACACAGGACTAGATTTTTTTTTTGTTGTATTTTGTCTTTGTTGGACAATATTTAATGAAGTTATTAAATGTTCTTTGGAAATCAAGAGGTAGTTCTAGAAAACCAACGGGGCGGGGGTGGGGAAAATAATTAGGTGAGGAAGTCTGAAAACTTAGTTTGAAGGCCATAACTTATTTCCTGGGTGACCTTGAGCAATGGATTGATCTGAATCGCCTCTCTGGTCTGAATTATATGAATTGCATATGAATTGAAGGAACAGTAGCTGTAAAACCCTAACAGGGGATAATGAGTATACTAATTGGGTCCTAAAAAGGACTCTGGAGTCAGGCTGCCTGGGTTCATATCCCAGCTCAATTGCCTACTGCATTGTAACGTGAAGTAACTTACTTAACCTCCCTGTGCATCACTGCACCGGCTATAAAATGTGGCTGAAAATAGTACCTCCCCAGTCAGAGAAAGACAAATATCCTATGACTTCACTCGTATGTGGAATTTAAGATACAAAACAGATGAACATAAGGGAAGGGAAGCAAAAATAATAGAAAAAGAAGGGGGGGGGGGGACAAAATATAAGAGGCTCTTAAATACAGAGAACAAACTGAGGGCTGCTGGAGGGGTGGTGGGTGGGGGGATGGGCTAAACGGGTAAGGGACATTAAGGAAGACACTTGTTGGGGATGAGCACTGGGTGTTATACACAGGGGATGAATCACTGGAACCTACTCCCGGAATCATTATTGTACTATGTGCTAACCCGGACGTAAATTAAAAACAAACAAGTAAATAAATAAATACATAAATAAGAAAAGAGCACCTCCCTCACAGAGTTACCATGATTTAATGAGCTGGTAACACAGAACGGACCACGTAGAAGTTAGTTATTATGCTGAGTAATCTTCCTATTGAAATTGGTTAATGATCATTCCATTAACAGAATAACTTGTCGTGCATCGTGCTGGAATTTGACCAGCAGGAAGGAGAAAAGAAAAACCTTTGTGGATGACAACGCAAACCATGCACACGGACAGAGCTTACCGTCTACACTCATTCATGTGACTTTATTACTTCACTGCCATCGCCACCTTAATTACTCTTGCCCAAGAAGATAAGAGTTGCAAGTAACTTCAGCGCTCATTCTGGGAACTTCCCGCCAGACACTTTACTCCCCAGACTCTTCGAATTCCTTGCCTTAAAAATCTTCCCCTTGTGGTCACCAATCCTCAATGACATCACCACCCTGACCTAATCCTAACCAAGACTCCTCACTGAAAGGACTTCCTTAAGCCAGACGTGGACATCTCATAAATATCCTGGCTTTCCCTCCCCCCCCCCCCAAGATTCTGTGAAGGTTGCTCTCTTTTACTGCAGTTCAGAATAAACTCAGCCCCGTCCTCTCGGCAAGTCATCTTGGCGATACCTACGGGGAGCCAGCGTTCCATGTAGATTGGTAAACCGAACTCTAGAACCGGAGTCAGAAGGTACGAGTTGAAGTCACAGCTCCGTCACTTGGACAAGTCACTAATTCTCAGATGCCTCGTCTGTAAAATGGACGTGTACCAAATATATGCATACATGCGCAGCGTATACACGAATGCCTACGCGGTCGAGAACACTTCAACGTTGCCTCCATTTCCCTTCCTGTTCTTCTGGGTTGCCCGCTGGGGAAGGGTACACTGTGGGTCTGCTCACACCATCACTTTCGGGTCAACGCTTGTCGGCCCCTAGTAAACCACCTTATACGCAGAGCAAGTACTGAACTGTTTTTATCCGCAGACAGGTAATAGGTGATCCAAAACCTTGTGGCGAGAGGGCTGAGGAGGACCAGCACGGGGCTCCTGTGTTCCTCAGAACCTTGTGGGCAGGTGGGAGGCATGCTATAGGGTCATTTCCCAGGCCTTCATCCTGCTTCCTGTCCTCTGTGCCAGTTTTGATTCCTTGACTCTCAGGTCCAAATTTACCCTTTTCACGCGCGATGAGTAAACGGGTCAGGACCCTTTACGTTGTCCTCCTTTGCTAGCTGCACACTGTTAAGCTTTGTCAGTGAAAGGTGGTGGAGGCTGCAAGATCATGACCCGAACCAAACTCGGACGCTTAACTGACTGAGCCACCCAGGTGCCCCTCAGTGGGCTCTTTAGATGCTGGGCTTCACCAGGGCAGCTTCTTCGGAATACAGGTCCCACAGTGCACAGAAGCTGGCAGCATCTATTGTCCAGAAGCTTCTCCTGGCACGCATCTCGAGCAGTTTGATAGCGGAGCGCCTCTTAGAAAACACTTCCTATGAAAAGCTTCCCAGGAATCCTAGAGGATAGATTTTTCCCAGCGAGTTACTGGTGGGCTCCCAGGAACTTCTTCTGGCATGACACCACAATGACCTCTCTGTCATCCAGTGAGTCATGAGCCTGACTTCTCAACAAGATCTGGATTTCAGCCTTGAACCTTCAGTCTTTTTCAGTCTGGGTACTCTATTTTGAGTCTAGGGGTGGTAATGCTTCTGTATTTATTCTTATCTTCTGTAGAATTCTCTTTGCCTTCTTTAAAAAAAAGTTTTTAAATATGTTTTAATTTTCTTTTTTAATTATTTTTATTTTTAAATAGGCTCCACACCTAACATGGGGCTCGAACTCACGAACCTGGGATCAAGAGTCACATGCCATACCAACTGAGACAGCCAGGCACCCCACCTTCTTAAAAAGTTTTTATTTAAATTCCAGTTAGTAGGGGCGCCTAGCTGGCTCGGTCGGTGAAGCGTCTGACTCTCGATCTCTCAGCTCAGGTCATGATCTCATGGATCTTGAGACTGAGCCCCGCGTTGGGCTCTGGGCTGACGGCGCGGAGCTTGCTTGGGAATCTCTCCCTCCTTCTCTCTCTGACCCTCCCCCGTGCTCTCTCTCTCAAAATAAATAAATACATCAACATTAAAAAAAATAAATCCCAGTAAGTGAACATGCAGTGAAATATTAATTTCAGGTGTACAATATAGTGATTCAACACTTCTGTACATCGCTTGGTGTTCATCACAAGTGCCCTCCTTAATCATCTCCATCACCTAATTCACCCATCCCCCACCCCCTTCCCTCTGGAACCTATAGTTAAGAGTCTGTTTCTTGGTGTGCCTCTCTCTCTTTTTTTTCCCTTTGCTCATTTGTTTCTTAAATTCCACATATGAATGAAATCGTATGGTATTTGTCTTTCCCTGGGTGACTTATTTCACATAGCATAATATCCTCCAGATCCATCCGTGTCAGGGCAAACGGCAAGATTTCATTCTTTTTTATGGCTGAGTAATATTCCGTTGTGTGTGTATCTATCTATCATCTGTCTATGATATAAAGGTTACCTTTTCCTTTTGTTGATTGTTTTCATTGTTGTACAGAAGCTTTTTAGTTTGATGTAGGACCGTTTGCCTCTTGTTGTGTTTGTTGCTTGAGCTTTTGGTGTCATATCCAACATATCATTGCCAAGACCAATGTCAAGAAGTTTTTCCCCTATGTTTTCTTCTAGGACTTCTATGATTTCAGGTCCTATGTTTCATTCTTCAATTGATCTTGAGTGAATTTTTGTGTATGGCATAAGAGTCCAATTTCCTTCTTTTGTAGGTGGATATCCAGTTTTCCCACTGCTAATTACTGAAGAGGGTATCTTTTCCCCATTGTGTGTTCTTGGGACCCTCGTCAAAGATTAGCTGACCATATGTATGTGGGTTTATTTCTGGGCTCTCTCTGTTCTGTTCCATTGTCTATATATGTCTGTTTTTGTATCATGATGCTATTTGGATTAATGTAGCTGTGTAATGTATTTTGAAACCACGAAGTGCGACGTTTTTAGCTTCGTTCGTCTTGCTCGAAATTGCTTTGGCTCTTTGGGGTCTTTGGGGGTTCTGTATGAGTTTTAGGATTATTTTTTCTATTTCTATTAAAAACGCCTTTGGGAAAAAATGCCACCGGGATTTTGAGAGGGATTTTGCCCTAAACCTGTAGAACCCTTTGGGTAGTATAGCCAGTTTAACAAAATTAATTATTCCAATCCAAGAACATCGGATGTCTCTCCATTTATGTGTATCTACGTTAACTTCTTTGATCAGAGTTTCATAGTTTTCAGCATACACGTCTTCCACCTCCTTGGTTAAGTCTATCCTAAGTATGTTATTCTCTTTGATGGTATTGTACTGAGACTATTATCTTAATTTTCTTTTTGGATAGTTTTTTGTTGGTGTACAGAAATGCAAGTGATGTTCGTAGGCTGATTTTGTACCTGACAACTTTATTGAATTTATTTATTGGTTCTAACAAGTTTTCTGGTGGAGTCTTTAGGGTTTTCTACATATAAGATCATGTCATCTGCAAACAAACGATTTTACTTCTTCCTTTCCTATTTGAAAGCTGTTTATTCCTATTACTTGCCCAATTGTTCTGCCTAGGACTTTCAGGGCTATGTTGAATAGAAGCGGTAAAAGTTGGCTTCTTTGCCTTGTCCCGGATTTTAGAGGAAAAGCTTTCATTTTTCACCACTGAGTATAACGTTAGCTGTGACCTTTTCATACATGGCCTTTATCACATTAATTGATTTGCATATCTTGAACCATCATTGCATTTCACTTGGTCGTGGTGTATGATATTTTAAAATAAGCTCCTAGGGGCGCCTGGGTGGCTCAGAGGGTTAAGCGTCGGACTTCGGCTCAGGTCATGATCTCGTGGTTTGTGAGTTCGAGCCCCGCGATGGGCTCTGTGCTGACAGCTCAGAGCCTGGAGCCTGCTTCAGATCGTGTGTCTGCCTCTCTCTCTGTCCCTCTGTTGCTCGCTCGCTCTCGCTCTCAAAAATATATAAACATTAAAAAAAACATAAAGTATGCTCCGGAATTAAGTCTGTTAATATTTTGTTGAGGATTTTTGCATCCATGTTCCTCGGAAAAAGTGGTCTGTACTTTCCTTTCTTGTGGTGTCTTTGTCTAGCTTTGGTATCCAGATGATGCTGATCTCATAAAATTAGTTTGGAAGTGTGACCTCTGCTTTTTTTCTTTTTTGAAGAGTTTAAGAAAGATTGGGATTACTTCTTCTGTATTTTGTACAATTCAACCGTGAAGCTATCTGGCCCTAGGGTTTTGTTTGGAGGTTCTTGATTATTGATTCAATCCCTTTACTAGTAATTGGTAAACTCAGATTTTCTATTTCTTTATTATTCAGGCTTGCTAGGTTGTTTCTAGGAAATTAGCCTATTTTTCTAGATTATCGAATGTGTTGGCATATAATTGTTCATTGCGGTTTTTTACGATCCTTAGGATTTCCATGTTGTCACTTGAAACGCCTCTTTCCTTTGTGATTTTGTGCCTTTCCTCTCCTTTAGTCGAGCGAAAGGTTTGTCACTTTAGTTTACCTTTTAAAAAAATCAGCTCTTAGTTTCACTGATTTTTTTCTTTTGTCTTCCTCGCCTCTTTTTTGTTTATTTCTGCTCTGATGTTTGTTCTTTCCTTCCATATACTAACCTTGGGCTTAGTTTGTTACTTTTTTTCTAGTTCCTTGAGGTGGAAAGTTAGATTGTTTATTTGAGATCTTCTTTTTTAAGGTAGGCTCTAAATTTCCCATCCAATAGTGCCTGTTGTATCCCATAAGGTTTCATATGTTTTGTTTGTGTTTGTGTATGTGTTGTGCTATTTTCTAATTTCTCTTATGATTTCTTCGTGGCCTCAATAGTTGTCAAGTGTGTGTTGTTTAATTTCCATCTATTTGTGAGTTTTCTCATTTTCCTTTTCTTAGGGATTTCTAATTTTATTCCATCGTGGTCATAAAAATACTTGGAGATACTTCAATCTTCTCAAATCTGTTAAGACCGATTTTGTGACCCAGCACGTGATCCATCCTGGAGAAGTTCCATGCGTGCTTAAGAAGGATGTGCAGGGGCGCCTGGGTGGCGCAGTCGGTTAAGCGTCCGACTTCAGCCAGGTCACGATCTTGCGGTCCGTGAGTTCGAGCCCCGCATCGGGCTCTGGGCTGATGGCTCAGAGCCTGGAGCCTGTTTCCGATTCTGTGTCTCCCTCTCTCTCTGCCCCTCCCCCGTTCATGCTCTGTCTCTCTCTGTCCCAAAAATAAATAAATGTTGAAAAAAAAAAAAAGAAGGATGTGCATTATGCTGCTGTTGGGGTGAATGTTCTGCGTATGTCTGTCAGGTCCGTTTGATCTATAGTGTAGTCTGTTTCGTTACTGATTTTGCGTAGATGATCTACCCATTTTTGAATATGGATTACTGTAGTCTCCTATTAAGTACGTGCTAAATTCCCCAATAGAAATAATGAAATCACAGTACCCATCAGTCTAGGCTGGAGCTTTGCAGATCTGTAGTTTCAGGTACTTCTAATTTCGATATGCTTTTCTATTCCTTCTAAATTACCACTGCCTGGAGGCAGATAATCTCAGACTCTGGTGGTCTCTGCTGAGAAGGCTCGGGTCATGAAGAGTGAGGGGTCTGGCTGATCTTGTAGAGAATTGAAAATCAAATGCATCCTGCTTTCACAAAAATTAATACTCTCCCCAAACTCTGTCTATAAGAGACAACCAAAATGCATATGAGAGAAATCCATTTTTCCCTCTAATACATATGTGACTATTGAAAAGTAACAACCTTGGGGCGCCTGGGTGGCTCAGTCGGTGAAGCGTCCGACTTCAGCTCAGGTCACGATCTCGCGGTCCGTGAGTTCGAGCCCCGCGTCCGGCTCTGGGCTGACGGCTCAGAGCATGGAGCCTGCTTCCGATTCTGTGTCTCCCTCTCTCTCTGCCCCTACCCCGTTCATGCTCTGTCTCCCTCTGTCTCAAAAATAAATAAATGTTGGGGCGCCTGGGTGGCGCAGTCGGTTAAGCGTCCGACTTCAGCCAGGTCACGATCTCGCGGTCCGTGAGTTCGAGCCCCACGTGGGGCTCTGGGCTGATGGCTCAGAGCCTGGAGCCTGTTTCCGATTCTGTGTCTCCCTGTCTCTCTGCCCCTCCCCGTTCATGCTCTGTCTCTCTCTGTCCCAAAAATAAATAAACGTTGAAAAAAAAAATTAAAAAAAAAAATAAATGTTAAAAAAAAAATTAAAAAAAGAAAAGTAACATCCTTGTTTTATTACCTTAAAAAAAATTTGCCTTCTCTCAGCCCCAATTTACATTACAAAGCATGCGACAGTATCTGATAATAACTGGTCACAATGATTGCAATCTCCTTCCTCATTGAAACGGGTGCGTGTTTTTCTTTTAAATTTTAAGTTAAAACAAAAAAACTTCCACTTTGAGGAATAAAACAGGTTATGCACAACATCTATTTAGAAATAGTTTATGCAATGAAAAACAATTAGCATTTATTTCGAAAATTGCTTCCCCTTTCTGCACTAACCTCTCAGTTGGCTGAAGTTATTTTTACATTCTTTTTACCCACAAGGCAGCTGCCCTTTGACCATGTTTCTCGCTCTGTTCAATACTTCTCAATCTTTTGTCCTGACGCCAAAGCACCAAATGCAACAGGAGACGTCTGACTTTCAGAACCCAGCAAGCCAGCGTACTGCAGAAGGAAAAATAATTATTAAACGGTACGACCGAGCTGTAATTAACAGACGGTGAACTTCGCATATTTGAAGTGCATACATTTGATGACTTTTGACGGATGTACACACATCACCCCAATCAAGATAAAGAACGTTTCACTCCCAAAAGCTTCTTCACGCCCCTCGGCAATCCTCTCCTGCACTCTTCATCCGCTTTCCCCAGGCAACCACAGGTGTAGTTTTTTGTTGCTCTTGATTAGTTTGCATATTTCAGAGTTTTATGTAAGTGGAATCACACAGTATGTGCTCATTTCCATTTTTTTTTTAATACAGAAAAAGTAGTTTGAGATTCATCTTTGTTGCTGTAGGTACCACTAGTCTATTCCTTTTTATTGCGTTTTAGGCAGATTTTACTTTTAAGTAATCTCCACGCCCAACGTGGGGCTCAAACTCACAACCCCAAGATCAAGGGTCTCATGCTCCACTGACGGAGCCGGCCGACCCCCCCCCACCTCCTTTTTATTGTTAAATAATAATCCACTGGATGACACGTCACAATATTTTTAAACTTCATTCAGTGATGGACATCTGGGATATTTCCAGTGTTTGATTATTACAAAGCTGCTATGAACATGTGCATATAAGTCTTTGTAGGGATATGTGCTTTTATTTTTAAGGTTATTTATTTATTTTGAGAGAGAGTGCACCCAAGCGGGGGAGAGGCAGAGAGAGAGAGAGAGAAGGAGAGAGAATCTCAGGCAGGCTCCGCACCATCAGCACAGACCCCGATGCAGGGCTTGAACTCACGAACCCTGGTGCCCCATATTCCCTTAACAGTGTTTCTTAAAGAGCAGAAGTTCTTCATTTACTTGAAGTCCAATTTATCATTTCTTTTATGTATCGCGGTTTCAGCGTCCTGTCTATGAAATTGCCTAACCCAATCTGGCAGATATTTTCTTTCATGTTATTCTCGAAGTTTTATAGCATAGGTTTTGCATTTGCGTCTCTGATACATTTTTAGCTAATTTTTAGCATATGATGTGAAGTATAGAATGAAGTTTGCTTTTTTTTTTTTTTTTTGCATAAGGATATCCAACTATTCCAGCACAATTTGTTGAATAAACTCATCTTTCTGTGCTGGACTACCCTTGCACCTTTGTCAAAAATCTATTGACCATCTAGGTATGTGTCTACTTCTGGATTCCCTATTCTGATCAATTGATGTATTTACGAATCTCTATACCAATACCAACTGCAACTTTACAAGTCCTGAAATCAAGTAATAAAGGTCCTCCAACTTTCCTCCTGTTTTTGAAAGTTGTTTTGCGTATTGTAAGTTCTTTGCATCTGAAGATAAATTTTAGAATCACCTTGTTAAGTTTGACAAATAATAATGCTGGGATTTTAACTGGGTTGCTTGGAATTGACATCTTTACAATACTGAGTCTTTCAAGCCAGGAACATGGTATATTTCTCCTTTTATTTAGGTCATTTTTAATTTCTTTAAGCAGTGTTTTTGTAGTTTTCAGTCTACAAGTATCACACATCTTTGTCAGATTCATTCAGAGTTATTTTATATTTTTTGTGCCCCTGTAAATGTTATTTTTATAATTTCAATTTCCAATGTTTCGTTGCTACAATACAGAAATGCAATTATTTTTTTTGTATATTTATCTTGTACCCTGATACTTGCTAAACTCACTTATAGTACTTTTTTTTGTGATTCCAGAGGATTTTTTTACAGAGAAAAATATGTTATTTGTGAATAAAGACAGTTTTATTCTTCCCTTCCAGTTGTTGTCTTGACTTCTTGCACTGGCTATAACCTCGAGCACAATTTTGAATAGAATTGGGGAGTGGGAACAGCCTTGCGTTGCTCCTGATGTTAGAGAGAAAGCATTCAGTCTTTCACCATTAAGTATAAGGTTAGTTGTAGTTTTTTCATAGATGCCCTTTATAAGGTTGTGGATGTTCTCTTCTATTCTTAGTTTGTTGAGAGTTTTTACTGTTTACTTCTTATTGTGAAACCAGCCTTGTATTCCTGGGTGAACCCAACTTGATCATGATGTATAATTTTAAAAAATATTTATCTTTTTATTTTTGAGAGAAAGAGAGAGACAGAGTACGAGTCAGGGAGGGGCAGTGAAAGAGGGAGACACAGAATCCGAAGCAGGCGTCAGCCTCCGAGCTGTCAGCACAGAGCCTGACCCGGGGCTCGAACCCACAAACCACGGGATCATGGCCTGAGCTGAAGTCAGAGGCTTAACCGACTGAGCCACCCAGGTGCCCTGATGTATAGTTTTTAAAATATATTACTGGATTCATTTTTCTGGGGCAATCATAGGGCTTTCCTAGTACGTTTCCTATTTTGGGGGGATTATTGTCCTTCATCGCCTAATGTGCAATGTTTTAAAAACTGTTGTTTCATAACTTTGTTCTTGTAAATCCAGACCCTGTTACTCCATCTTTGCTTGAAGCAGAAATCCAAACGATGTATCATTACTATAAACTCTAAAGGAATCGTGACAAAAACTGTCTCTTTTAGATTACAAGCCAAACAAGGTGTATGTTTCCATACTAAGTCACAGCAGAGACTCAGGAACAAATAAAATGGAAAGAAAGAAAAAATCAAGGCTCAGGAGACATCTTCAGGTTTGAGGAGGTCAGACCCTGAAAGCATTGCTAACACTTCTATTCGGACAATAAATGAAACATACAATGAAAGTAGAAACAGTCCTCCTTTCACTGGGATTATTTCTATTACCTTCTTTTGGAAAAATCTTTATTCAAGGTTTATTTAGTTTTGAGAGAGACAGAGCACAAGCAGGGGAGGGGCAGAGAGAGAGAGAGAGGGAGACACAGAATCCCAAGCAGGCTCCAAGCAGTCAGCACAGAGCCCGGTGTGGGGCTCGAACCCACAAAGCGCAAGATTGTGACCTGAGCCAAAACCAGGAGTTGGATGCTTAACACACTGAGCCACCCAGGCGCCCTTATATTTCTATTTTAAGAGAATATATTTTTGGTGCGTCTACACACACACAGACGCGCGCGCGCGCACACACACACACACACACACACACACACACACAGGGTTGGAGAAACCACTGAAAGTAAAATAAAATTAAAAACTGTGTATCAATTGGTGTACCTCATGCTGAAATCCTTTAAATTGAATCTAGGCCCTCCAAGAAAATCAATCAAGAGTGGTATCATATTGGTTAAAAACGCATTGAACATTCATAGAACTGCTCACCACAAAACTTCAATTTTTAAGGTAAGTATACTTGTTGGTGTGCCTGGGGCTCAGCTGGCTAGACGTTCAACCGTTAATTTCAGCTCAGGTCATGATCTCACTGTTTGCTAGTTCGAGCCCCATGTCCAGCTCTGTGCTGACAGCGCAGATTCTCTCCCTGCCTCTCTCTCTGCCCCTCCCTCGCTCATGCGTGCGTTTTCCCGCGCGCGCGCTCTCTCTCAAAATAAATAAACTTAAAAAAAAAGATGAATATACTTGTTACGAGTTGATCCCTAAGTTCAGGGGTACTTCAGCTTCGAGAATACATTCAAACTATTCCGATATTATGAAATTGCGAGGCAAAATTAAACCTCCCCCGGCAAAAGTGGTGGTTCCAGAACTATCTGGTGTCTATAAAGAGGAGCTTGTGGGTGAAGACCATGTCTCCCTAATTTGTGATCAATTCAGTGCCGCATCGATAGGCAAACTGGAGCTAGAGTTTCATTATGTTGCCCTAATTTAGCTACAAAGTCATCATCCTACAATATTCGTTTCCTTTTCCTAGGAATTTTGGGTTAATTTCACCTTTCAGTGATCTATTTAGGAAGTCACAAGATGATGCTTTCACAAAGGCCTTGAAATACCGTCTCAGGATCTGTGTGAGGGCTCAGGCCCAGCAGGAAGAAGAAACTACCACAATAGCTTCCTCTAGACACATTCTTTTCATCTCTGCAGTAACTTACTTTTCACAGCGTGAATTGAGCTCCCTTGGACGGGGGTGTATAAACCCTTTCTGCTTCAGTCATACTTGACTGTCTTATGAGGCAAAGGTCCAAGTGTGGGCTACCATCATAATTCTTTAAATCCTACATTTAATCTCCTTTGAATAGAACGGAATCTCAGCCACTGGAGCACATTAATACAGCACTTTATCCACATGACAGTCTGGGATCTTCTGGTTCGCATTTTCCTTCAACGAGCTTTCCATTTTTCCAAAATTTAGTATTTATGAAGCAGCTAAATGTCTCTGCTCAAAAGACCATTAGGAGAATGACAACACAGTTGAAAGAATATTAACAAGAAAGCATACTTTGAGCTCGGGTTTCAGATTGACCTGAATTTAAATCTTGGCTTTATGGCTTAACGGCTGTCTGACTGCCTCAGTTTCCTCCTTTTTTAAGTTTAAATGCAGTTTGTTTTTACACAACCTTCGGGACATGTTTCCTTTTTTTTTTTAAATTATTATTATTATTATTAAAAAAATTTTTTTTTTTTCAACGTTTATTTATTTTTGGGACAGAGAGAGACAGAGCATGAACGGGGGAGGGGCAGAGAGAGAGGGAGACACAGAATCGGAAACAGGCTCCAGGCTCTGAGCCATCAGCCCAGAGCCCGACGCGGGGCTCGAACTCACGGACCGCGAGATCGTGACCTGGCTGAAGTCGGACGCTTAACCGACTGCGCCACCCAGGCGCCCCAAATTATTTTTATTTTTAATTTTTTTTTCTTTCCATGCTTATTTGTTTATCCTTTTTGAGACAGAGAAAGCATGAGCAGGCGAGGGGCAGAGAGCGAGGGGCGCAAAGGATCTGAAGTGGACCTGAAGTCCGACGCTCAACTGACCGAGCCCCCCAGGGGTCCCTCTCTTCTCTGTGTTCGCCTTTGATTTCATTTCATGTCATCTCTGAAGGACTTCTCGCAGGCTTCTTTCGGGAAGCTGGTTTCCTGTAAGCGATGGTTCACGACAACACCAACACCAGTGACATCTGTGCTTTCTGTACCCTCACCCTCAGGACCTTCAGCCGAGGCATTTCCACCAATGACTGAGCCATCGGTGTTACCCTCTGTCCTCCTGACCATCCTCCCCTCCAGCTCCAGGCACAGACCCTCTCTAACCTCCCAGACCTTGTAAACGATGGACAACATGTCGTCCTAGCTGATGAGATCCCAAGAGAGGATCATGATGGTGGCTGGAGAGCAAGAATGGTGGCATTAGCTTAGCAGGTGCCCAGAGCTGAGATGAAGACAGGTTACAGCCATAGCCATCCTGGGAAGACGGTGGAGAGGGTAAAAAAAGGCTCAGTTTCCTCATTTTTATTTGTTAATTATTTTCTAACGTTTATGGATGTTTGAGAGACAGGAAGAGTGGGGGAGGGGAAGAGAGAGAGGAGAGAGAGAAAATCCCAAGCAGGGTCCAGGCTGTGAGTACAGAGCCCGACGTGGGGCTCGATGCCACAAAGTATGAGAGCATATCCTGAGCTGAAATCAAGAGTCGAATGCTTAACTGAGTGAACCACTCGGGCGCCCCGGTGTCCTCATGTTTAAAAATGGGAAATGACTGGTGTCTAACTCATCGGCCTATAGAAACGAAAAAATGCAATCAACCACGCAAAGGGCTTAGCAGGGTGCCCAAAACATGGCAAGTGGGAATGTTTTTAAGGGAGCGTAGCGCCTTCAAAAAGATAAAAAATTCTGATTTTCCTGAGAAAATAACAAATGGAAGGGGGCTATCGGAGTTTGGTGACTTTCGCCCTCTGAAAACAACTGTCTTGTCTTAAACCATACTCTGCTTGTTTCATCAACACACCATGCTTCCTCTCAACTCTGAGACCACAAGCATGTAGTTATTCCCGCTCAGTTTCACTTCCAAGATGTAGCCTGGCCAAGTGCTTCTCATTCATACGCAAGCATACAGGGAATACGTTGACTTCCACGTGACATCACTTTCTTCCTCACTGGGGCATATGAAGATCCAGAAAGATCCGTGTCACGGAGCACACAGTACACATGGCATCAGTCTACATTCATGCACCATTACTTCAGGAATCCAAAAAAAAAAAAAAAAATCCACGGCAAAGATTAGGACGTGAGCATCTGGAGCACACGGTGCATGTAACCATACTCCGTCTACTTTTAAGGGACCAAAACTCACTTCTACATTCGAATGGACAGAAAGGTCCATGGTGCAGACTGTGATGTGAACGGCATTAAAGGAGTATGGAGGGCCATAAACAGCATACGGAACAAGCCTGGCTTATTGTGGCCATCACATACCTTCACGGTAAGAAATGAGGAGTCCACAAATATCTGTGAAATACGGAAGATAGTGAATGGCACTACTTCCGTTGTTCGGCGCACTGAACTGTGCGTGGAACAAGTCTACTTTCACGCGGGCATCACTACAACTTTAAGAATAGAGGAGTCTAGAAAACATCATGGACTAGACCAAATAGTCAGTGAAGTCTATTCATTTGCGCAGCACCTGCATGTATGTATTGAATAGAGCTTTCATTTGGTCATCTCTTACCTCTGTATGAACCAGAGGAGATCAGAAATATACATTGTATATAATAGTATATGAATGGCACCCTGTGAGTTGTGCACTGTAGCCAAAGTCCAAGGAATATTTCATTTTTATGATGCCCTGAGTTAGTTCCACACTGACCATATTTAGGAGCCTAGAAATATCCACGGCACCAGACTGTCGTATGAACGGCAGCGCTTGAACATGCAGGACAAAGAACCATTCAGGGAAAAAAATCTAGTTCAATGAGGCTATCATTTTCCCCTACATTGGGCACATAAACAGTCAGGAAAGATCCATCATAAAGGGCTATGTGAATGGCAACCTTTGAAGGTATAGTGCACACAATTTTTATGGAGCAATCCTTTTTAAAAAACGGATGCAACAGTATATCAGTTTCAGGCATAGAATGTAATGATTTGATATTTGTATATAGTGCAAAATGGTCACCACAATAAACCCAGTTACCATCCACCACCATACACAGTTACCATTTTTTGTCTCATGATGAGAACTTTCAAGAGCTACTCCCCTACCTACTTTCAAATATGCAATATACTACTACTAATTACAGTCACCACACTGCACAGTACATCCCCATGACTTATTTTACAACCGGAAATTTGTACCTTCTTTTGTTTTATTTTGAGAGAGAGATAGAGAGCAAGCTGGGGAAGGGCAGAGAGAAAGAGAGACAGAATCCCAAGCAGGCTCTGTGCGGCCGGCACAGAGCCCCACGCGAGGCTCAAACCCACGAACCATGAGATCGTGACCTGAGCTGAAATCAAGAGTTGAACGCTTAACCGAATGAGCCACCCAGGCACCCGTGGCCATTTGTACCTTTCGACCTCCTTCACCCACTCACCCACCACTACTCCCCATCTCAGGCAACCATCAGACTGTTTTCTACACCAGTGAGCTCATTTTTTTTTTTTAAGATTCAACATACAAACGAGATCATATGGTATTTTTCTTCTTCCACCTGACTTATTCCACTTAGCAAAATGCCCTCAATGTCCATCTACATTGTCATAAATGGCAAGATTTCATTCTTTTTTATGGTTGAATAGTATTGAGCCATATACATATTATATATATACACACATATATATGATAGAAACAAAATGTATTATGTATATACTATATGTATGGATTATAGGTATGTATATTGTATATTATGTATATTATATGGATATATGTATTGTATATCTATATTATGTGTAATGTATATATATAACACATGTAATATGTATATGATACATATATACGTTATATATACACACACAGAGACATATAGATACCGCATTTTCTTTTAAGATTTTTCTTTAAGATCTTTCTTTTAAGATTTTATTTTAATTCCAGTTAACACACAGGTTAACACATAGTTTCAGGTGCACATTATAGTAATTCAACAATTCCATACATTACCCGGTCCTCATCACAACACGCGCACTCCTTAATCCCCATGACCTATTTGACCCATCCCCGCATTCACCTCCCCTCTGGTACCCATGAGTTTGTTCTCTATAGTTAAGAGTTTGTTTCTTGCTTTCTCTCTCTCTCTCTCTCTCTCTCTCTTTCCCCTCTGCTCCTTTGTTTGTTTCTTAAATTTCACATATGAGTGAAATCATGATATTGGTCTTTCTCTGAGTGATTTATTTCGCTTAGCATAATACTCTCTAGCTCCATCTGTGTTGTTGCAAATGGCAACATTTGTTCTTTTCTATGGCTGAGTAATATTCCATTGTGTGTGTGTGTACACACACGTATATATGTATACATATGTATACACACACATACCATATATATCTATCTATACATACTATATATATACTATATATATATACACGATATATATAGTATATATACATAGTATATATAGTATACTATATATATATACTATATATAGTATAGTATATATATATACTATATATAGTATATACTATATATAGTATAGTATATATATATACTATAGTATAGTGTGTATATATATATATAGTTATATATATATAACTATATATATATAACATTATATATAGTATATATATATAGTATATATGTATAGTATATATAGTATATATATAGTATATATGTATAGTATATATAGTATATATGTATAGTATATATATAGTATATATATAGTATATATGTATAGTATATATAGTATATATGTATAGTATATATATAGTATATATATAGTATATATATAGTATATATAGTATAGTATATATATATACTATACTATACTATAGTATATATACATATAGTTATATATATATATATATATATATATATATATATATATATATCACATCCTCGTTGAACACCTGAGCTGTTCCATATTGTGGCTATTGTAAATAATACTGCCAGAAGCATAGGGGCACATATGTCTCTTTGAATTAGTGTTTTTGTACTCGTTGGGTAAATACCCAGTAGTATGACTGCTGGATCATAAGGTACTCCTATTTTTAACTTTTTAACAATTAAAACAATGTCTTAAAATTTATTATTTGAGAAAAAGAGAGAGAAAGAGAGAGAGAGAGAGAGGCAGAGGGAGAGGGAGAGGGAGAGAGAGAATCTTAAGCAGGCCTCATGCCCAGGGCAGGGCCTGATGTGAAGTTTGATCTCATGACCGTGAGATCTCATGACCTGAGCTGAAATCACGAGTTGGACACTTAACTGACTGAGCCACACAGATGCCCCTATTTTTGACATTTTGAGGAACATCAATACTGTTTTCCAGAGTGGGTGCACCAGTTTGTATTCCCACCAACAGTCCAAGAGAATTCCCATTTCTTCTTCACATCCTCACCAACACCTGTTGCTTCTTGGGTTGTTCATTTTAGCCATTCTGACAGGTGTGAGGTGATATCACATTGTAATTTTGACTTGCGTTTTCATAATGATCAACGATGATGACCATCTTTTCATTTGTCTGTTGGCCATCTAGATGTCTTCTTGGAGAAATGTCTATTGATGTCTTCTGCCTATTTTTAATTGGATTATTTGTTTTTTGGGGTGTTGAGTTTTATGAGTTCATTATATACTTTGGATATGAAATCTTTATTGGATATGTCATTTACAAATACGTTCTCCTGGGGTGCCTGGGTGGCTCGGTCAGTGGCTAAGCATCTGATGCTTCATTTCTGTTCAGGTTATGATTTCATGGTTCATGGGTTCAACCCCCATGTTGGTCTCTGTGCTGACAGTGCTGAGCCTGCTTGGGAATCTCTCCCTTTCTCTGTGCCCCTCCTCTCTTTCTCGCTCTCAAAATAAATAAATCGACTTAAAAAAATACGTTCTCCCACTCAGTAGGTTGCCTTTTAGTTTTGTTGATTATTTCCTTCATTGTGCACAACCTTTTTATTTTGATGGAGTCCCAACAGTTTGTTTTTGCTTTTGCTTTCCTTGCCTCAGGGGACCTATCTAGAAAAAAGTTGGTACAGCCAGGGTCCGAGAAATTACTGCCTGTGTTCTCTTCTAAGATTTTTATGGTCCCAGGTCTTACACTTAGATCTTTAATCCATTTTGAATTTAGTTTTGTGTATGGTGTAAAAAAGTGGTCCAGTTTCATTCTTTTGCTCGTTGCTGTCCAGTTTTCCCAACACCATTTGTGGAAGAGATGGTCTTCTCCCTGGTACCATATTTTCTTCATCTGCTGATGACATTTAGGCTGTTTCCACATCTTGGCTTGGTTTCCACGTAAATAATGCTGTAATGAATATGAGGATGCATATATCTTTTCAAATTAGTGCTTTTTGTATTTTTTCGGATGAGTATGCAGAAATGTACTGATTGGATCACTTGGTAGGTCTATTTTTAATTTTCTGAAAAACCTCCGTACTGTTTTCCACAGTGGCTGCACCAGTTTCCATTCCCACCCACAGGGGACAAGGGTTCCCTTTTTTCCACATCCTTGCCAGTACTTGTTATTTCTTGTCTTTTTGATGACAGCCACTCTAACAGATATGGGATGCCATCTCACTGTGGTTTAGATTTGCATTTTGCATAATTCTTCTTCACTGTAGAAATCATTTACTTCCTCACTGAGCATACGAGGAGTCCAGAAAGATCTGTCTCAAACTAGGAGGTGACTGACAAGCTTAAATTTTTTGGTGCGCCAACATTTACACAGAATCCCTTTACATGAATGTGGTATTTACCCCCCACAACATATAGGTCCAGAACTCATCATGTGATTGGCAGCTAAGACACATGGCATAGATTAGAATGAGGCTCTCAGTACTATTTGAGTAGCACAACATATCCAACTGTCAATGAAATGGCTATTCAGGCCATTCTTGCAATTGGAAAAAAGGTCAAGGGCTACCTCCTGAAAAGCAGTATTTGGCACAAATCAGCAACAATTTTTAAAATTAAGGGTTTTTTTTTTTGGTGGGGGGATAGATAACAGGGACTCATGGTACAGAAAGGGAAATAGTTCCTCAGGCACCCAATTCCTTTTGCTAATGGTAATGAAAATTACCATTTTCATGTGAATTCTTCCAGAGATATTCTTCCATTTAAAACACACACACACACACACACACACACACACACAGTCCATGCTGCTGGATAGGAAGAACAAATATTGTTACAATATCTACACTACCCAAAGCAATCTATACATTTAATGCAATGCCTATCAAAATACCAATAGCATTTTTCACAGAACTAGAATAAGGAATCCTAAAATTCATGTGAAACCACAAAAGACCCTGAATAGCCGAAGCAGCTGTGCAAAAGAAAAGCAAAGCTGGGGGCATCACAATTTCAGACTTCAGGTTATACTTTAAAACTGTAGTAATCAAAACAGCATGGTGCTGGCACAAAAATAGAAACACGGATCAACGGAACAGAGGAGAAAACCCAGAAATAAAAAACCCCCAGTTATTTGGCCAATGAATCTTTGACAATGTAGGAAAGAATATTAAAAAAAAGGACAGTTTCAAAAAAATGGTGCTGGGAAAACTGGCCGGATGCATGCAAAAGTGGATTAAAGGCCCAAATGTGAGACTTGAAACCATAAAAATCCTAGAAGAGAACACAGGCAGTAATGTCTCTGACACTGGCTGTAGCCACGTTTGTCTACGAATGTGTCCTGAGGCAAGGGAAAACGAAAGCAAAAAAAACTATTGGGGAGGGGCGCCTGGGTGGCGCAGTCGGTTAAGCGTCCGACTTCAGCCAGGTCACGATCTCGCGGCCCGTGAGTTCGAGCCCCGCGTCAGGCTCTGGGCTGATGGCTCGGAGCCTGGAGCCTGTTTCCGATTCTGTGTCTCCCTCTCTCTCTGCCCCTTGCCCGTCCATGCTCTGTCTCTCTCTGTCCCAAAAATAAATAAACGTTGAAAAAAAAAAATTAAAAAAAAATAAACTATTGGGACTGCATCAAAATACAAAGCTTCTGTACAGCGAAGGAAACAACCAACAAAACTAAAAGGCGACCTAAGGAATGGGAGAAGATATTTGCAAATGACTTATCTAATTAAGGGTTACTCTCCAAAATATCTAGAGAACTTACAAAAGTCACCACCCAAACAAGAAATAACCCAATTTAAAAATGGACAGAAGACACGAATAGACATTTTCCCAAACAAGACATCCAGATGGCCAACAGACACATGAAAAGATACTTAGCATCACTCATCATCAGGGAAATACAAATCAAAACCATCACGAGGTATCACCTCACACCTGTCAGAATGGCTAAAGTCAACAACACAAAAACAACAGGTATTGGCAAGGATGTAGAGAATCGGGAACCCTCTTGCACTGTTGGTGGGAATGTAAACTGGTGCAGCCACTCCAGAAAACAGTATGGAGGTTACCCAAAATGTTAAAAATAGCACTACCCTACGATCCAGGAATACTACTACTGGGTATTTACCCAAAGAATACAAAAATACTAATTCAAAGGGATACGTGCACATCGATGTTTACAGTAGCGTTATTTACAACAGTCAAATTAGGGAAGCAGCCCAAGTATCAATCCAGAGATGGATGGATAAAGGAGAGGTAGCAAAATATACTGAAATATTATAATGCTACAAAAAAAAAAACCCAATGAAACCTTGCCATTTGCAACAACATGGATGGAATGGTTGCGGCTATAGTATATAATGCTAAGTGAAATAAGTCGGTCAGAGAAAGACAAATATATGATTTCACTCACATGTGGAATTTAAGAAGCAAATGAGCAAAGGAAAAAGAGACAGCCAGACAAATCAAGAATCGGACTCTTAATGTAGAGAACTGATAGTTACCAGAGGGGAGGGGGATTGGGGATGGCTGAAAACAGTGATGGGAATCAAGAGTGCACTTATCATGATGAGCACCGAGTAACGTATAGAATTTATGAATCACTATATTGTACTCTTGAAAGTAATGTAACAGTATATATTAACTATATTGGAATTAATATTAAAAAAACAGAAAGAGGGGGAGAGAGAGGACGTATATTGCATCCACATAATTCAAGTCCTTTTTTTCATTTAACAATATATCTTGAAAACTGTTTTATATCAATAGCCACACAATGGCTTCATCCTTTTAAATAAATGTGTTATGTTCCATTCTACAGATGGACCGTAATTTATCCAATTCCTTATTGGAAGACACTTGGGTAATTTCTCATCTCTTGCGGTTATAAAAAAGCTACAACTTTTTTGGATACACCTACACGCTGAAAATTGGATAAATTATAGACGAACCATAATTTATCCAATTCCATACTGGGAAGCACTTGAGTTAATTTCCAATCTCTTGCTGTTATAAAAAATGCTACAATGGATATCCCTATACAGCCATCATGTCACACACACGTGAAGATATCCATGATAAATAACTAAGACTGAAACTGCCTAGTCAGAGGGTTTGTGTAATTACATTTTTGTGTGTGGGTATCTTCGGTCATTTGTAGAAGGGAAAATGGAATCACTTTCCAGTTCCAATTTATATTTCTTTGATTACAGTAAAGTCGAATATCTTCTCTCAGCAAATTTTACAAAGACTTCATGTCGATTGTTCCATGGGCTATCCAGCTGCAGTCTTCTCCACTCCGAGCAAGTTCTCCAGTGTTCTAGAAAATCATCCTCTCTTCAAGGTTCCCTTAAGGAACTGGAAAGAGGCTCAGGGCTCCTAGGCTGAAGGGTCCCTACTAGTGAGACCCAGATGGTATAGCCATTACATCTGTTTTCTGCATTTCCTGTCTTCTGATTCACTGATGGTTACCTCGGTTTTTTCCACCCAAGGGCTATAGCATTCTCAGCCTGTTGTGGAAGGAGGCCACTAGACATTCCTTCTATTCGTCTTGGCTGGCCAGGGTTTTCAGACTCTCTATGTTAGAGAAGCAGAACTACTAGAATGTTCTGCACACACACAATCTGAGTATGATATGTAATCTGAATATTATACCTATAACCTGTATGCCGTACACGGTATGTATAAATTATATATTTATTATAGGGATCTGACCTCATCCAACTGTGGGACCTAGTTAAAAAATCGACATATGTCTGTTGTTTCTAAGGCTGTTGATGACGAAGCCCGAAGGCTCAGGAAGGCAGTCGGGAAGGAAACAAACGTGAAATGCGAGAACCAAGAACAAGCTGGAACCTTTGAGGCTCGACAGGGACCCAGGAAGGGAGACTGGAATCTTCATTAGTCTCTCTAGCCTTGAAGCCCCCAGTCTCGATGATGGGGGTGTCCCAAAGGAGAAGCTGGTACCTCTTGCAAAGCGTTAAGCACACGGTTGGCCTGGGAGTGAGAGCAGCAGGAGGAGGCGGTGACGGAGGTTGGAAGGGCTAAGGACCCTGCTGCTGCCGTATGCCAAGCGGGCAATCCGGCAGACAGGTGACCCATCTTGCGAACAAGTCGCAGAAGGTCTCGTGATCCCCGTCGAACTGGAACTCTGCAGGAAAGACAGGTCTGGGAAACGGACCTTGCAACAACAGACATTTAGTACTGATGATTTCTCGGGACCACGCGGGCCCATGGGGCAGGTGTCCTTCCCTGGCCGGGATGTGCTGGAGGCAGAGTGGTCTGGGATGTCTTCACCCATGACCTCAGACTGTACTGAAACGTACGTGCAGCCACTCCTTTTTGGAGGCTTGGCTGGGGTCTCACAAAAGCTTATCACTTGTCATCTCGCGTTCTTCCTTTTCAGTACACCTGTGGATATGTCTCCCACGAAGACACTGCACGTGTCACCTGCACCCGACCACATAGGGGGAGGCCCTCACTCCATGATAATACTGCTGTTGGCATCAAGGGAACGCGCCTCCTAGGTTCTTCATGCTGTGAACCCTCAAGGTATCAACACATCGTCTCATTCTCTGGAGTCCTTGATGTACCAAAGCCAGGCGACTGTTACGTGCAGAAGCGGGGAAAATGTCCACTCTCCCACTCAACGCTTATCTCCTGGACAGAGACCAAGACCTGCTGGTGCCTCTGTGCCAACAGTTCCTTTTGTTTTATTTATTTATTTACTTAAAATGTTTTTTTTTTTTTAATTTTTTAATGTTTACTTATTATTGAGAGACAGAGAGAGACAGAGCGTGAGCAGGGGAGGGGCAGAGAGAGGGGGAACCGCAGAATCCCAAGCAGGCTCCAGGCTCCGAGCTGTCAGCCCAGAGCCCGACGCGGCGCTCGAACGCATCAACTGTGAGATCATGACCGGAGCCGAAGTCGATCGCTTCACCGACTGAGCCACCCAGGCGCCCCCTTACAATGTTTTTTTGACATTTATTTATTTTTGAGAGTAAGAGACAGAGGAGGAGTGGGAGAGGGGCGGAGAGAGAGGGAGCCGCAGAATCCCAAGCAGGCTCCAGGCTCCGAGCTGTTCAGCACAGAGCCCGACGCGGGGCTCGAACTCATGAGCGGTGAGATCATGACCTCAGCTGCAGCTGGACGTTGAACCGACTGAGCCACGCAGACGCCCCCGACATTTCCTCTGAGAACCAGTGCCTCAGCTTCTGTCCACAGGCCACATCCCCCAACGGTACGTCATGAGTCCACGGGCAAGGAACACATCTCTGGGACAAACATGAGGCTGTTCTTTGCATTTCCCGAAGGTATCCTTGTACAAATAGTCCTCCTGACCTTACCAGTTCATCAGGTAAGCCCAACCCCCAACTCCAGCGAAGGCTTTCCCGGCCCTTCTCCTTCTGTTCCCTTTCCATTCGCCCCCACCTTGTCCCCCGCTACCTCTGGGTCTTTGTGCTCTAGATACAGCAAACTATTGGCTCTTCCCTCAATACGCATCAGTGTTCACATCTCCTTGATTTCACCCATGCTGCTCTTTGCCCTTGGAATATCACTTTACCAATTTCTACTTGGAGATCGCTTCTTTTCTCTTCATGACTCAGCTCCAATGTTTATTCCCCTGTCAAATTTTCCTCAAGGCTTTGGCCGTAACTAACTACTCTGGGAGCACCTTTGAAATAGTGTCTCTACTCAAGTATTTATGATATTCTGCCTTGAGACTCTTTATGACTCAACCTTGGCAGTCTCTAACTGCAAAGTCCAGACCAAACAGTTGCTTGACGATAGGCGCCTATCGTCCAGCCTCTGACACAAAGGTTAAGAGGAGAAAAATACCTAAGATGGCAATCATGAAATGACTGAATAGATAAGGAAGGAATGATTAGGGGCGCCTGGTGGTTCAGCCGGTTGAGTGTCCAACCGCGGCTCAGGTCATGTTCTCACGGTTTGCGGGTCGAGCCCCACGTCAGGCTCTGGGCTGACGGCTTGGAGCCTGGAACCTGCTTCACATTCTATGTCTCCCTCTCTCTCTCTCTCTCTGTCCCTCCCCCACTCGAGCTCTGTTTCTCTCTCCCCGAGGGATAAATGTTAAAAAAATAATTAAAAAAAGGAGGAACGATTGGAAGGTAAGACAGCCCGTGGGAGCTACACGGCAATGCCACGGTTGAGGGCACGTACAAATGGCAAGCATTGCCCTGGTTCTGGGTGTGACATGCTATTTCAGAACACTCAGAAGGGAATGTGCTGGAATCCTTGACTACCTGGAGAAGGCGCTTTGATCAGGTACATTCAAAGCAAAGAGGCACAGTTCTTCAAAGCGGAACCTGTCCCCATCTGGGCACTTGGCTGAAGGCATTTGTGTGCCAGGTATTCTGGATGTCCTAGGTGACCCTGAAATAAGAGTGTCTTGAGGGGGCTCACAGGTCTTGGTTCTCAGAGGGTTGATGGGGTCTAGACCGACACAAAGCTGTTCCTGGTGGGCGTGTGTTTATAATAGCAAATGAGGCACTCCACTGGTACATTAAGGGGATAAATAATACAAAATAGTTCCAGCTTTAAACTGGGCAGCTAGATACATAGGGGACTGTGTATGATACATTTCTGTAAACGGCCTCTTTTTCCCTGCTTTTTATCCTGTTCCCTGAATTTCTATAATTTTGTCTTTTACGTACGGCAATATTCCAAGCCTTTTTTAAGACTTCGTTTTTTTTTTTTTAATTTTTTTTTCAACGTTTTTATTTATTTTTGGGACAGAGAGAGACAGAGCATGAACGGGGGAGGGGCAGAGAGAGAGGGAGACACAGAATCGGAAACAGGCTCCAGGCTCTGAGCCATCAGCCCAGAGCCCGACGCGGGGCTCGAACTCCCGGACCGCGAGATCGTGACCTGGCTGAAGTCGGACGCTTAACCGACTGCGCCACCCAGGCGCCCCTTAAGACTTCGTTTTTTAGAGCATTTGTAGTTCCACAGCAACATTAAGCAAAGGTTTCCCATTTATTCCCTGCCCATTCATGCTCGTTTTATTTTCCACTCTATTCCTTTTACTAAAGAGAACACAGAAACCCCGAATAAGCGAAAGGGGAGAGGGAGAACATTTTTTCCCCGAGTAGCATCTTTGAAAGATAATCACTGTTAATTTTTTGATGGCTACCCTTACGCGGATAAGACTTTCCCGCAGTAATCTCGCTTATGACCTAACTGAGTGGAAAATAACTTTCCTCACACACCGTAACTTTTTAAAAGATGTACTCCCTTGTGTAGAAAAGGTCACACATATGCATAATACAAGTTTCCAAAGTCACCGAAGGGTATATAGCTCTTCCGTACCCGCTCAGAGATAATATAGATGATATAGATAATAATATAATAATAATCTCTCTCTCTCTCTGTCTCTCCTACAAATGGCAGCAGACCCCAAACCTTACACAACATCTTGTTTGTATAACTTACAGGGGATCTTGGAGATCCGTTACATTGCAGCTCACCAAAATGTTCAACGTTTTGGCGATGTCGTAAGGACTAACACACTGAAGATTCCCCTTTTTTATTAAGACTGAGATGGTTGGACAAATTAAGAGAAGCTAATGCCTGCTGACGGATACTGAGAACTGCTAACACCAAGGGGCACGGGGAAGAGAGACGAAGCAGAGAATGCGAGCTACGGAGTGGGCGTTGAGAACTGACCAGAGGCTGGGAAATGGTGGGGCAGGAGTGGTTTGTTTTGTTTTGCCTCGAGGTGAGAAATCCTGCAGAATTAATGGCTGCTCCATTAATTTTCCTAAGAGAACAGGTTCTACGAGAACAGGTCTTCTGCCAACCCTCCAAGGGGCCCAGGCTACACTTTGTGTTAAAATTCTTGGATCGGGGCAGGGATTTCTGCTTACCCCCAGCGACAGACCTCCAGGTGGATCAAAGGGCTGGTCTCCTTTATGAAAGTTGGGGCTGTGTTTCGTACAATGCGTAAAACAATTCTCAGGACAGGCTCTGTGTTCAACCACAAAAACTATACTGAGTAGCATTAAGGGGAAATAACAAATGAGTAGACAGAAATGTGGTTAGGTTCCCAGGCTAGCAAAGAGCGGCTGATTCCGGCAGGATGGAGGTGGGGCCTCTGGGAGGAGAAATACAGATCAGAGCCACTAGGCAAATAGCTTCAAAGGTTTCTGACCCGTGAGGCAGCTCTAAATGGGAGAGTAGATCCTTCCAGTTCCAAGCTCCAGGCGGAGTCATCTGGGCAGGGACTGGGATTCTGGGGCTGGGGAGTGAAGACTTTAATGGCAACTGGGAAAGCTTCAGGAGGGAGAAGCCCATACTGGGTTGGGAGCTGAGGGGCTGCAGGCGCAGGATCCGGGAGGCGATGAGCCCCGGGGGGGGGGGGGGTGGAGAAAAGCTCCTGTGGAGGGAGAGGTTGCTCGCCTCTTCCTTTCTCATCCATATCACTGGGGAGTTTCTTCCGGTGAAAAACCTCACAGGGAAGAGGGTGCGGCAAGAGAGGGAGGAGGAAGAGCAGCTGAGAAGTTGTTTTTCCTGAATTCCAGAACAGGATTTTCTCTTCCCTCGTTTCGTCCTGGTAGATTCTGCCTACGCAAGTAGGGTTTCCTGCCCCTGAACGCCCTTCCCTTCTTGCTGAGACGTTCCACCCTGCTTTGACCTGGGAAGGCAGGAAGGTTGGCAGAAGCTCTGTTCCAGAGAGAGGCATTTTGTGGAGCACACGTGGGCAGAAGGACCAAGTGGGGGGCAGCCAGTTGGCATTTTCACGCTTTTTCGCAGATGAAAGTGACTAACTTTTGTTACTAGATGAAGAGTCTCTCACTGGCTGGAGAATTGCAGTTTCCCTTAGGAAAACCACCTCTTGTCTTGGAAGTTAACATTCGAACCCATTTTAGTGGAATGAGTAACAATTTAGTGGAATGCTGCCATTATTTTTAGAAAGAGGAAATATACCCCAAGACGACTAATTCTTGAGGTCGTAAACGGTAAAGGAAATGGTTCTATTGTTACACCCATGAGTGTTCCAGTGCCCTGGCCTTCTCCAGGAACAGGTGTGCTCTTCAACGGGTGTCTGTCATATGCTCAGTGTGACAGAGACCACATCACTTTCCCATCTGCAGCCTTGGTCACCACATCCTGATCTTGATAAACTGAAATGTAAACTGAACCCGGCTCCTTTTAGGACTCTATTCTTAGTGACTTATGTGAATTAACCTCTTGCCTAAATTTCCACAAACTTCAGGTTTTTCCCTGCGTGCTTTTTGCCTCGCCTTGAGGAAACGAAACATATGAACCAAGACCTTCTGATCACGTGATCACGTGATCACCTGATACGCCAAGAGGCAAGAGTATTTGTTTCACGTGCTTAAGTTGTTTCGTATATATCATTTTAGGTCCCCCCGCCCCCCCCCCCCCCCCCCCCCCCCCCCCCCCCCCCCCCCCCCCCCCCCCCCCCCCCAGGTTTTAAGTTAGGAGATGTTTTCACAAAATGGCTGTGAAATCAGTCTTCTTGGGTTAAAATCCCAGCTCCGGGAGGGATTTTATGAGCTCTGTGTCCCTGCAAACCTCTCTGTGCCTCTGTTGCCTCGTGTTTAAAATAGGGCTAGGCTGGGCCCTGTTGGGAGGATGAAAGGAGCAAATACAGGTAAAGTTCCGAGAACAGTTTTTAGAGCACAGTAAGTGTTCATTAAATAAGTCTCGAACCGGTTATTCGAACCCCACTCAGGTCACTATAGGGAAAATGAGTCGGGGCAGTGGCAGAGGAATGAGCTTAGAATCCCAAAGACCTCGATGTTCATCTTTCAACCCTGATCCTCGCCTCATCTAGAAAATTATTTAACCTTGTTGAGCTCTAATGTCCTTAGGTGCAAAATGGGAACAAAGGTATCCACTTTGTGACTGTTGCTGTGAGGCTTAAATAAAATAATAAATAACCACGTGTGGTAGAAATCCTAGGCTCAGCAACATGTACGTAAATGAACGCTAAACTCGCTCTACCCAACTGCCCCGCTAACGCTGCTCTCTGCTCTTTCTAGGTCGGTAGTTGTCCAAGTATGGTCCCCAAGGGTCCAGGAGGTCAAAACCACGTTCACAATAGTTCTAAGACGCTATGTGCCCTTTGCACTGTATTGACATTTGCACTGAATGTGCAAAAGCAGGAAAAAAAAAATTCTGGCCCCTTGGCCCACGTCAAGGCAGGGGCACCCCATGCCATGAGTCATCATGTGGGTCTTTATCAGCACACACAGTGAAAAAAAAGGTGTCTAATAAAAGCGTGTCCTTGATGAAGCCGCACGAAACATTCACTTTACTACACCCCAACCCTTGAGTCCATTTTAACAAAATGACCTGTCAGGAAATGTGAAGTACAAATGGAGCACTCGGGCCACGTGCTGAAGTAGGATTGTTGCTTTCAGGAAAGGATGCGAGCGAGTCACAAAGCCGAAGCAGCCGCTCTTCTCACGAAACACCATTTTCACTTGAAAGAACAACGGACACACTACGGCTATTGAGACTTGGGATTTGGGCAGAAATTTTCTTGACAAGGAACAGAGTCCGTCGCTTCAAGGAAAACAGCTGGCAGTATATGTTGCCGCTGAGAGAGTTTTCAAATGAGAACGAAAATTTTAGAAAACGTGATCCGCCATTATGATCTTGACGACCTCCCAATACTTAGAGACGTCCTAATGAGATGGATCGTGATGTTGATGTGATTTTTTGATGTTACACAACAGGAAATGCGCCAGCATTGGCAGGAGCCACGTAACTCCGTGAACCAGGAATTTTTCAAATGGCCAACGCATGACATTACAAAATAACGCGTGAGTCAAAGATACATTCGAAGCGTAAGATAGACCAATGGGTCTTAATGGAACAGCGCATGAAAAATTCATTGATGTGGTTTCAGACTTCACATTCAAAAAACCTTCAAGAAGTTATCATTTAATGAAGTTTGGTGTTATGTCAAAGAAGGGCATCCACGATGATCTGAAAAGCCTATTAAAATACACCCCCCCCCCTTTTCAACTGCTTGTTTCTGAGAGGCTGGATTTTCTTCATACGCTTCAAGCTGAAGTTTCTTTTTTTTTTTCCAACGTTTATTTATTTTTGGGACAGAGGGAGACAGAGCATGAACGGGGTAGGGGCAGAGAGAGAGGGAGACACAGAATCGGAAACAGGCTCCAGGCTCCGAGCCATCAGCCCAGAGCCTGACGCGGGGGCTCGAACTCACGGACCGCGAGATCGTGACCTGGCTGAAGTCGGACGCTTAACCGACTGCACCACCCAGGCACCCTTAAGTTTCTTTTTTTAATTGAAATGTTTAAAAGATTTCATTTTTGGGGCGCCCGGGTGGCTCAGTCGGTTGAGCGGCCGACTTCGGCTCAGGTCATGATCTCGCGGTCCGTGGGTTCGAGCCCCGCGTCGGGCTCTGTGCTGCCAGCTCAGAGCCTGGAGCTTGTTTCAGATTCTGTGTCTCCCTCTTTTTCTGACCCTCCCCTGTTCATGCTCTCTCTCTCTCTGTCTCAAAAATAAATAAATGTTAAAAAAATTTTTTTTTAAATAAAAGATTTCATTTTTAAGTAATCTCTGCACCCAACGTGGAGTCTGAACTTACAACTCTGAGTTGGAGTCTGTAACCAAAACGACGGTCTGACGGATTAAATACAAAAGCTAGCTGTCTTCTATAAGCCAATGTCGATGAAATTTATAAAAATGGAAGATAATTCTACTCTCGGTGCTTTTAGAAAAGTGTTTTTCTTTAAAATCATGTTATTCCCCTCCTCCCAGCTCTTTCTCTCTCTGTCTCTCGAAATAAATAGACTTAAAATAAAGAGACTTTCTCTTAGTTTTAATCTCTATTATGAGAAACATCAACACAACCCGCGTGAACAGAATCTCTTAGGCATCGTCACTCATTTCTAGGTGTATAAAGGGATCCCGACACCAAAACATTTGACAGCTGCTGCTTTGGACCAAAAGTTCTGAACGTTTAAAACACGTTCAGAATCACCTGCGGAACTTTTCAGAAACACTGGTGCCCGCCCCCACCACCTAGATAAATAAAATCAGAATCTCCGGGGTTGGAGCCTGGGCATTAGTAAACAGGTTTATTTTGAAACCCTCCAAATGGCAATTACACCCAGGGTTAAACACTATTGCCCCAGCGGAGTGTTTTCCAAACGCGTCTGATCATTCTTTTTTAAAAATGTTTTATGTATGTATGTATGTATGTATGTATTTACTTACTTATTTAACATTGATTTACCTTTTTGAGGGGTGGCAGAGAGAGAGGGAGAGAGAAAATCCCAAGCCGGCTCCTCGTTGTTGGCAAAGAGCTCACCAAGGCTCACGAACTGTGAGATCATGACCTGAGCCGAGATCAAGAGTTGGACATTTAACCAACTGAGCCACTCAGGCGCCTCTATCTATCTATCTGTCTATCTATCTATCTATCTATCTATCTATCTATACTCTAGTTAACAGACAGTGTAGTATTGGTTTCAGGAGTAGAACCCAGTGATTCATCACTTCCATATAACACCCTCATTTGTGATGGCAGGCTAGCTAAGGCGTTAGCTGTTAACAAAGGCATTACTTGACTAAGTTCAACCCACAAAGTTTGGAGCGCACACCTTAAAACTTCCCCTGGGAAATTACCTTCTAACGTGAGATGTGGCATGCGGAAATGCCTTCCGAATGGCAAGGAATAAAGAGAGAGTTACTGATTATTTGCACGGAGGGACTTCCTCCCAGGTCACTCAAGTTGCACACAGGTTTGTGGGAAGTGCTTTCTAAATTTGGGCTGGGCTGGGTGAGTGGATTCTGCACACAGAGCCGACTTTTCAGGCCAAGTGTCTGGAGGGGCCTGTGTCAGGGGACTGGCAAGAACCAGTTTTTCTTGATTTGATCGTCTTGTACCTAGGATCAAAGCTCTGTCAATACAACAGTTGCATTTCCTCATGAGTTGTAAGGAGGCCAAGAGATCCTAGGAGAGGTACAAATGGATGGATTACCTTGAAGAAGAGACAGGAGAGCGGTTTATGGGAATCACTGTGGAGAAGTGAAACTTGCCGCAAGAGAATACGCCCTCAAATTCCGACTTTTTATCTTTGGGTGAAACAGGAAGAAGGCACTGCCAGTGTTAAATGGTAATTTCCTGTCTACAACGCCACAGTCGTTCTTTTTGCTGGTCCCAGAGACTAGAAATCACTCAAGTGCGAGTGAGCAGAGGCAGAAATTGGGCCTTAGTAGTTTTCATGTACTAAATGACCAATGTCTGGCTCTCATCATAAACGTTCAATGACAGTCGTGATCGCTTGTCTAGAGCTCACTGTTAAAAAGTTCCAAAAATATTAAGAAGTCTATAGAGAGCGTCTCTTTAATGTAACTGGCGAGTGATGAAGCAAACTTGCAAAAACCTGTAAGAAAAACAGGACAGTCGGACAAGATAACCATAAAGCTGACAACAAGATTTTCCTCTGGGGAGTGGAAAGGATGGGACTAGGAGAGGAGTAGCTAGTCTCTAGACTGTTTCTAAATGACACGTTTACAGTTTGAATTACGTAATCCTATAACAGGAGCCCTTCTAGGGACCTCGGAGACTGCTCCGTCATCCCCAACCCCAACCCTCTGAATTGCTCCAACTTCCTGTTCACTGGTATCTACAAGTGGCAGCGGTTGGGATGCTGACAATTCTCTTCCACCAAGAGAGAGAATTCTTTTCAAAAAAATCTTTATGTTTATTTTTTGAGAGACGGAGAAAGACAGGGCGTGGGCGAGGGAGGGGCGGAGAGAGAGGCAGACACGGAATCCGAAGCAGGCTCCGGGCTCCGAGCTGTCGGCACAGAGCCCGCGACGCGGGGCTCGAACCCACGAGCCGTGAGATCATGACCTGGGCCGAAGTCGGACGCTGAACCGACTGAGCCACCCAGGCGCCCCACGGTAGAACCTTTTGAACACGGGTTGGCCACGTGGTTTGCTTTGGTCAATGGGAAGGTTAGCAAATATGCCACAAGCAAAAGCGTAGAGAACACTGGTTCGCCGGGGTCTGTACCGTGGTGCTCTTCTCACCTGTCTACCTGGTTGACGACGACAGACGAAGGCCCATGAGTACTCACTGCCCTAGCCGACCGCTACACGTGCGGGCAAGGAAATGAATTCCCTGATTTTCTGACTGACCACGAGCACACGAGCAACCCCAGATGAGATCAGGCTGGCCCAGCCCAGGAGAAGCCTCCTACAGAAGGAGGAACTGAATCAATGGTGGTTGTTTTACATCTCAAAGTTTTGGTATGGTTTGTTATGCAGCAGCTGATAACTGAGACAGCCTTCAAATGATCAATTCCCTGCTCTAGTCAATGAGGTCCATTCAATCTCCACCACAAACCACTGTGCATACGCTTTTGTTCGTACCCCGTCCCTGTGTATGGTCCCTATCTTCGCTTTTTATCCGAGACCTACCTGTCTTCTTCCTTTTTTGTAAATGTTTCTTTTAGTTTTGAGAGAGAGAGAGAGAGACAGAGAGTGCGCAAGCCGGGAGGGGCAGAGAGACAGGGAGACAAAGGATATGAATCGGGGTCTGTGCTGGCAGCACAGAGCCCGACGCAGGGCTCCAACTCACCAACTGTGAACTCATGACCTGAGCGGAAGCTGAACGCTTAACTGACTCAGCCACCCAGGCGCCCCCATCTGTCTTCTTTGAAGATACTCTCCATCCCTCTACCTTTCCATGACCAAGAGCTTTCTTTTCTAAACTTTTGAAACATGCTTTTTATCTCTTAAGCGTGTCTGCTGCCACGAGATTTTGAATTCTACTGCGAAGACTTCTGTAGTTTAACACAACAGAGGTCGATGAGAGGTAATCCAAAGTGATTTTATAGAAGTGCGCTGATGAAATTTTTCCTTTGCAACTTTATTACTATTAAACTCAATAGTCTATACTTCTTCGATACTCACACGACACTCAAAAACTGTTATCTTTATATGTGTGCGTCCAATCTCTGCCATTATATTGTTGACTCGAAAGGGTAGAAATGCTTCTCTATCTCTGTCTCAAAGTGCTCTGTGCAAGACCTTATTTATACGACATAGAGACTAGTCCTCTGGCTTTGGAGTCAAAAAGCCTGAGTTCAAATCCCTGGCACCTACCAGCTGGATGACCTTGGGCACAAGAATTAACTTCTCTGAAAGCCAACCTTTCCTAAATTAAAAAAAAAATCATATTTACCTGACCGAGTTATGTTGAGGATGAAAAGACAGATTTCAAACCTTCTTATTGGCATTGCACGCACAGAAGTCACGCTACAAATGAAAACTTTTGCTAGAAATGAAGCCTCATGTTAAGGCGCAGCCCGCAGTTTCCTTAAAACCTGGCTACTCTAAGCGTGCCCTATGCAGACGTACAGCACGGTCTGTCAGGCCCCGTGAGATTACTAGAAATAGACAATGTCAGACCCCATTCCAGATCTACTGAATATGACTTTTAAGAAGATTCCCAGGTAATTCCTGTGCATGGTAAAATTCGAGAAGTACTTCTTTAAAAGACCTTAAAATAAAGCCAAGAGACCTGTAAATTGACTTAACATGATATCTGGGCAATTAAGCACTCATATCCACTGGATTAGGTGCTCATCTAATCTCATTATTTGATGGGAACTTCTGATAATGAGCCCCCAAAAGAAAGCCTGGATCATCATCCATATCACAGTAGTTCGCCCAAGACAGCTGGCAGAAAGGATTTCTTTTTCATCTAAACTTCTAAACTTGGTTTTTATCAAAGCCAATGAATTAATTTCTGCTAAATGTGAATGCAGAGGGACTTAGAGGTTTAACACTTATCTTGAAAGGTTTGTTGTTGTTGTTGTTGCTGTTGTTGTTAGCCTCCAGCATCTTTCTTTTCATCCCTAGGAGTTAAAGAGCAAGGGAAAGACTTAGAAAGAATAGAAATTACTTTGTTGATGTAAATGGTTATCTGTAAATTCAGGTTGCTTAAACAGAGCGAGCTCTTAAACCCACAATCCGACATGTACATTACTTGACTTTTACCCAGTAGGGACAAGAACCAAAGGAGGGATGGATGTGACTAGCAGGAGACAGAGATGGAAAATTTCTACCCCAGAAGACTCTCCACAAAGGGAGGAAATCTGGAGACTTAAGGGCTCAGAGGCACTATTTTCACTTCCCTGTTGCTTTGTGAAATGTTTTTGGACTGAAGTTCTAGTTTCTTCTCCATAGGCCTCATCGGTTCCTGGCTGTCTTTATAAACATGAGTCAGTACAATGGCATGATAAAAATAGAATTGAGGGGGGGGGGGAACCCTAAGAACACGCATTCCAAAGAGAATGCCCATTTTTAAAAATCTGAAACTTTCCCCCTTGTTTCAGATATCTGCCCGGATTGCACAAGCTGGTGGGATCAGAGCACACAAAGGTTAGGTAGGTTTAATTTTGCGAGGCCCTTTTACCGTTGGGCCAACATCTAAGAGCTGTTCTGTCGGCTTTCGTGAAGGAATCTATGACCTTCTAACTGCTTTGGAGCAGAAACTAAAATTTTCATTAGAAGCCTGGGTATAGGGATTTACTTATTTATTTATTTATTTATTTACCCTTTTTTATTTTTTTAATAGGAAATTTACGGTCAAATTGGTTTCCATACAACACCCAGTGCTCATCCCCCACAGGCGCCCTCCTCGATGCCCGTCACCCACTTTCCCCTCCCTCCCACCCCCCATCAACCCTCAGTTTAGTCTCAGTTTTTAAGAGTCTCTTATGCTTCGGCTCTATAGGGAATTATTTAAATTGTGTGGGAGCTTTGCCCTCCAGAGCCACTGTCCTCGGTCAGGCTGGGAGACTATGATGTACTTGGATTTGAACTTTTACTACGCTCATTCTTTGTATTATAGTTCAGATTATTCTAAGAGAATGGAATCCATATCTCATCTCCAAAACCAATTTTCACCTATTGGTTTAAGATATCCTTTTCCTCTAATTCACTCCTTTAGGGAGGCATGAGTAGCAAGGGAAACTGACAGATTCAACTTTCTCCTTTCTTCCCTTCTTTTATACAAGTCTGAAAGGCAGGGGTGCCCGGGTGGCTCAAGTCCGTCAAGCCTCCGACTTTGGCTGAGGTCATGATCTCGCAGTTTGCGAGTTCCAGCCCTGTGTCCGGCTCTGTGCCGACAGCTCGGTTCACGGAGCCTGCTTCGGATTCTGTGTCTCCCTCTCTTTCCCCCGCTCACCCTCTGTCTCTGCCTCTCTCTCTCTCTCTCTCTCTCTCTCAAAAATAACTAAATGTTTAAAAAAAAAAGTCTGAAAGGTAGACGAAAGAAAGAATGAGATGCACGTGGGTTGAGGATTAAAACCGATGCGTAAAAACTGAAATTCTCCACAGGTGTGGTTGAGTCTTTGGCCTCTTGGTCCTAACAGAAATAAATTAGGAGGCGAAATCAGAGTTCACGCAAATACTCATTTGTGTGAGCTGCAAAGAACAGGTAAACAGACAACATCAGTAAAATGGAAATTCTCAGTTGCTCAACTAAGGAACAGAACAAGTTTTTCTCTTCAAGACCAATTTATGGTAGAGGAAGTGAAGCATTATCTTGACTCGAGGGGGAAGTGTCTCTGTGTCCCGAGACCTGAACCTTCGATGGGGTGGGGGGGGAGAGGTAAGAGGTTAATAGGGAAAAATATGAAAACTAGGGAAGAGGGGCACGAGTGTGCACAAATGGTCAAAAAGAAGCAAGAACTTGTAGCCAAACTCTGTCCGACGTTTCTGGGGTAATTTGTTTCAGAGTAAATGACTGGGATTTCAAGTTTTGGTGTTAGGAACTTTTTGCTAGACCGTTAAGGGAGAAAATGTCAAGTAACAGCAAAGACGAAGAAGCAGAAAGCAGAAACCGAAATCGTTCACGGGGTTGCGAACCCCTTAAGCCTTCAGGTACTTGACTTGCTACCTCTGATTAATGCCAACCACTGGGCAACAGCCAACAAAAATGAGCCGTTCGATATACTACACAGGATTTTCAAAGGACACGTACGGGGTGGAATGCAACGTGCCCTTTTAATTTATATCTCATTTCCAGGTTGAACCATTTTGCAACTGAAAGAAATTCAAATGCTTCAGAAACTTTACAGATGCAGTACTCATATGATTTGACGCCGAGATGAAAGTCTCTCTGAAGTGGAAAATGGGAGTTATTCGAGAGCAAACAGTATACATCACCATCAGTTGTATCCTAAATAACAAAGTCTCTGGTGCACAACAAGCCATTACAGCTTCGGAGGCATTCCGAATGTCGTACTTAATAAAGCAATTATAATCTGTCATCCCGTCCTCGGTAAGCAGTACTGCTCCACAGCTGATGTTATGGATTTCTTCGGTAGAAATGAGACTTACTGAAGTATAACCAAGATTTTTAAAATGTCGTATTCATTTTACGCCATGGAATATGTGACGTGCTCCTAAACTCGAACAGGTTCATGATAATTTTTATAGAATACCACTTAAGATTGATCTTCTATGGAGGAAATGGATTACAACCGTATGCATAAAACTCCAACGGGGTCTTCAGGAAACGGTGATTATAAAAATGGCGAAGGTAAACTGTGAAAATGAATATGGGAAGACAGGGCTGTTTCTAAAGACGCCATGAGTTACACGCTGTTTACCATTATGCACTGTCAGATGGATACTAGGGCTTTTGTTTTGTTTACTCTCCCTAGAGGCACAGATCAAATTGAGTTATAAACCACCGTGGTCTATTGAGTCGAGCTGGCAGGCACTGGTGATTAATTTTGGGGGGGAGATTAGGGATAAAGTGGAATTAGAGAGAATTTCAAAGTACTGAGCCTGAGTAATGCTATAAAGATAAGTATACATGTAAATCCTGGGGTCAAAAGATTTAAGATTTGGCCTCGTTTACGGGAAGCAGTCAAATATCCACAGATGAAAACCTGGAGATCACAGGAGACACATGAGGGACTGGAGATACAGATTCACACATCATCCAAAGAATATAATGGCAGATATGGCAAGCCATGAGTTCACGAAATAAGACACTGGCGGGAGGGGGGGGTTGGGGGGAAGCAAGAATTTCAGTTCCAGGAAATGGAAGGTTGGTAGGAAACCAATGAAAGTTCTTAGAAAGGATGAAGTGGGGAGGTAGGAGAATGAGTAGCAGCGACACAAGACCCACCGGGTGACGGCAGGGGGATCTTCCTAAAGGAGGGGTTCTATCAGTAAAGAACTGGATAAATACATTATCACTGGAACGTGCTTGCACTGAAAGTCTATGTAGGTGTCAAGAAGGATGAGGTCAATCTACATGTACCGACAGTGAAAAATTAATGCAAAAAAAGCTAAGGGACAAAATAGCCTATGTAGTATCCAAAATTAAAGTAGATACACATAAATGGAAAGACATCCGATGTTCTTGGTAGGTAAGGAGTTACTGCCTTGATTTCTGTGCCTCTAGAAAATCTCATTATAGGATTTTAGTTACACAGGATATAATTCTCCTTTATTTCAGTCAGCAAAGAGAAAGCAATGTAAAGCCAATTTCATAAGCTCAGGTCTCGTCAAAAGAGACATGGTAAGCCGACTTGACATAGTGCCAACTTTTTGTGTTTTTTAAATTATTTTTTTTAAGTAATAAAAAAACTATGCCCAAGGTGAGGCTGGAAACTCACTACCCCGAGATCAAGAGTCACATGCTCTACCGACTGAGCCAGCCAGGCGCCCAAACGTAGGGCTAACTTAAAAAAAAAATTTTTTTTAAAGTTTATTTCTTTATTTAAAGAGAGACAAAGTGGGGCGCCTGGGTGGCGCAGTCGCTTAAGCGTCCGACTTCAGCCAGGTCACGATCTCTCGGTCCGTGAGTTCGAGCCCCGCGTCAGGCTCTGGGCTGATGGCTCGGAGACTGGAGCCTGTTTCTGATTCTGTGTCTCCCTCTCTCTCTGCCCCTCCCCCGTTCATGCTCTGTCTCTCTCTGTCCCAAAAATAAATAAACGTTGAAAAAAAAAATTTAAAGAGAGACAAAGACAGTATGAGCGGGGGAGGGGAAGAGACAGGGATAGAGGGAGAATCCCAAGCAGGCTCTGCGCTGTCGGCACAGAGCCCCACGAGGGGCTCGAACTTGCGAAGCTGTGAGATCATGACCTGAGCTGAAACCGAGAGTCGGACGCTTAACTCACTGAGCCAGCCAGGCGCCCTTGGGCTATCTTTTCGATGACGGAAAATATATCCTGCAAAGGATGACTTCCATAAAATGAATAACTTGAGAGACAAAAATCAAGAGTGAGGATGATACAAACTTTGCATGTTCCGTTTGAAACAATCAATGTGAGTTAACGCAACCCAGAGCAGACAGAATCACCCCATAATGGCTACTGAATGGCGTTGCCAGGTGAGCTCTTTGGGAACCCATGAGAAAGTGTTTCTGGAGGTAGGTATGGCCCACCCTAGCATATCCTCAGTCTAGCTGGTTGTGGCTGAATCCACAATCAAAAGAAATAAAACAGTATTTGCCTCTCCAGTTATGACAACCTCTTGCTCACAACTCAGGGCTTGGTGGTCCAATTCGACAGTAATTCATATTAGGGCTCACATGTGGGAACCTGCCTTTTCAACTGGATCTAAGTAATGCCCCCATGAAATAATGCAGAAAACATGTGGACCCACGAAGTGGACAGATTCACATAGTGAGGGTTTGGAACTGAGCTTTGATCAGTTAGGTAGAAAAAGACAATAGGAGTAGCTACTATTTGGGTAGCATTATTCTTTGTGGGTTGGCTAAAAGCAGTTAGGGTAAACCAGATCAATTATTTCCAGAACTCTCAACATTTGTCTGCTTTTGGGCAAGAACAACCGACTCGTTTGTAGATAGACTTGTCTGTCCTCCAGGAAAACACAGATTACAATACGTTTGGGCCGTAAAATCAAATAAAACTATAGAGAACTTAAAAATACTGATTTGTATTTATTTTTTAAAAACATTTCTTTATTTTTGATGAGAGAGAGAGAGAGAAAGAGAGAGAGAGAGAGAGAGCTGGGGAGGGGCAGCAGAGAGGGAGACAGAAGATCTGAAGCAGGGTCTGTGCTGACAGTGGACAGCCTGACACGGGGCTTGAACTCACAAACCATGAGATCATGACCTGGGCCGATGTTGGATGTTTAACTGACTGAGCCACCCAGGCGCCCCCAAATATACTGGTTTTTAAAATGAAAAAGTAAAAAAATAATAATAATAAAAAAAAATAAAAAAATAAAATGAAAAAGTAACACATACACATAGTAGAAATTTTACAAGGGGATGGAGTGAAAAGTAAGTAAGACTCATTCTCAAAAGGCAATTGTTTCTTTCCAGTTTCTTGCATATCCCTATAGAAGTATACTTATTTGTATTTATATACATTGGAGCATATTATGTGTTCCTGCTAAACAATGTAACTTGGAGACCTTTTGCGATAATTAGATATAAAGCCACACGATTCTAACAACTGTGTAGTATTGTATACATTTATTTAGCATACTGTCCTATTTATGACTACTTTTTCCAGGTGTTGACTTTCTTAATGCTGCCACAAATACCTTTTCACTTTTTTTGTGTGCCCAGGTGTAAACCTGTGCCATGAGTGAATTTATACAAATGAAATTACTGGGTCAGAGGGTACGAATATTTCAAATTGGGGGAAAAAAACTTCAACAGATACTGGGAAACTGCCCTCTAAAAATGTCTATAATCTCATCACTAACGCAGGAGAGTGCCTGTCTCCCTACAACCTTGCCCACTGGGTGTATTATATCATTTTTTACTTTGGTTAATCTGTGAGGGAAAACGGTTTTCGTTAGCATTTTTTAAAATTCTGAGCACAAGCCTGAGAATGCTTCTTAAAAATTATAGCTCAGCGAGCTCAGTGACGAGACAGAGAATTCTTTTAAATCCCATTGGACTCTGGCTCTCTTTTGGTGAAGGGATCCCAGAGAATTTACTGTTAGAGTACATTTATGCGGATAGGGTTCTTCTATAAAGTGTAGCAATCAACTATTTTAACAAGAGACAGTTTCATAGATAGGTTTCATTTTTTGAAAAAGGGGAAGAAACACCATTCTGTGGCTCGATGTGGGTTTGTCAGTTACTGCCTCCCCGCTTCCTGGGACTTCCCACTGTTTTTGAGCACAAATCAGACTCGAGCAAAAACAACTCTTTCCATGGGATCAGCTATAAGAAGAATGGCCGTACAAAGAGCAGCTTAGTTTCTTGGAAGGCTGGTGGACATTTCTGGAAAAAGCACAGCTGACTTACTTGTCCCTATATGGTCATTTGCTGTTTCCTCCGGACCAAAGGAGCAGATTGGTTCGCGAAGGTAAGAGAAAGGAGGCCAACCCTTCTGTCACCTCTCCTCTCACTTGTTGAGTCGTTTACCACCAGAGACCAGATGCCATCGCCTCTCAGATGCTTTTCTAGTTGAGCAAGTCACAGGTGAGCGGGAGGTTCAGCAAGCATTCGAGGGAGCGGACGACAGTCGGGAGAAATGAGGCCAAATGCTCCCTTCTCTTACCCCCTCGCGTTCACGTTTTGGGCGGTTCTGAGATGTTGTGTGTTTTTTTTTACCCCCCAAATTGGACGGGTCGGATCACGTGTTTGTTGTGTAACCGATACGGTGCTTGTTCAGAAATTGCTGCACAGAATCAGCTTCCACGTTCTGAAAAGCAGGCCGCAAAACCTGACCAGAACTTTGCAGGGACAGCACATCTCTAGAATACAGTGATAGAGTTCTAGAGACGAGGACAATGACAGTAAGCTCCAGTTGGCTTTGACTCTCGATGATTCATTCCGAGAGCTTGAGCTAAGAGTTTTCCTGTGCGGCAGGGCACATTCAACATCTTTGCTGTGGTATGGACCTGACTTGGCCAGAATATTCGTACTGATATTTTGGGAACATTTCCTGCAAAGGTCAGTGTAAGAACAGTGTGTTTCTGGGCTTGAAAAGCTTCTCGTCGCAGTGGAGAGTATTTGAAATGTGGGCGAAAACCGTTCACACTGTAACGGTAATTCAGGGGATGTACAAAGCCAAGGGCGCTAAGTCTCATATCAAAGTGGTGTTTCGATAGCTACGTCCGCTCCAGCTACTGAACCGTTTCTAATCACACATCACATACTTCATGATTAGCTCAGATACATAAGATAACATGGATGGAACTGGAGGGTATCATGCTAGGCAGAAATGAGTCAGCGAGCGCAAGACACGTATCTGTGATTTCACTCACATGTGGAATTTAAGGTGGGGGGGGGGATGGGTCCTCCCAGTTTTTCTTTTGCAAAGTTTCAAAACCTGCATTAAAAGGCAAAGAATAGTACAACGAACACCCATGCTTCCATCATGTAGATTAATCGGTTGTAGCTATGTTGCTATATTCACTTTCTCACTCTCTTGCTCTCCCTTCATCTATATACACACACGCACACATATATACGTACACAGTTCCCTTGGTGACTTTAGGACAGGTGTCACCCCCAAATCCTTGAGCCTGGATGCCAAGAGAAAGGGCAGTCTTCCCCATAATTACACTGCTAAGGAAACGTAACACCAAGACTATTCTTTCAGATATGATTCATACTTAAATTTTTCTTCCCAATTTTATTTTCTTCCCAATTTTGTTTTCTAAATTTAGAATGCAGTCAAGTACACGGTATGGCATTTTGTTGCTGGGACTACAACGAAGTAAATGATAGTGCTAATAGACGCAAGATAATTTCATTAATAATGATTAGCAATTCTAACACCAAAGAAATTTGACATCAGTCAACATTATCAGCATCACGTATCTTTTGATTCCTCTCATTTTGTGTCAATCCAAAAAAGTGATCGTGGGCTTTCATCTTTTTCGTTTGTGAGATGTCAAGACCCAGCATGAAGAAAATCCCAACTAAGACAAAAACATATTTACAAATTTTCTGCCTCCAAATCTACAGTTTCTGTAAATAAGAAAATTCACACACCCAGAGAAAGCCCTCGGAAGTAGAACTGAACAAAAAATTATTTGCTTGGTGAGGTTCATATGGAAAACAGAGGCCTTTGGACTTTATGATCTTAGCCGTCAAATCAGACCCGCACAAGTTAAAAATCACTTCGTATTTGAAAGAAGAGATGACCCCCCAATGATTTCTTTTGTTAACAAGAATTGACATATGGATGAGAGATACTTTAGAGCATTTGTCCAAAGAGGACATAAGAGGAATATAAACCAAGGTATATGATGAAGAAAATGCTTATTTCTAGCTCTAAACTATGTGTACTTTCAAAGGTAACGGTAAGCAAACTACGGGAGCTTTTTAATGTGGGGAGAGCTCTCCTGAAGAAACTTTGTTTTGGGTAAAAAGTTCTCGTATCGTTCGCTGGAAAACCAAACGCATAAGATAGATTTACCGATGATGGCGAAACAAAAGAACATTCCAGTTTTTCAGGGATAACCTTTTGGCGGTTTATTCACAAGATTCAAAGATCAAGATCTTTAAAAAATAAGGGCTGGAATTAGGGGATTTAGGATTTAGATTACAGGAAAAACAGGCAAAGCGATGAAACGGAGTATTTTGAGGATTTGGGGGTATTAAAAAAAATAACATCTCTGATAGGTCACCTACACATAATCCTAATAAGACAGTGCTTCATCCTCAAATTTGAGGCAAAAATAAATTTGCTCATCCGATCGGCAAATTAACAGTAATACTCTGTTCAAGGATGTCGGTGCAACAATTAATCTCAAACCCTGCTGGTCGGAGAATAAGCTGGCCCAAGCTGCTCGAAAGGAAATTTGCAAGAGCTGTGAGGCAGTAATTCGGCTCCTTCACATCTGGCCTAAGGAAAAACACTCACGGAGGTACATGCAGTGATTACGCATAATAAAAAAGCAATAAAAACCTCAATGTCCAGTTTCAGAAATGATTTGCTGACCTAAGATGTGCCTGTTCCTGTACTATTTTGTAACTGCTGCCTCCACGTGGCTCTGGAGATCTTTTCTTTTTTTTTTTTTTTTAAAGTTTATTTATTTTGAGAGAGAGAGAGAGAGAGAGAGAGAGAGAGCGAGGGAGACACAGAATCCCAAGCAGGCTCTAGGCTGTCAGTGTGGAGCCCAACATGGGGCTCGATCTCATGAACTGTGAGATGGTGACCTGAGCCGAAATCAAGTCGGACGCTTAACTGACCGAGCCACTCAGGCGCCCCTGGAGGTCTCCTCTGCACCCGTCTCAACCCAGCCCCTCAGATGTCTTAGCTCACATGGGTGCAAACTGCCCTTCGAGAGACGATTCTGTTCTGCCATCCTATCAGCCCCAACCCCCCAACCTCCCACCACCCCCCAAACTTCTTGCTTTCCTTTTGCTGTTTCCAGTTACTCCCTCTTTCAAAGGACTATCCCAATGACTCATTTCCCTGATCTATTTAAGGTAACAGATGATTTTGCTCAAATTCCATGCAATCCTGATAAACATCTTGGGGGCAGGGACAGAAATAACCTAGAATCTCTAGTTCCGGGGCAAGGATGCTGAATGGATGGCCAGGGGCTCTGAAATGTTGATAAATGAGATTTGAAGGGTATGGGTGGTGAAACAGGGCCTGGATAGGGAAGCAGGGCTCTCAGGACAGACACAGACACACACACACACACACACACACACACACACACACACGAAAGAAAAATGCACAAATGCTTGCGGTGGGCGCGAAGGTGTGGAGAACTGGGAACACAGATAAGGACCACGTAGCACCAGAGCCTAACATACGGGAACTTTCTCCTGGAGGTCACGGGGTAATGTTGATATTTCAGTGGCGCATCTCTTTGTCGTGATGAATCACTAAATTATACACCCCTGAAATGAATATTATGCTGTGTGCTAACTAAAACTTCAATAACTTGAAACATGAAAAAAAATAACGTATCTGTAATATTAAATTATTCTGTGGTTGTAAAATTAAGGGCGAGATGATGCCACCTTGCAGCAGGGCGAGTGCTTAGGGAAAATGTTGACACAGATGAAAAGACCAGAGAGGATGAATTATTTGTGTGCCTCGGGCCCACTCTGGGGCACGCGTGGATGGCTTTCTTGGAGCTTTTCTTTCTGTATTTCGCTGTTCCCAGAACACTTTGGGAACACTTTGTCCCTAAGTGTTGTTATTCTGTACTCTTTTTTTCTTTTTAAAAAAGTTTATTTATTTTGAGAGCATGCATGCAGAGAGAGAGAGAGAGAGAGAGATTGTGAGACAGAGAGTCGCGAGCAGGCTCTGTGCTGTCAGTGCAGAGATCAGCGTGGGGCTCGAACTCACAAACTTTGAGATCATGACCCGAGCAGAGGTCAAGAGTCAGATGCCCAACCCACAGAGCCACCCAAGTGCCCCCAAGTGCTGTTCTTTAGAGTCAGAGTCAGGGTTGTTGGCGTCAGGGTGGATACCCCTCTCCGGGAAGGACTAACTGCTTGTCACGACTGCTTGACATTAACTGCTCTCAACAAGGCAGTAGTGTGATATATTTGACGAACAGACCATGTCCTTTGAGTTTGTAAATTTGGACTTGAATCTTGCCTCCAGCACTTAGTTCTTTGTGACCTTGGGAAGGTCATTTTTCAAACCTCAACCTCAGTTTCCTCGTTAGGAAAATCCAAATTATGATAAAAGCGAACATGCAGTTTTATTGAAAAATTGGGCTTAGGGGCACCTGGGTAGCTCAGATGGTTAAGCGTCTGATTCTTGATTTCGGCCCAGATCATGAGGTCATAGTTTGTGGAACTGAGCCCCGTGTGGGGCTCTGCACTGACAGCCCAGAGCCTGCCTGGGATTCGCTTTCCCTGTCTCTCTGCCCCTCCAGTGACTTAGGTCAAAACCATGGCAACCATGGCTCATGAATCAAATTGGCCTTTTGCCTGTTTTTCTTTTTCTTTTTAATGTTTATTTATTTCGGAGACAGAGAGAGACAGAGCATGAGTGGGGGAGAGGCAGAGAGAGAGGGAGACACAGAATCCGAAGCAGGCTCCAGGCTCTGAGCTGTCAGCAAAGAGCCCAACGCGGGGCTCGAACTCACAGACCGTGAGATCGTGACCTGGGCCGAAGCCAGACGCTCAACCGACTGAGCCACCCAGGCACCCCTTGCCTGTTTTTCTAAATAAAGTTTTATTGGAGCACAGCCACATCCATTTGTTTACATACGGTCTATGGCTGCTTTCCTGCCATGATGCAGAGTTGAGCCGCTGTGGCCGAGACTTAAAATGTTAAATATGTGGCCCTTGATAAAAAAGTTTCCTGATCCCTAACTTCGGTTTTTCCAAATGTTTCCTGTTGTAAAATTCTCCCCTCTTTATGTTTTCTCTTTGAACTCACGCTTGTCTTGTTTGCGTGCAAATTAAAAGTATTTCCATGTGCAGAGTATAACAAGAGTTTTCTGAGAAGAAGAATTTATATTGCAGTTTCTTCTGAAATGCAAGTAAATGATTTAACAAGGTACTGCACTTTAGCACATATTTCTAAGATGTGAATTTGCAACTAAGGTTAATTTTGGTATTCCCCTATTCTGGTAATGATTAATGTAGGCTAAATTTGCCTGGAACATCTCATCTGCAAAAGTCCTTGGATGTCTTTTCCGTCACACCTAGTTATGGGCAATTCTAAATATATCTCTCTAGCTTCTCTGTGATGAGAAACAAAAATTCAATGATAAAATATCTTGGAACAATTAAAATAATCCATTGGCTCAAGTTTCAGGGTGTCAAATGAAATTTACTGTAAAACGTGGCTTGGCATTTGTTTGGAGTATACCTTTCATAATACCTTTGAAGAGATTAATGTCATAAGAATTTCACAAATAGTCAGTGACATTTTTTTAAATGCTAACCACCAAAATCAACTCAAATAACATTCTTTCTTTCTCTATTTTTAAATTTTAGGATGTCACGATACGCAGTATTGTTTTCACTCTAATGGTACATTAAAGGGTTTTATGAATATTAAATGAGTTAATGTAAGTTTAATTTTTGTTGATAAATTTCACACATTGCCTAGCTTTAGAGCAGGCTTTCAAAAGCTGTTTTAGCATGCTCTCTGCTGCCCTCTGCTGCTCATTTTCAGAAACTGATTTTTGATTCTGAGCAATGCTCGCTTACACTCTCTTAATATATGCTTATAAACTCATGCAATATTCAAGCTTGAGGCGACTCTACCGGTAATTTAATCCTACATGATTCATCTGCAGATCAGAAGTTGAGTCTCTGTGATCTGAAGCAACATGTGAGTGTGGGCTCGTTTTCTGACTGCCAACGTTTGAACGTCTGGTGGTTTTGGACATGTTACTTAATTTTGACCTCTATATAATGAGCATAATAATACTACCTACATCTTGGAGTCTCTGTGGGGATCCAGTGATGTAGTACATAAAAAGCACTTGGGATACTTTGTGGGTTGTAGCCACTAGTAATGTGAGCTATTTTATTGACTTGTCATTAATAAGACTAAAACCGTAGCTAATGACAAGGTCAGAACCAGAATTCTGGTCTCCTGACCACTAATTCAAGAATTTTCTTTTGCACTAGTCTGAAGGCATGATGAAACTTGACCTTTTTAAAGTAGGCTCCACGCTGGGCATGGAACTCAATGTGGGGCTCGAACCCACGAACCCTGAGATCATGACCTGAGCCAAATCCAAGAGTCAGACGCTTAACCGACTGAGCCCCCCAGGCTCCCCTCCCAATATACATTTCTAATGCGCACACTTGGAAGATGATTTCACTGTTGGTTGTAAGGAGTCTCTCCAACGGGGCTCCCCGCCTGAATCTCCAATGCACCGTTAGACACTTGCACTCAGAAAGTTCATCTCGTGGGAGACTCAAGAGGAACTAAACCGAACCCATTAGCTCACTTTCCCGCCTTTCTCCTGATCTCTTCATTTTGGTCAGCCCTGGTGCCGTTTCCCAGCAGGCCCGGACTCAGTCACTTTTTGTTCCTCTCTCTCCTTCATTTCCATGTCCAGGGATCTCGGTCTCTCAAGTTCATTCCTTCTCTTCCTCTTTTGCTACCTCCCTCCCGGGTTCCCGTCTCAGGCTCCTCAAGGGGGGACGAATCCAGCACCCGACTGACAGATTGCATCAGCTGCCAGAGCTTGCCGTGGCCCGCCGGGTACACCGCGTGTCTTCAGCCCTGCGTGTCCCAACTTACCTCCTCCACCGGACGAGTCTTTTCCTTTAGCCAGGAGTGCATCCCTCTCTAGAAATTAGGGCATATTTTCCGCTTTGTCATCAGTGGACTTACCGCTTTCTGCCCTACTGGTCTGCCTTGGGCCCCACACATCAGAACGCTAGCATTCCCGTTCCATCAGAATCAAGCTATCGGCAAAGCTCTCGGATGATGACAAACAGTGCAAAGGGCCCATTATTCCAAACGAAATCCTAGACCCTCCTCCTTCATTGCTACGAAGGAGATTATCTGGACTACTCATAAACATCAGCCGCATAAAATGCAAGAGGACTCCAGTCGCGCTGATCATTTGGTCTGAGAAGAAATAGGATACATGGTGGGAGCCTTGGGGTAGGGCTGAATGGGAACAAGGCTAATAAAGAGTGACTGTGAAATTTTAGTAAAAGCCTTAAGTGACCGTGACTTGGAGAAATAATGCTTGCATCCCACCTAGATTGGCGTCCGTTACTGACGACGCGAGAATCACACAGGTCTCTGCACTTTCGTGGACTTCTCCTCTCTCTGCAGTGACTTTTCCCTTTTCTCATGACTCTTCAGATCTTTCTTCTTCTTTTTTTTGATGTTATTTTAGAGAGAGAGTGAGTGGGGGAGAGGGGCAGAAGCAGAGAGAGAAAGAGACCTAAGCAGACTCCACGCTCCGCGTGGAGCCCAATGCCAGGCTCGATCCCACGACCCTGGGATCATGACCTGAGCCGAGATCAGGAACCAGACGCTCAAGTGACTGAACCACCCAGCCCCCCCCCCAAAATCCTTATTGTTCTTTAGGACCAAATAAAAGTTGACATTTTACACAGTGATTTTTTTTTCTCTCTTCTTCACCCTCAGGATGTGTTGTATCTTTAAGCACAAACTCAACTTACAGGAAGGGCCCGTGTCTTTCCCCACCCTCTTTGTGACTTTAAAAATATCTGTGTTTAGTTTTTTTTTTTTTTAATTTTTTTTTTCAACGTTTATTTATTTTGGGGACAGAGAGAGACAGAGCATGAACGGGGGAGGGGCAGAGAGAGAGGGAGACACAGCATCAGAAACAGCTCCAGGCTCTGAGCCATCAGCCCAGAGCCCGACGCGGGGCTCGAACTCCCGGACCGCGAGATCGTGACCTGGCTGAAGTCGGACGCTTAACCGACTGCGCCACCCAGGCGCCCCTAGTTTTTATTTTAATTAAGAAACTAACCCAAGTTACACGGGAACATAACTGGGGTCAAAAGATCCTAAGAACAGAAATCCCTGTACCTCTTTTCCAAAAGCAACTACTTTTATGTCCTTTTTACGAATCATTTAGTATTTACCTCCATTTCTTTTTAAGTAGTATGCTTGTATTCCAACTTCTGGATTTTTCAGTTCGGGACTTTATTTGTTGACTTGTCACTAACCACATAATGATTTAGTTTTGTTTTTTTTTTTTAACTCCCTTTGCTTCTACCAAGAACATGCAACCTTGACCTACCAAGTACAGGCTAAGTCAGTGCCCCTCTGACTACACGTACTGGCCGCCCAGTCTGGACACATAGGCCGATGCCTAAGACAATTTTTACTGATGTCTCATTATTGGACGTGATAGAGTATTTTAATTTTTTTTAACGTTTATTTATTTTTGACAGAGAGAGAGAGAGAGAGAGAGAGAGAGAGAGACAGAGCATGAGCGGGGGAGGAGCAGAGAGAGAGAGGGAGACACAGAATCCGAAGCAGGCTCCAGGCTCCGAGCTGTCAGCACAGAGCCCCACACGGGGCTCGAACCCACAGACCGCGAGATCGTGACCTGAGCTGAAGTCGGACGCTCAACCGATTCAGCCGCCCGGGCGCCCCAATACGTGATAGAGTACTATCTTTGTCTCCCGATTTGTTGTCATCCTGTGACGCTATCTCCAATTTGGTTAGATCAATTTTCACTGCTTTCTATATTATGTCCACCTCAGCCATATAGTAAAACCACACTCTGTTTCTTGCACCATTTTTCTTAAATTTTGAGTGGGAGTTTATAATTGCCTGGATTTGTGTGGGCGGATATGGTGGCCCCCTGTGGCAATTTAAATTAAATGAAAATGTCACTCAGACTAGCTCCATTTGGCTCACTTACTAGTCATAAGGGGCTCTCGGTTTTCATATTGGACATATTGCCAGAGAAACCTATGTTAAATGCTACCTTCACCACCTCAGAGACGACCCAAGAAACCACACTATTCAAACAAAAATAGCTTTAAAAAATTTCCTTGAACCATTCACACAGGGGTTCTAGACTTCCCCCAACAGCGATGGAAATATTAAAAGGAAGTTGCACATAATCTTAGTTTCAAAATAACTAAACAAAAAGTGTCTCAGGTGAGGGTCCCATGTCATTACCAAATAGCTAAAAGTTTACGCCCTAATTTTTTTTTTTTTTTGCTACCTCCTCTCCAACAGTCCTTGAAAGGAGTACAGAGATGAATGAATCAGATGTTGCTCCAGAATTGTTGCCGTGACACTGAATGACAGTGGTCATCTTTAAATTTCAATTCGACTTGCCTGTCTTCAGTATTTTAAAGTTTTGTTGTCAACTTCACTATCTTCTTTTTTTTTTTTTTTTTTTTTTAAATTTTTTTTTAACATTTATTTATTTTTGAGACAGAGAGAGACAGAGCATGAACGGGGGAGGGGCAGAGAGAGAGGGAGACACAGAATCAGAAACAGGCTCCAGGCTCTGAGCCATCAGCCCAGAGCCCGACGTGGGGCTCGAACTCACGGACCGCAAGATCGTGACCCGAGCTGAAGTCGGACGCTTAACCGACTGCGCCACCCAGGCGCCCCAACTTCACTATCTTCTAAGCCTGTACTGTCCAAGAGAGCGCCACGCGGCATTTTAAATTAATTTATTTTTTTAAGTTTATTCATTTTGAGGGAGAGAGAGAATGAGAGAGGACATGTCAGGAGGGGCAGAGAGAGGAGAAAGAGAGAATCCCAAGCAGGCACCGAAGTGCCACTACAGAGCCCGACGTGGCCCCTGAACCCACACAAACCATGAGATCGTGACCTAAGCCGAAACTAAGAGTTGGACGCTTAGCTTCCAGGGCCGCCCAGGCACCCCCTGAATTAACTGAAATAAAACTGAAATTCAGTTTCAGTAGCTACATTTCAAGCGCTCAGCAACCATTCAGTAACTGGCTACCGGTTAACATTCTGGACAGCACAGACAGAGATCGTTCTGTCGTTTCCGAAAGTTCTGTTGGACAGCACGGGTCCAGATTTTTCATGTGCTGACACCTTCCTAATTCACCCCCAAGTCCACAGCCAATTATATGAGTCTTACTTCACGGTGCTCAGACTTACTAAGTTGTCTTCGATTTCATCTTCCAATCCAGAAGCCTTCGGGTCTGTTCCACACTGTCCTTCCACTTTCCTCCCGGGCAGGACGCTGGCACATCCTGAACCTAGGACAAAACACAGGGGGCCTCAGTCCGGAGCACTCCCATCTTCTCTTCCTAGTCCTGGATACCCCTCGCCCTCAGCCCCCCACTTCTGACCTCAGCACATGGTCCCAACAAAAAGCTACCCCTTCATCACCTGCTGGGTCTGGGCGTGTGTGTGCGCCCAGTCCCTAAGTTGGCATGAGTCTTAACGGATTAGGAGAAAAGCCTGTGCCAACTTTCAGGCTGTCCCTGGGCAATGTGAGCGGACAATTCTGAGGTCCGGAGTTCCCTGACAGCTGGTTGGGCTTCCTCACGTTGGCCTCTAGAGCGCCATACCACGTTGGGATGGGCATACTCAAGGAGGGACAGAGTGGGGTCCTTTACACTGCAGGGTTTGATAGAGGGGCTCAGGCTATCCCACTCTGAGGGCTCCCTGTTCACTGATTCACTTACTCCTTTCAGCGGAGCACATCTTCCACTGACTTCCTGAGAAAGGTGTCTGGGAGATGAGCTATTTGAGACTTGTGCTTAAAAAAAAATGTCTCTCTTATTTTGGGACGCCTGGGTGCCTCAGTCAGTTGAGCATCTGACTCTTGATCTCAGCTCAGGTCATGATCTCACGGTTCGTGAGATCAAGCCCGGCGTCAGGCTCTGCTCACAATGCGGAGCTTGCTTGGGATTCTCTCTCTCTCTCGCTCGCTCTCTCTGCCCCTTTCCCGCTTGGGCTCCTCCTCAAAAATAAATAAACTGAAAAAAAAAATCTCTATTTTATCCATCTACTCGATTGATAATTTGGTCATGAGATTCTAGATTGAATACAAATTTCATTCAAAAATTTTAAATGATTCTTAAAAATTTATTTATTTTTGAGAGAGACAGAGACAGCATGAGCTGGGGAGAGGCAGAGAGAGAGAGAGAGAGAGAGAGAGTGAGAGAGAATCCCAAGCAGGTTCCACGATGTCAGCACAGAGCCCAATGTGGGGCTCGAACTCACGAAACCGTGAGATCACGACCTGAGGTGAAACCAAGAGTCAGACGCTTAACCAACTGAGCCACCCAGGCAACCCTCTTTCAAAACTTTTTAGATATTGTTACTTAATCTTCTTGCTTCTCATGTTGCTATGGAGAAGTCTAAACATTCTGGGTCTTGGGTTTTTTTCTTCTTTTTTCTCTCTGGAAACGTAGAGTGTTTTCTCTTTTTCCCAAGTGTTCATTTTACAATAACAAGAAGGGAAGTACAGGGAAAATGGGTATTTATCCAGTATTTTGTAGACTCACATCCTTTCATTGTGGAAAATACTCTTTGATTGTGTAAATTTCACTCTTCTTTTCCTTCTGAGCCTTCCAGTGCTCAGATAATGAATCTCCTGGACTGGTTTTCTAGTTTTGTCTCTACTATTTTTCATCTTGTATTTTTGTTCTTCTTTGAAAATGGGAGTTTGCCTCAACTTTGTCTTTCAATCTTTCTACTGAGTTTTAAAATTCTCTAACATTTTTAACTTGTAAGAGGTTCAGAATGTTTTTTTATAGCATCCTAAAGATTGTAATGTTACTAACCTTTCCCCTTGAGATTATTGACAGTAGTTCATGCTCCACCCACCCAGAATCCACTCCTCTAAGTGGCTGTTTCTGTCTCATTCGGAGCTTTCTTTGGATATTTCAACATTCTACCCACAGTTAAGAATGGAGATCCAAAAGGCTCAGTGGGCTCTTGTGATTGTGAACTTGAATGAGGGTGGTCTGGATGCCACATTTACTTGTGGATCCTCTGGGGTCAACTGCTCTTCTCCTCAGACTAGTCCAGTTTCCCCAGAACAGCCTTCTCCAAATCCCGCCTAGAACGTGGATGCCCCTGTGCCAGCATTCTGGAAGCTAAGAGGGGAGGTCATGGATCTCACGATCCAACATGCATACGTTCACGTACTCTATTATTGGGTAATTCTACCCTCAGTTGGTATCCCATACTCCCAAGACTCTGTATTTTATTCTTCAGAGACTCTATTTCAACTTTTCCTTTGGGGTTGAGAAGGGGAGACGGTCACCTGGTTATAGGGAGGGAATGAGTTAGAGAACCCTATTCCCAAAAGGTACATGGGACCACCAACTCCTGAACATGTAGGGGAATTTCTCAGGTCTCCAAAGACATTAACCTTTGGCTTCCTTCTTTCCAGCTTCTGAAACGTTATTGAGCTTGTCTCTTCTGTTCTCACTTTTCTTCTGAATATTAACGTTTCAAATAAATAATTTACTGTTGTTTTATTAAAGTTTGAGGAAAAAGAAAAACAAATACATAGATAGGGCTTACTTCCTGCATTTTCCTGGAGATCTTTGCTTTCCTCTACCTCAAGTTGATCTTGCTTTTGAGCTCACAGTCTCCTGAGTGATCACTGCCAATCAGGATTTCTTTAGTCACTTCAGGGCTCCCTCCTCCTTGGGTTCCCCTGTAAATTCTAGCTTGTTCGCATAGAGCTATAGGGTCAGTGATGGATATGGAAGTGCGGCCATGTTTGGTTGTCAACATGCAGTCATACTGGCATCCATGGAAACTTATCATTCAGTAGTCCCTGGTGAATAGTCTATAGATGTGTCTGCAATCTTCCCACCCCAAATCTTGGTCTTCTCCAGGTTTGGAGGCTCTGGGTGGCACGCCGGTTCGTGAGCAGACGTGAGGAGGCCACCGCAGGCCTGTCCACTCCAGCAATCGACGTGGCTGGCTCTCCTCCTTCTCCCACGCCATACTGAACAGGACAGAATTTCCTCAGATTCTCTGCTTCCCCAGATCCTATGTGGGAGGTAGGGCACAGAGCTCGTCTCTTCCCAAACCTACCTGGAGCCATACCACCTTCATCCATGGGGGATTATATCCACTAGCCTGCTGTTGATGCATAAATACCGTGCCCTGAATCCTTTGGGGGCTCTGGGTTCTCAAGTTGAAAAGCTCAAGCCATGTTGTCCCAAAAGCCATTTTTCTAAAACTGAATTCTCACGATCCCGCGGTCCGTGAGTTCGAGCCTCGCGTCAGGCTCTGGGCTGATGGCTCAGAGCCTGGAGCCTGTTTCCGATTCTGTGTCTCCCTCTCTCTCTGACCCTCCCCCGTTCATGCTCTGTCTCTCTCTCTGTCCCAAAAAAAAAAAAAAATTTAAAACTGAATTCTGCCCAGAGCTCCAGGAGCTTGTTCATGAACTCGAAAGGAGAGAGTTACGTTGCTTTTTTTTTTTTCGGAATTTTTTTTTTTAATTAAAAAAATTTTTTTTTAATTTTTTTATTTTTTAAAATTTACATCCAAATTAGTTAGCATACAGTACAACCATGATTTCAGGAGTAATCTGGTTTTCCACAATGATGTTCTGAGACCTTGAAGGTTGAAGTCCCCAGCTGCAGTCGAGTCGCTAACTATCACCGTTAAGCCTTTAGGATACACTCTTTTGCCCTGAAAATTATCTGCTCCTCATGTATGTGAGATTTGCCTTTTCATCTTGATGTTCAGTTTGCAGGCGGAACTACACGTAGAAAGCTTCTTCAGGAAACATTTTCTTTTTTCTTATAATTATGTCTAGCATATAAGAATTACCTCACAGATTTGTGGGAAACCTTTAACTTTGTATCTTTGTGGTATCTTACACTGGGTAGAATATAGTAACCATTTAATTGACGTATTTACTGAATAGATCTCCAGGTAGTTCCAAAAGGGAAAATAAACACTGAAGGTACGACCTTTATAAAATTAAAACAATTCTACTAATTTTCTGAATCATATTCTTTTTATAATATTACCCTGACACAATTAAAAATTCCCTTGGGAAATGACTCTGCCTACATAAGACAGTAAAATGTAAAAATAGGACCCTCTGTTAAGCTACGATTATTTCCTAATTTCACTTTTCAATTTCAGGCTCAAAATGCCACAGCGTTCCTTTTTTAGCAAATGCAGCTGCTAGTTTCCAGCCTGTTCTAGCCACTCCAGACTCCAGGGAGAACCGTGGAGCGTGGGGAGGGGAGGCGGGTGTAGCCAAAGCCCGAGGTCAGGAAAGCTCCCTGGTAACTAGGGGAGAGGTAGACAGATCAGCTGGGGACAGACGTTTCTAGGATATGGTAGGGTGAGAAGCAGGCGGGAGAGAGCAAGAAACTTCTCCCGGGCTGCAAAGGTGGGGGAGGCTCCCCGCTCCTTCGTGACGGGCTGGTAGTGAATTATTTTCCTATCTGCCAGTGCTGTCCATTATTTAATTGAAGTTCACCAATATCTTTTAAGTCGCTACAAAAATGCAAACAATTGTGCTAGCTCCCAGGGATAAATACAAAGAGGAGTAAGACACAGCCCTTTTCAGCAGAAGGTGCCACAGGTTTCTCAACGTTTTCCCTATAACGCACTAGCCGCTTCCCCGCTTTGCAGCTTCTCATTCTCCATTTTCTCTGGGGCAGAAGGCAAACTCTGCCGCCTCTGACTCCCAAGGCGCTCCAAGCCCCAAATCCAATCTCTTTCCCAGCCCCTTCTGCTTATATTCAGCATCTTGGTATATGGTGAACAGGCTATGCCACCATATTCTCTTTGAACTCTGTGTGGGGCTGAGACTGCCACTTAGTTTTCACCATGTAGCTAAAAGGCCACCTTCTCTAGGACACATCGTTTGACTTCTCTGCCTTTGCCCCAGGCTGTGTTAGGGGCCCCTTTCTGGACTTCCGTGGTGCCCATCCCTGTCACAATTCTCAGTGATATCTCATTGGCATTGTTTGTCCCCCAGTTGTTGTCGCCTGGTAGAACCTTCTTGAAAGACGGGACTATGTCCTAGTCATCTTTTGATCTCTAGCATATGCCATAGTTCTGGCACACAGCAGGCACCTAATTATTAATGGTGTGGTGGATGAATGAATCACTTCCTTTATTGTCATCTTTCATCTATCAACTACCTTTTTTTTTTTTTTTTTTCACAATTCCAATCTTCATTTTCCCCGTCGTTACTTATCAACTCTCTTTGCAGGATGCTGTCAGAAGGGTATCTCAGCGGACTTGCCTACCAGAAGGACATCCACTGGAGCTGTTCATCTTATAATGAGCAGGTGGCTGAGGAGGAAGAAGAGACAAAATCTGCCACTCATTCCTATTGCTCTGTGGATGAGACTCAAGTCCGAAGCCTGTACGTGAGCTGCAAATCCTCAGACAAGTTTATGTCTTCAGTGCACGCGCGCGAGAGCCAACACAGTGGAAAGCAGAGAACCATAATGCTGCAGACAAACCCCAATCCTGTGTTTGAAAGCCCCAGCTTAGCTGCAGTGGAAATATGTAGAGACTCGAGCAGAGAGACCTACTTGGTTCCACCTTCCTGTAAGAGTATTTGCAAGAATTACAATGACTTACATATTGCAGGTGACCAGGTGATGGCTATTAATTCAGTGACGACGGATTTCCCCCCTGAGAGCAGTTTTGACTATGGCCCTTTGCTGAAATCATCTGAGATTCCTTTGCCCATGGAGGATTCCATTCCCACTCAGCCCAGCG